>NC_081386.1:14321163-14647413 GCF_030684315.1 Stegostoma tigrinum
ACAGATACCACATCTTGTATCACATTGGACAAAATATTATCTTAATGGTGGTTACGTGAAATGGTAATTTGGAGAATGGTGTGGATAGGGTAGCCTAAACAGCCACTTTCTGCACTATAGTAATGCTGTGATTTTGTAATAGATTAGAAACTACGGAGGATCAAATGGAGTTAAGTTCCCATGGAAGCAAGTTGTTAGAATTTTATGCATGAGTTCACAAAGTATTCAAAAAAGGATCTAGAATCTTGACCTTGATCTTGAGAGCATTAGACCTCAAAAATGGGAAAGAGATACTAAGCTGTGCTTCTTGTAGAAGACTCCAGAACATGAAGAGATCAATAAAAATAAGAGCTAGGTCACTGAGGAATGAAATCAAGAAATTTTTTTTTTGCAGAAAGGGTAGAAGAGGTCTGAAATCCTTTCTCCCGAAAGGCAGATTAAGCTATTTCAGTTGAAATTTACAAGAATGAGATTGATAAATTTGTATTATGTGAACATATCAAGGATTTGGTTCAGTGGCAGGTTGATGGAGTGAAGCTGCAGATCATCCAGGGTCTGACTGAACATCAGAACAGATGTGAGGTGCTTAATGGCCAATATTATTCCTATACTTCTTCACTAGCCACTACTGGAGAATAAACTAGACTATTTGTAGTGTTAGTTTTATAACAAAATTAACTGTGAGCCTCACATCATCTCCATCACAGATCCTGTTTACTTCCATCTTTGCAACATTGCCTATCACCAGTCACATCTCAGTCTACCTGCTGCTGAAATTCTCATCTGTGTCTTTGCACATCAACTCAGCTAATCTCACCCCGAGGCAGGTCTGCACCTTTCCTAAATTCTACCCCTTCACACTTACTTTGTCTATGCCCTACTGCTCAACGGGTCATTGTCGCCAATTTTGCTAGAAAATTAGATCTGTAGTAACTGATTTTGCAGGTGCAACAAGAATCCGATATTTTATCTAATTTTGGGACTATATCTAATGGCTTTGCTCCTGCCAATCCTTAATTTTTGTGAGCCACTACAAATTCAATATCTCTATCTCCCATCCTCTCATTTTAATGGAGTGAATATAACTGGCTGAGCATCTGTGATTGCCTGTGTGCTGTTTCCTGTGAACAGCGTGCCATGCTTCACACCATCCAGGGCAATGCTGTCCACTTGACTGGCACCACATCCACGAATATACATTCCCTCCACCACCAACACTCAGTAGCAGCAGTGTGTACCATCTACAAGCACTTTCAAACCCATGATCACTTCAAAGGACAAGGGCTTGTGAAACATGTAACACCACCACCTGCAAGTTTCTGCCTAAGCCATAGACCATCCTGACTTGGAAATGTATCACTGTTTCTTCATTGTTATTGGGACAAAATCCTGGAATTTCATCCCTAACAGCATTGTGGGTCTAACTACAGCATGTGTACTGCAGTGGGTCCGTCAGTAACGCAAGTATTCAGCATTTCAACGTACTTCAACTTCTCAACATTTAAATATTTTGAAACATTATTAACCTACTTTTTTATTTTGATTCTGACAAGACCTGCATTAAAACTGTTAAATAAAGACTTTCTTTTTATATTTTTTACTGATAAAATTTATATGCTTAGTTTGTATTGCAATGAAGTCTCTAAAGCTGGAATACGAATGCACATTGATTTGAAAAGGCTCAATATTTAGCTGGTGGCATTTTGCCAAGCACAGATGTGAGTCTATATTATTCAAACTATGACTAATTCTATTTGAAATATGTGCTTTTGCCTTTGGGAAGCAAATTAAATTATGCATTCAACTTTTAACGGTCTGAGGTATAGAAGTGCAAGAACTCCAAAAATATCTCTTCCAATGGACTTGTCTGAGATCTGTAATAAATATATCATATTGAAGCTGATTTGTACCTATATGGCTTACCTATTAGCATACTGTGTAGGTCAGCAAAAACTTAAAAATACACATTTGTGATTAATAAACATTTAAAGTGTGAAGTATAAATTGTTTGCATTAGTTAGTGATGGTAATCTCAGTGATATCTAAAACTGCTCCAGAATAAACATGCTGCATGGCATATATTCTATATTAGCCATTTTATTGTAATTACAAGAAAGAGAAACTAACACGTTGCAAAATATATGTGTGGTTTCAGTATTTCTTGTGATCATAGTTATACCATGAACAACCTCCTGTGAATTTTAACTACAAAAAGCATTTGAAATTGGTGGGAGTGCCAGATTTCTTTGTAACCAGCCTATCCACTGCAATATTTAAGGAAATTTGGATGATTCAAGTGGCAACAAATGTGTGCTTTGTTACTTTTTTAATCGGTAAGTGATTTGAACCATTCAGTTGGATCATTGGTGTACATAAAAACATGGAAAATAGGAGCAGGAGTAGGCTGTTCAGCTGCGTTTGAGCCTCCTCTGTCATTCAGTATGATCAGGACTGATCATCTGACTCTACCTTGATCCTGCTTTTTTCCCATGCCCTTTGACCCCTTACACCAAGAACTATATCTAACCCCTCCTTGAAAACATTTAATGTTTTGGCCTCAATGGCTCTCTGTATCAGAGAATTCCACAGGCTCACTGCTCTCTGAGTGGGAAAATTTCTCCTCATCTGAATCTTAAATGGCCTTCTGTATCCTTAGACTGTGACCCTAGGTCCTTAACTCCCCCAGCACTGGGGCCATCTTTCCTGCACCTACCCAGAGTACCTCAGTTACGTCTCTGTGAGATCAAGCCCTCATTCTTCATTTGTGTACTTGCATGTTTGAATTTCTCTTTTTTTTTTAATTGACTTGTGGGACATGGGTGTCGCTGTCTGGCCGGCATTAGGTGGCTGTCCCTAGTTGCCCTTGAGAAAATGGTAGTGAGCTGCTTTCTTGAACCACTGCAGTACACATGCTACAGTTTGACCCACAATGCTGTTAGGGATGAAATCGCAGGATTTTATCCCAATGACAATGAAGGAACAGCGATATATTTCCAAGTCAGGATGCTGAGTGGCTTAGGCAGGAACTTGCAGGTGGTGGCTTTACATGTTTCACATGTCGTTGTCCTTCTAGATTGAACTGGTCATGAGTTTAGAAGGTGCTGTCTAAGGATCATTGGTGAATTTTTGCAGTGCATTTTGTAGATAGTACACACTGCTGCTACTGAGCATCGGTGTGGGGGAAATGTAATTTCATGGATGTGGTGCCAGTCAAGTGAACAGCTTTGTCCTGGATGGTGTCAAGCCAGTTGAGTCTTGTTGGAGCTGTACTCATCCAGGCAAGAGGGGTTTATTCCATCACTCTGGTGACTTGTGCCTTGTAGATGGTGGACAGGCTTTGGGAATCAGGAGGTGAGTTACTTGCTGCAATATTTTGAGCCTCTGACCTACACTGTGTTTATATAGGAAGTCCAGTTGAGTTTTTGGCCAATGGTAATCCCCAGAATATCAATAGCAGGGAAATTCAGTGCTAGTAACACCACTGAATGTCACGGAGTGGGTAGTTAGATTGGCTCTTACTGAAGATGGTCATTGCCTGGCATTTGTGTGGCATGAGCATTATTTGCCATTCGCCAGCCCAAGCCTGGATATTGTCCAAATCTTGTTGCATTTCAACACGGATTACTTCAGTGTCTGAGGAGTCATGAATGGTGCTGAGCATTGTGCAATCATTGATGAACATCCCACTTCTGAAGTTATGGTGGAGAGAAGGTCATTGATGAAGCAGCTGAAGTGGTTGGGCCTAGGACACCACCCTGACGAATTCCTGCGGAGATGTTATGACTTTGAGATCCATGATCTCTATGATCTCCAATAACCATCTTTCTATGTGCCAGATATGGTTCCAACCAGCAGAGAGTTTGTCCCTAATTCCCTTTAATTCCAGTTTTGCTCGGGCTCGTTGGTGTCACACTTGGTTGAATGCAGCCTTGATGTCAAGGGCTGTCACTCTCACCTCACCTCTGGAATTCAGCTGTTCTGCCCATGTTTGAACGAAGCCTATAATGAGGTAAGGAGCTGAGTGGTCCTGGCAGAACCTAAACAGGACATCACTGAGCAGATTATTGCTGAGCATGTTCTGCCTGATTGCACTGTTGATGACACCTTCCATCACTTGACCGATGATTCAAGAGTAGACTGATGGGGTGTTAATTAGCGAGATGAATTTGTCCCGCTTTTAGTGCACAGAAAACGCCCGGGCAATTTTCCGTATTGTTGGGTAGATGCTTGCATTGTAACTGTACTGAGAGCTTGGCTAGTGGAGCAGTGAGTTCTGGAACACAAAAGTCTTCAGTACTATTGCCGTAATCTCACCAGGGCCCAGAGCCTTTGTACTACCTGGTATGTCCAGCCATATTTAATATCATGTGGAGTGAATTGAATTGGCTGAAGACTGGTATCTGTGAAGCTGGGAACCAGTGGAGGAGACTGAGATAGATCATCTACTTGGCATTTCTGGTTGAAGATTGCAGTGAATACTTCAGTGGCAACTTTTGTGCTGATGTGCTGGGCTCTTCTATTATTAAGGATGGGGATATTTGTGGAGCCTCCTCCTCCAGTGAGTTGTTTAATCATCCACCACCATTCACGATGGATGTGGCAGGACTGCAGATCTGATCTATTGGTTGTGACTTGCCGCTTACGCTGTTTGACATGCAACTAGTCCTGTTTAGTGGCTCCTCATACCTCATCTTCATGTCACCTCCCAGCCGCAAACCATTTCCACTCCCCCTCCCATTTTTGAGATGACATGTCCATCATGGGCCTCCTGCAGTGCCACAATGACGCCACCCGAAGGTTGCAGGAACAGCAACTCATATTCCGCCTGGGAACCCTGCAGCCTAATGATATCAATGTGGACTTCACCAGTTTCAAAATCTCCCCTTCCCCCACCGCATCACACAACCAGCCCAGTTCTTCCCCTCCCCCCACTGCATCACTAAACCAGCCCAGTTCTTCCCCTCCCCCCACTGCATCCCAAAACCAGCCCTGTCTCTGTCTCCCTAAACTGTTCATCCTCTCACCTATCCCCTCCTCCCACCTCAAGCTGCACCTCCATTTCCTACCTACTAACCTCATCCTGCTCCCTTGACCTGTCCGTCCTCCCCGGACTGACCTATCCCCTCCTTACCTCCCCACCTATACTCTCCTCTCCACCTATCTTCCCCTCCATCCATCTTCGGACCGCCTTCCCCCTCTCTCCCTATTTATTTCAGAACCCTATCCCCATCCCCCTTTTCTGATGAAGGGTCTAGGCCTGAAACATCAGCTTTTGTGCTCCTGAGGTGCTGCTTGGCCTGCTGTGTTCATCCAGCCTCACACTTTGTTATCTCAGATTCTCCAGCATCTGCAGTTCCCATTATCTCTCATCTTCAGGTATGCCTGGTGCTGCTCCTGGCATGCCCTCCTGCAGTCTCCATTGAACCAGGGTTGATCCCCTGGTCTGATGGTATTGGTTAGTGGGGGTTATGCTGAGCCATGAGGTTACATATTGAACTGGAGTACATTCTGCTGCTGCTGATGGCCCACAGCGCCTCATGGATGTCGAGTCTCGAGTTGCTAGATCTGTTCAAAGTCTGTCCCATTTAGCATGGTGATACTGCCACACCACACTGTGGAGGTTATTCTCAATGTGATGGCGGGACTTTGTCTGCACAAGGGCTGTGCGATGGTCATTCTTAACCGGTACTGTCATGGACGGATGTATCTGCAGCTGGCAGATTGATAAGGATGTGGTCCACTATGCTTTTCCCTCTTGTTGTTTCCCCCACCACCTGCCACAGACCCAGCCTAGAAGCTATATCCTTTAGGACCTGACCAGCTTGATCACTAGCACTGCAAGCGAGTGACTCCTGGTGGTGGACATTGAAATCCCCCACCCAGAGTACATTTTGTGCCCTTGTCATCCTCAATGCTTCACCCAAGTGTTGTTCAATGTGGAGGAGTACTGTTTCACCAGCCAAGGCGGGGATTGTATGTGGTAGTCAGCAGGAGGTTTCCTTGCCCATGTTTAATGTGGTCCAGAGTCAATGTTGAGGACTCGTGGAGCAAATCCCTCCCGACTGTATGCCTCTGCCAGATCTGGATGGGACAGGTCATACCCAAGGATGGTAATTGTGTCTGGGAGATAGGCATATTCACAGAATTATATCTCAAAGACAGTGTTAGACTGTTGTTCGACTAGTCTATGAGACAGCTCCCTCAACTTTAGTACGAGCCCCAGATGTTGGTGAGAAGGATTCTGCAGTGTTGGCAGGGCTGTATTCATGTAAATCATGTTCAGGCAACATGTAATAAGTTGCAGAAATGCAATAAGCTCATTAAATTCAAAACACATTTAGTTAACAGAACCCTCTTATACCAGAAAGGTGGACGTAGTCATCGACACCAGATCACTGTGAGCTTGATAGGATCTACACCCAATAATAAATAGAACAACCTTGAGAAGATAAGTGTGCCATTTGATTAGAAGGAGACTTGGTTCTGTCATGTTTCTGTCCCTTACATTGTGAAATTTGATAAGCAGGCATGAGGGGTGAGGTGTTAATGTGAAGTGGTCCCTCCTCCCACAATGGGATAGATGACCCAGTACTTGCTGCCAGAGTCCTTAACATTCAGGGTTGGCACTGCAGCCTCACAGTGCCCAAGGGCCCAGGTTTGATTCCAGCCCCAGGTGACTGTTTGAGTGGTGTTTGCACATTCTCCCTGCATTGTGTGGGTTTCTTCCCATAGTCCAAACACAGGAAGACTTGGTGGATCAGCCAATGTAAATGCAGGGTTACAGGGATCGGGAGGGGCCCTGGATGTGGGAGGGTTGGTAAAGATACAATGGGCCGAATGTCCTCTGGCTATAGGGATTCTATGATTCAAGTATCAGCTGAGAACCATATTTGACTTACTGTGGTCTAAAGAGAGGAATTAAGAATGACAGATGGTCAAAAGGCCTGGAACCTCACAGTCAAGGATATTTGAAAGAGGAGAGACCATGTTGGCCCAGAATTGTGGTGAAATTCGATTCCATGGCAGTGATGGCTGAAACAGGACTGTTGTCGTATGCAGTGCAGATCAGGGATGAACCGGCCTGGAGGAGACATGTGGACCAGCTGGTCACCACACCTCCCCAACACTGGGGGGATGTCCCTCAGAATATCGAGTCAGTCCAGATGGGGCCAGTGCTGTCGACTGTGCAATGTGTCTCCAAACCAGGGTTCCCAGGGAGAAGACAACAGCAGTGTCACAGGGCAACAACAGCCAATCCAAAATGAACATCCTGCAGAACAATGGGAGCTACCAGAAGCCTGGGAGCCTACACCAGAAAATGTTCCTGGGATGAGGAAATGGTCTTGGAGGATCCACTAAACCCCTGACGGACTGATCATGTCAGTGTAGACTATGGGATGGCCGTTTTATCTTTCCATGTTTCTTTTTGTGAATATTCCTGATGATGTATATACATTACAATGCCTGTATAGTAGTTATAATTGTTGTATGTATATATATATATAGGTAAGCGAAGCATTGAAATAAAGGGAGTGGGGGTGCTGTTATGTATGTAGTTGGGTGTGTGTTGCTCCTTGAAGAGAGTGGGTCAGGTGACCCGGAGGTGGGGTCTCGGGGAGGCAGTCTAGAAGCTGACTGTGGAGGAGCTGAGGAACCAACAATAAAGTATTCCCTGTTCAAGTTTACCCTTCCTTTTGACAGATGTTCTATTTGTGGTTCCAGTGATCCACAAACGTACTACTCCTGAGAGCATTACATTCTGGTGACAGTGAGTGTTGGGTGTTGCCAATTCATTACCGACACGGAAGCGGCTGCCACTAACAAAGAAGCTGAAATAGAGATTTTTCAAGAATAATTTTCAAAATATTTTTCAGTAGATTTCATGTTCTGGGATGTTCTAAATTTGAACCTGTGGAGAATAGGATTTGGTGCCACCCAGTGGCCAAAAAGTGCACACCTTAACCAGGAACCACTATGAGAACTTTGAAAAATCTAATAAATGGTTAAGCAGTCTACTTCGCTGTGTAAAATTCATTTGTCTGCATTCCTGACACTTTTCTGTTACATGGTGAACAATGATAGCATCTGGATAAACATTTCAAGAGCAGCAGCATTGCTGTCAATTCATTGAGAAAGGCAGAATTGACTTGAGTGGTGGTAAATTCCATTAGGCCTAATTGAGTAGCTCATCTTGAATGAAGCAGAATTTATTTTCTTATCATTAAATTCCCTGATTGTTAAGGCACAGATCAATTCATATTAGACTTGACTTGGCTCATGTAGCATATTTGGATCATAGTCACGGAATCACAGAATCCCTACTGTGTTGAAACAGGCCCTTCCGCTCAGCAAGCCCACACTGACCCTCCGAACATCCCACCCAAACCCATCCTCAATAAACCACCTAATCTACACATCCATGAATGCTACGGGCAATTCAGCATGGCCAATCCATTTAGCCTGTATATCTTTGGACTGTGGGAGGAAACCAGAGCACCCGGGTATGGATTTCAGACCAAATAAAGCATGTTTTTGGCAAAATAACATAATCTGAAAGGCAGAACTGAAAACTGTTGTTCCAGAAATTTGGTTTCAAAGCATTAAAATGTAAAAATATACATTGTCAGGAATATTCACAAAAAGAAACATGGAAAGATAAAGTGACCATCCCATAGTCTACACTGACATGATCAGACCGTCAGAAGTTCAGTGGATCCTCCAAGACCATTTCCTCATCCCAGGAACATTTTCTGGTGTAGGCTCCCAGGCTTCTGGTAGCCTCTGTTGTTCTGCAGGATGTTCATTTTGGATTGGCTGTTGTTGCCCTGTGACACTGCTGTTGTCTTCTCCCCAGGAACCCTGGTTCAGAGACACATTGCACAGTCGACAGCGCTGGCCCCATCTGGACTGACTCGATATTCTGAGGGACATCCTCCCAGTGTTGGGGAGGTGTGGTGACCAGCTGGTCCACATGCCTCCTCCAGGCCAGTTCATCCCTGATCTGCACTGCATACGACAACAGTCCTGTTTGAGCGATCACCACCACGGGATCGAATTTCTCCAAAATTCTGAGCCAACACGGTCTCTCCTCTTTCAAATATCCTTGACTGTGAGGCTCCAGGCCATTTGACCATCTGTCATTCTTAATTCCTCTCTTTAGACCGCAGTAAGTCAAATATGGTTCTTAGATGATACTTGCATCATAAAATCCCTATAGAAAAAGGACATTCAGCCCATCGTGTAATTGTTTTAAGGACTGTTAAAGAATTTAAAAACAAAATTGAGATTGCTCTCAATGGCTCCTTTAACCTCCCCTCCTCTTTATTTCACATACTTCCTCTGCGGTACCCCATCAAACCTACTTCTTAGACCAAATATTTTGTGACTTGACCTAATTTTTCTATCCATGTTTCATGTCATATTTTGTTTAATCATTTTATTGCAAAGCACCATGAGAGGTTTCATTAAATTTAAGAGTGCTATATAAATGAGTTCTTACTGAATAAAGAAAGAGCTGTTTACCACAGTAGACCCATTAACTGCATGTATTTCTAACCCAATTTGATATATTTTGACTCAAAAGTGGAATGTAATAAAATTCACATTATCTGACATCCCACCAACTGGAATCCCTGCTATCCCACTATCCATTCTGTCCTCAGGCATCTCTGTCATTGCCTAAAACAAAGATTGTTGTCAACCAGAAGTGATAGTAGAAGAATTGTGATTGAAGGGCTTTTCCCACTGTTTCCAGCAGGAAAATGTCAAAAATGAGGAGATTCTGAGTCACTGCAATTTGCAGTATATATCAATTCAGCTTTTCAGTCAATTCCAACTATTAACCAATTCGTTAACTTACACTTTTGAGTTATATTTTGCAGTTCTGAGGACGGGTCGCTTGACCCGAAACATTAACTGATTTCTCTCCGCAGATGCTGCCAAATCTGCTGAGGTTTTCCAGCAATTTCTGTTTTTGTTTCTGATTTAAAGCGTCTGCATTTCTTTCAGTTTTGAACTTACATTTTTGGTTTACTGGCACCACTCAATTCTGGTGTGCATTTGTGTAGTTCAGCTACCTGGTACAGTAAAATATGAGATCAGAAATAAAGCAGATTAGGTTTGCAATGCTCAATTACCACAGGTGAGCTGCTGGCTGACAGGGTTACAGTGTTTTGAAAAAAGTGGTAGGAAAAAGCCAAGGAACTATAGACTGACATTGGTGGTGGGTAAGTTGTTGGAAGAGATCCTGAGGGACAGCATTTACATGTATTTAGAAAGGCAAGGACTGATTAGGGATGGTCAACATGGCTTTGTGTGTAGGAAATCGTGTCTGACTAACTTGATTGAGATTGTCGATATGAGGGCAGAGCCTTGGATGTGATCTATATGGACTTCATTAAGGTGTTTGACCAAATTTCTCATGGTACACTGGTTAGGAAGGTATAGAGGGAGATCTAGCTATTTGAATACAGAACTGGCTCGTAGGTAGAAGACAGAGGCTGGTGGTGGGTTTCTTATCAGACTGGAGGCCTGTGACCAGCAGTGTGCCACCATGATCAGTGCTGCATCCACCACATTTTGTCATTTATATCAATAAGTTAGTTGTGAACATAGGAGTTACGGTTAGCAAGTTTGCAGATGACACCAAAATTGAAGGTGTAGTGGGCAATGAAGAAGATTACCTCAGAGTACAACAGAATCTTGATCAGATGGGCCAATGGGCTGCAGGGCTGCAGATGGATTTTAATTTAAATAAAAGTGAGGTACTACATTTCGGAAAGGCAATCCAGGACAGGACTTAGACACTTAATGGTAAGGTCCTGGGGAGTGTTGCCGAACAAAGACAACTTGGAGTGCATGTTCATAGTTCTTTGAAAGTGAAGTTGCAGGTGGATAGGATGGTTGAAGAAGACATCTGGTATGCTTGCCTTTATTGGTCAGTGCATTGAGAAAGAATGTACTGGCCCTGCAGGGGGTGCAGAGGAGATTCATTAGATTGATTCTGGAGCTGAGATGGTTGGCTTACAAGGAGAGACTGAGTAGACTGCGATTATGTTCTTTGGAATTTAGAAGAATGGGGGCGGATCTTATAGAAACATATAAAATCATGAAGAGACCGGGTAAGATAGAACCCGAGAGGATGTTTCCACTGGTGGCTGAAGCCAGAACAATAGGGCACAATTTCAAAATGAGGGGTATCAGATTTAGGACTGGGATTTAGGAGGAACCTTTTCACCCAAAGGGCTGTGAATCTGTGGAATTCCCTGCTCAGTGAAGTAGGTGAGGATTCCTCATAGAATGTTTTCAATGCTAAATTAGATAATTTTTTGAACAGTAAAGGAGTTGAGGGTTATGGCGAGTGGAAGGGTAAGTGGAGCTATGGCCATGAAAAAGTCAGCCATGTTCTTATTGAATAGTGGAGCGGGCTTGAGGGGCCAGATGGTCCTGCTCCTGGTTCCTATGTTTTAATAGGAGTTGGGAGGTTATGTTGCAGCTAAACAGGACATTGGTTAGGCCACAATTGGAATACTGTGTGCAGTTCTGGCCTCCCTGCTATAAGAAGGATGTTGTGAAACGGGAAAGGATTCAAAAAAGAATTACAAGGACATTGCCAGGGATGGAGGGCTTGAGATAACAGGGAGAGGCTGTGTAGACTGCGATTATTTTCGCTGGAGTGTCGGAGGCTGAGGGCTGACCTTACAGAGGTTTATAACATCATGAGGGGCGTGGATAGGGTAAATAGAAAAGGTCTTTTCCCTGGGGTGGGGGATTCCAAATCTAAAGGGCATTGGTTTAAAGTGAGAGGACAAAGAGTTAAAAGAGACCTAAGGGGCAATCTTTTCACGCAGAAAGTGGTGAGTGTATGGAATGACAGAGCAAGTGGTGGAGGTTGGTACAATTACCACATTTAAAAGGCATCTGTAGGGGAATGTGAATAGGAAGGGCTTAGAAGGATATGGGCCAAATACTGGCAAATGGGACAGAATTAATTTAGGATATCTGGTTGGCATGAATGAGTTGGACCGAAGGGTCTATTTCTGTGCTGTATATCTCTGTGATTCAAGGTCAGGGAGCATAGGTACAAAGAAACAGATGAAAGGTCATTTACCACACTTTAACTCTGATGTTTTGTCCATATCTCAACCCATCTCTGACTCTTAAGGGAGCATCAGAGATAATGGGAACTGCAGTTGCTGGAGAATCCAAGATAATGAAATGTGAGGCTGGATGAACACAGCAGGCCCAGCAGCATCTCAGGAGCACAAAAGCTGACGTTTCGGGCCTAGACCCTTCATCAGAGAGGGGAATGGGGTGAGGGTTCTGGAATAAATAGGGAGAGAGGGGGAGGCGGACCGAAGATGGAGAGAAAAGAAGATAGGTGGAGAGAGTATAGGTGGGGAGGTAGGGAGGGGATAGGTCAGTCCAGGGAAGACGGACAGGTCAAGGAGGTGGGATGAGGTTAGTAGGTGGATGGGGGTGCGGCTTGGGGTGGGAGGTAGGGATGGGTGAGAGGAAGAACAGGTTAGGGAGGCAGAGACAGGTTGGACTGGTTTTGGGATGCAGTGGGTGGAGGGGAAGAGCTGGGCTGGTTGGGTGGTGCAGTGGGGGGAGGGGATGAACTGGGCTGGTTAAGCCTGCAGTGCCACAATGATGCCACCCGAAGGTTGCAGGAACAGCAACTCATATTCCGCCTGGGAACCCTGCAGCCTAATGGTATCAATGTGGACTTCACCAGTTTCAAAATCTCCCCTTCCCCAACTGCATCCCTAAACCAGCCCAGTTCGTCCCCTCCCCCCACTGCACCACACAACCAGCCCAGCTCTTCCCCTCTACCCACTGCATCCCAAAACCAGTCCAACCTGTCTCTGCCTCCCTAACCTGTTCTTCCTCTCACCCATCCCTTCCTCCCACCCCAAGCCGCACCTCCATCTCCTACCTACTAACCTCATCCCACCTCCTTGACCTGTCCGTCTTCCCTGGACTGACCTATCCCCTCCCTACCTCCCCACCTATACTCTCTCCTATCTTCTTTTCTCTCCATCTTCGGTCCGCCTCCCCCTCTCTCCCTATTTATTCCAGAACCCTCACCCCATTCCCCTCTCTGATGAAGGGTCTAGGCCCGAAACGTCAGCTTTTGTGCTCCTGAGATGCTGCTTGGCCTGCTGTATTCATCCAGCCTCACATTTTATTATCTTAAGGGAGCATGACTGGTTTGGTTACTTTCTTTATTTTTCATATTTGTGAACACCACAGGAGGTTTGATTGTACATTTTTAACATTCTATTTAATCAAATATGGCAGAGTAATTTTACAGTGTAGTGCAACTAATTTCTTTTTTCATTTTACAGACAAATTTAACACATATGTGGTTCTGAAGGTTCAAAATTTGAGAAGTACTACGGTGACCAGACGGGGAAATGAACCGTGCTGGGAACAAGATTACATGTTGTAAGTTAAAAATGTTTTTTATTGTTCTAACATATCTTATCACATCAACATGCAGCACACAGGTGAAGGCCTTAGTTACACTGCACTGAAGTTTCAGGTGGTATGCTATGAAAATGATTGACAAGAGTCGAGTGATGTCATGTGCCATAACTTGCATTTCTTCTGCAAGAAGCTGCTGATCATATCCACACTCACATGTAGAGTTGTAGAATCATAAGGCATGAAACCTTTGGTCCAACGAGTCCATGCTGACTATAATCCCGAATAAAGTAGTCCCACCTGCCTGTGCTCGGACCGTATCTCCCCAAACATTTCTTAGTCGTGAACTTTTCCAAATGTCTTTTGAAATTTGTGATGTAAAAATAAAAGTTGCCCCCATGCTTTTTTTTAATTTTTCTCCCATCACCTTAAAAAGTATTTGCCCTCTTGCCTTGAAATCTCCTACCCTAGGGAAAAGACACCTACCCTTCACCTTATCTATACTCCCATGATTTTATAAACTTCTATAAGATCACCCCCCAACTCCCTATGCTCCAGTGAAAAAAGTCCCAGCCTCTCCTTGTAACTCAAACCCTCCATTCCCAGCAACATCCTGGTAAATCTTTTCTGAGCCGTATCTAGCTTGATAATATCCATCCTGTAACGTGGGGACCAGACTGGATACAGTACTCCCAGAAGAAGCCTCATCGACGTCCTGTACAAGTATCACAGACTTTCCTTTGAAGTCAGTTTATGAAACTAGTGAGGCAACGTTTGCTTTTATTTAGCTGCAAAAGTTGATTATTCAAATTGATGGAGTAGCAAGAGCATCCTGCAATCTTCTTACAAAAAAAAAATCCAACCCCCTCACGTTGCAATTACACAGGACTTGGTATTGAACTTGAGCAGTATGAGACATCCTATTTAATAATCTCTCTCTCTCTGCCTTGGTTTAATGTACATGGGAATTGGATTAGAAACATTCTAGCCTTGGCCTACATTTGGGTGTGGCATTAAAACTGTAGCCTGAAGCCATCAAAATGTGCAATGTGTTTCCAGCAGTTTTTGTAAATGCTGTATAACAGATTTTTATCTGAGTGCTGGGCAGGAGATGGCCAAGTTTGGATTTTAAAAGCATACATCGGGAAAAATTCCAAAGTGTTTCTCCCAGCCTTCTTCTATAACTTCAGTAGAGTCTGTGAGACTTTGGAAAAGTGCATATGGTGTTTCCTTCACAATGGCATCTTGCAACTGCTTGCTGGTTTCATTGTTTATTTCCCGATGTGCTTCACTGTTAAATCGATTCAACATTTTAATTGTTCAACCAGCTGCCGCCAGTGGGAATTACTTGAGGGAACTGTAATTGACTGGATAGTTCACTGGCTATTCTTTACTCACTGCTGGCTTGGAAAAGGATGGGATTGAAAGAAGCATTTGGTACAGATATGGAAACAGAAAGCGCTGCAGAAACTCAGCAGTTCTGGAGCATCTGTGGAGAAACAGAGATCAGGTTTTGTATCAATATTAATCCTGTTCGGAATGTTGCCAGACCTGCTGAGGTTCTCCAGCACTTGCAGTTTTAGTTTCTGATCGAAAGCACTCCTACAGATTGTTTGTTTGTTTGTTTTGGTTTAGTGCGGTATCAACAATCATTACAGCCTGAAGTGTCTTATAAACTGTACTTGGCGAAAGATTGTGGTGGTATTGGTGGAGATAAAGAGCCAGCCATTAGTCTCTACGTGTGAAGACAGCCTTGTCTTGGCTGTGTGGCTGGTGTTGGATTTACTAGGCCACAGGATGCAAATGTTGGCTTGACAATGATGCAGAATCTGATGGAAAGTAGGTAGTTGCCAGAATTGTGGACATGGTCCTCTAATTCCAGCTTGTCGAGCATCACCAGTTTTAATCACTGTGGCATTGGGAAGCCATTCCTTCAGTTGCCTAAGCCGTAAACTCAGGAATATCCTCACCATATCTCTTCACCTCACACTCTTCCCATAAAATACCCCTTACCATTCATTTAAGCTCTTATGAGCTTACACAGACATGCTGATGAGACAGATTATGACTGCATACACTATTCAGTTTCCTTGGAAACCCTGTGGATGGTACTAAATATGATTTTATGCTCCTCAAAGCTGCTTAGTCACAGGCAACTATATTCGCTGCAATAGTTTGTTTTGACTCTGAAAAAACAAATTCTGTCTCACAGTGCATGACACTGCGACAGTGAATTCTAACAATTCCATCTCTTTGGGTAACAGAATATTGTCTCCAGCTGTTTCAGTTAGTTCACCCGTCTTGTGGTGGATGCAAGAGGAGGGTGCACACACAACGATATTGTCTGAATACTACCAAAATCCAGGAAGAATTTCAGAACTCTATCCCTATTTTATCCACGTTATTTGCTTCCAGGAATAAGTGGTGATGTATGTTAAATGTGTTTAAAATATTTGTTTCAAGGGGTTTTAATAACATTCTGATGTGCTGCAAACATTCTCTGTAATGCAGTCAGCCAGTCAGTTCAGTAAGCACTGTTGTCCAACTAAAACTTTTGCTAAGGAAACTTCTGAACCATGGAATATCGGTTAAGAGTGTGCCTCTAGGTGCTTAAATTCACTGCCACTGGAACCCTATTGTGAGCTAGGCCAATGTACACATCCCCTTTTGTGGTTCTAAAGTACTGGCTAGAGCTCCTGCCTCCGGAATGAATGCCAGTTGTCCCAGGGTGAGTAAACGAAGCTAAAACTGGCTTGAAAAGAGGTTATTCCATGTAGACAGTATCCCAGGCCCTGCCAACAGCCATGGTTTAATTATGTTTGTGCACCACTGTAACAGCACAATGCACTGTGCCATAGTCCAGGGTCCGAATACAGAAAATACTTTGCTCGGTCACTGCTTAACGTTTTGAAAAGGAGTTAAGTGCGCTAGGATTTTGAAGGATGCTGATGGATGTGTAAGGTATCTGAAAAACTAATCTGATTATTATGTAATCTTTTCATAATTTAAATTTTCCTCATTACAGCTCTTGTTAGCCATAGATATGAGAAAATTTCCCTTTGTTTCTTTTCTTTGTAGTTTTTTGGTAAAACAAAGATTATTTTGGGCTGAAGATGTTCCTTATAACAGTAAAAGACTAATTACTAACACTCAAGTATCTGTTATTTATACCTTTGTATTTTCTTTCTACTCATTGAAGGGAAACTGGTCAATTAATGACAAAATGACTTAAGTTATATCCACACAATTTAAGGAAGTTGCATTTCTCTTACAGTGAAATAAATGATTTGAGGAAGGGCCTTGTTGTTGAAGTATGGGACAAAGGTTTGATATGGGACACGCTTCTGGGAACTGTATGGATTCCACTCAAAAAAATTGAACACGCAACTGATGTAAGTTTGAATTTTATTTAATTGAGGACTGGCTTGTAGTTGAATTTTAAGATTGTGGGTTCATGTTCCATTTCAGGAATTCATAGAATCCCTACAGTATGGAAGCAGGCCATTTGGCCTATTGAGTTCACACGGACCCCCTGAAGAGCATCCCACCCAGACCGTTTTGCTACCCTATCCCTGTAACCCTGCATTTCTCATGGCTAATTCATCCAGCCTGCACATCCCTAGACATTATGGACAATTTATCATGGCCAAACCACCTAACCTGCACATCTTTGGACTGTGGAAGGAAACCCATGCAGACACAGGGCAAATATGTAAACTCCACACATACAATTGCTGGAGGGTAGAATTGAACCCAGGCCCTTAGCTCCACCTTTTTTTTGTTGCAACTTAATTTCGTGATGTAAGCTAATCGGGGCAGCAGCAGTCTTCCTGACCATCACCCTCCTGCCCGATTGAATGCCTGCTCTGCCTCCAAACTCACCAGGAGAGGGGTGTTAGGTTCTGCATAATCTGAGTTGCCAGAATTCATTTATTGCACACACAAATGGGCAAACAAAACAAGCACACGTAGATAGACCATAGTTCAACAAGCTTCTCGTGCATCTTAGAAATGTTCTTTCTGACGTTTCAAGTGTCTTTGTGGCCAAAAAGGTGAGTGTAACGACTGACTCGAAAGATGTCTTTTGCAGGTTTGTATCATGTAAATGGTGCGTACTGCTGTGTTGGTGGTGAAAGTGATAGATATTTACGTTAGCGGACGGGTGCAAGTCAAGCTTGAGAGATTTGTGCCTTCTGTACTTGAGAATTATGCACCTTGTTCTATTGTATCTGTGGTCCATAGGAGAAAGTAAAATACAACAGATGGTGAAAACTTGAAATAAAAACCAAAAGTGTTGGAGAAGTTCAGCAGGTCTGGCAGCATCTGTTGAAAGAGGAACAGGTCATGTTTTGAGTCCGATACGATTCTTCTTCAACTAAGTTTCTCCAGCAAGTTCTATTTTTAACACGAGATTCCTGCTTTCGAATAAGGAAAAATCTGCTTTGTAGCATTTGCTTGTTATCAAGTGCTCAATCAATTTTAGAGTCATAGAGACCTACAGCACAGAAAAAAGTCCCATTGGCCCATCGCATGTGCACTGGTCAAAAATCCGCACCTAACTATTCTAATCCTTTTTTCTAGCATTTGGCCCATAGCCTTGTATCACTTGGCTCGGCAAGTACACATCTAAAGACTACCTAAATGTTATGAGGGTTTCTGTTCCCACTACCCTTAGAGGCAGTGATTTCAAGAATCCCACCACCCTCTAAGTGACTTTTTTCCCCTTCTTCACTTACCCTTTAAACCTCCTACACCTTTCCTTGACTCTGTGTCCTGGGTCAATGGTCCCTTCACCAAGGGGAAAGGTTTCTTCCTGTCTAAGTAAAAACTGAAAGAACTGCAGATGCTGTAAATCAGGAGCAAAAACAAAGCTGCTGGAAAAGCTTGGTTGGTCTGAGGTTCTGAGGAAGGGTCACCGGACCCGCAGTGTTAACTCTGATTTTTTTCTTCACTGATGCTGCCAGACCTGCTGAGCTTTTCCAGCAACTTTGTTATTGTTTTTTCCTGTCTACCCTATCTATGCCCCTCATAATTTAATATATCAAATTATACATCAAAACTGTTGGTTAATCAGTTTGGAAGGCCGTCAGTCTGCATCTTGGTATGATTATTTTAGGTAACAGTTTCTAGAAATTTTAATTTTTTTTAGCATTTTCTCTAATTTATCCCAATATTTCTATCTCGAAGGTGGAGATGGTGATGTAATGGCACTGCCATTGGTTGATTAATCCAGAGGGTCCTGTCTAATGCTGCAGGTGATGGATTCAAGTCTCACCATGACAGCTGATGGCATTTGGATTCCATTCCAAGTCTTTAACTCTGAGCCAGGAGTCCCAGGTTCAGGCCCCACCAGCACCAGAGGTGTGTTGTAATGTCTTGGAATAGGGTGATTAGGGTAAAGAAAAAAAAAATCTAAAATCTGGGAATTGATTCTTTGGATCAGTAATACTGACCGTTAAACCATTACCAGGTATAATTTTGAGCAAACAAATCTGGTTCACGAATGCCTCTTGGGCCATAGCAAGTAAGGATAGCCCTACAATGACTACAGACCCACGGCAATGTGACTGATTCTTAACAGGCCTCTGAAATGGTCTTACAGGCCACTCAATTCAAGGGCAATTGGACAAGAGCAAGGAATGCTGATCCAGCCAGCAATGCCTATATCCCTTGAAAGAACAAAAAATGTTACACCGTTCTTAATCCTCCAAAGTGATGGCCTCTCAAACTGATAAACCAACAGTTTTGATGTATAATTTGATATAATTTATTATGAGGGCATAGTTAAGGTAGACAGGAAGAAAACCTTCCCCTTGGGACCATTGACCTGGGACATAGATTTAAGGAAAGGCAGAGGAGATTTAAAGGGGAAGTGAAAAAGAAAAAAAAAAGATCACTGAGGGTGGTGGGAATCTTGAACTCACTGTTTGTAAGGGTAGTAGGAACAGAAACCCTCATAACACTTAAGAAATTGTTAGAAATGTATTTCTTCTATGATTTCTACAGCTATCTGTAATGGGCAAAAACAGACCATCTATTTCTATTAAATAAAATGAATTAAAATTGGCAAGTACAATGTTGAATTAACTTATGTCTGGTTCGAAAGCTTTTTATTAAATTATCTCAGTTTAGCACTAAAATTGTATTATACAACAAAGTATGCAGCTAATGAACTACCCAGCAATTGGCTAAAAATGTATTCATTACCTGACATTTGGGTCTGATTTTAAACTTTCTGTAAGTGGATGTGCTTTCCATGAATAAATTCTCACCACTTTTGTCAGCCATCGGCTTCATTGTTAGAACACTGGCCTCTAAGCCAAAAAGTTGTGTGTTCAGGTTTCTTTTGAAAACCTGAGCACCATTTCTAGACCGTTGCTTGCAATATCATCAGAGATGCTGTCTTTCAAATGAGATTTTAAATGGCCCCATATGCTTTCTCAGATAACCTATAGCAGTATTCTGAAGAAGTGAAAGAAAATGGGAGTTATTCCTGGTATCAGGGTAAAATTTAACCCCTTGATCAACATTATTAAAGTAATTAATTTAATTGATCATTATCACATTGCTGTACATGGGAGCTCCTGGAATCCTACATTAAAGCTGTAACTACATTTCGAATGTATATCATTACTTGCAAATTAGTTAGATGTGTGACGTGTTTTATAAAGGTGACTTCTAAAAATAATCTTAGCCTTAAAATTGTCTTGAAAATATACTTTTTGGCCAACCTGTGATTCCTAAACTTCAAACATTAGCAGTACTAATTGGTGTTTGAGTAAAAGTGAAATGTAGTTCTAGAAGCAAATAATGATGAATCTGTGTGGGGTAACAAAATCTAAAATTTCATTGCTGTTTTAATGTCTGTGGAAAGTGATGATTTGGCCACTCATGACTGTGTATTGATCTATGCCAGTTTGTTTCACACAAAAATCTGTAGTATCAGCTGGTTTGCAGTATTGCCAAGAGCGATGAAAACATTTTCTTCTCACTGTGAAGAAATTAGTAAACAAGAGTCTAAAACTTACACCCCTTTTTAATTGGTCAAGTTACTAATTGTCTCGTGCAAATTTATCACAACCTCTTTGCATTTGTGCCAATTTCCCCCACTTATGAAACCAAAATACTAGTTAACACTAGCAACAGATAATGTTTCAACTTCACCGAATGATTCTGCTTATCCATGTCATTCAATATCTTTCTACTGGCTGCACACTCCTACACTTTATTTGACCTTTCGGAGGTTGATAGCTCATACTTCAGTTCTCTGCATTAAACTGTGACTGCCAACTCTTTGCTCATTCTGTTGATGCATATGTGGTTCTCATGGTATTATTTTTAAACAGATTGCCTAGACCACTTGTATTTCTGCCATTAATCAATGTTCATTTTGAGATTTGTAGGTTCAAATCACCAATCATAAACTGAGAACAAAAGTACACAGGACAGTGATTCTCCAGTCTGAGCAGAATTGCATTAACCATGATAATAAAATGTGAGGCTGGATGAACACAGCAGGCCCAGCAGCATCTCAGGCGCACAAAAGCTGACGTTTCGGGCCTAGACCCTTCATCAGAGAGGGGGTTGGGGTGAGGGTTCTGGAATAAATAGGGAGAGAAGGGAAGGCGGACCGAAGACGGAGACAAAAGAAGGTAGGTGGAGAGGAGAGTATAGGTGGGGAGGTAGGGAGGGGATAGGTCAGTCCAGGGAAGACGGACAGGTCAAGGAGGCGGGATGAGGTTAGTAGGTAGGAGATGGAGGTGCGGCTTGGGGTGGGAGGAAGCGATGGGTGAGAGGAAGAACAGGTTAGGGAGGCAGAGACAAGTTGGACTGGTTTTGGGATGCAGTGGGTGGAGGGGAAGAGCTGGGCTTGTTGTGTGGTGCAGTGGGGGGATGGGATGAACTGGGCTGGTTTTGGGATGCAGTAGGGGAAGGGGAAGGGGAGATTTTGAAGCTGGTGAAGTCCACATTGATACCATTGGGCTGCAGGGTTCCCAAGCGGAATATGAGTTGCTGTTCCTGCAGCCTTCGGTTGGCATCATTGTGGCACTGCAGGAGGCCCATGATGGACATGCCATCTAAAGAATGGGAGGGGGCGTGGAAATGGTTTGCAACTGGGAGGTGCAGTTGTTTATTGCGAACCGAGCGGAGGTGTACTGCAAAGCGGTCCCCAAGCCTCCGCTTGGTTTCCCCAATGTAGAGGAAGCCACACCGGGTACAATGGATGCAGTATACCACATTGGCAGATGTGCAGGTGAACCTCTGCTTAATGTGGCAAGTCATCTTGGGGCCTGGGATAGGGGTGAGGTGTGGGGGCAAGTGTAGCATTTCCTGCGGTTGCAGGGGAAGGTGCCGGGTGTGGTGGGGTTTGAGGGCAGTGTGGAGCGAACAAACAAGGGAGTCACGGAGAGAGTGGTCTCTCTGGAAAGCAGACAGGGGTGGGGATGGAAAAATGTCTTGGGTGGTGGGGTTGGATTGTAGATGGCGGAAGTGTCGGAGGATGATGCGTTGTACCCGGAGGTTGCTGGGGTGGTGTGTGAGAACCATGATCTCTTGTTTCTCATTGTGCACTTCGACTGTGCAACAAGCCTGCAATGATATGTTGCATCAAATGAATTATTTCTGATATATCTATTGGGTTCCTTTTGTCTCCCATCAAACACTTCAATCTAATATAACTACATAAATGGCATATCTTCTGCAGTAACTGACCTGGATTACTGAATTCATTTCAAAATAGGAAAGAAGAAATCAGTGTGTGCGAATAAAAGACAGTTTTGTGGACCATTGCTTCCCAGTCTCAATTGTTACACCTGTGGAGATACACTAGGCTATTGAGTTGTTTTTCAATTTTAAACATTTACATGTTGGAAATTTCTTTTAACAATGCCTGCTTTTGAAGATCAAAATGACATGCTACCTCTCACTCTACAAAAGGATTTATTGCACATGATTCAATGAAAAGAGCAAAAATAAAAAGCTGCCTGCTGCTTACTGCATCTTGGCCTTTGCATTGGAGTAAGACACCCTACTCTGGTGTGAAAGTAGAATATTTCTTTGTAATTCTAACTGCGATAGCTTTTTTTTATCTACCTGGTTCTCTCACTTCGTTTTTATGTTTTAGAATTCTTCTAATTGAACTGTCTTCCTTCCCAAAGCTTCAGTTTATGAGTTTTAGTTTCCCATATGATGGAAGCCTTATTCTTCTGTAACATCCTTAAGTGGATTGTAAAGAGGGTTGTTCAGCTTAGCATACTGTTGCACCAAAACTGCAGACTTGAGTGGTTAAAATTGCTAGCCACAAATAAATGCGAATATAAGTTGGGAGCAATTATACACAATATATATGCACAACTGTTACACATTTTAGGACATACTTTTCAATAATAAAATTCTCAATATATCTCCATTTTATGGGAATGGCTTTAGATTGATGAAATCTAATCTAAAGGTCGGGATAAAAGTTTGCTTCAGAACAGCAATGTTCAATCATCTTCAACTTTTCGTATTGACAGACACATTCTATCGTACAGTATACACATTCATAATTAACAATGTAGACCTATGGTTGGGAACTGAATATGGGAACCGCATGCTAATGGATGTCTGATGTTTTGAAAAGATAGGAATCTAGGAAATGGTTGTGGGATAGTTTTGTTTGTTAAGAATGTTGTTGTTACATTCGTGAGAGCTGCCTTTAACTCAGAAAAAATGTAGAATCAGTTTGTGCGTAGATAAAGAATAGGACAGAGAGGAGGTTACAATGGGAGCAATTTTGGGTCCTCTAACAAAATAGCTACATGATATTCCTGAACCAATTTTTCAATGGTAGTGCAAAAACATAATTTGCTGGAGAAACTCAGCATCTGTGGAGAGACAGGAGCATTAATGTTTCGAGTCCAGTAACCCTTCTTCAGAATGAGTTCTGAAGAAGGGCCACTGGACTTAATGTTAATTCTGCTTTCTTTCTCCTGATGCTGCCAGACTTACTGAGTTTCTCCAGCAATTTCTGCTTTTGTTTCAGATCTTCAGCATTTGCAGTTCTTTGTTTCATTTTAGCACTCAAATATAGTCATGTGTACAGGATTAAATTACCATTTTTGTTATCTCAATTGATTTTGTAAAGCATACATTGGAACTGGTAGCTTTTGTTGCATTAAAGGAACATACTGCTAAATTGATGCAACTTTGATATTAAAGGTTACAACGGTAAGTTTTTAGGCTAGAGAATCTCCATCAGTTCATTGTAACTTTTCGCATGTTGTAGAATATATATCACTTGTAACATCTTTAGGATGGCATAAAGACCCTTATTCTACAAATGTTTACATTTGAGAAAATGCATACGTAACAGATTGAAGTACAGATTGGGAGCAATTGTTCCACAGAAAGGGCACAACAGACATGTGGAGACTGTTTAAGGAGCAGTCGTAGCGAGTGATGCATAAATTTGTTCCTCTGAGACAGGTAAGAAGGCATAAGATTAAGGAGCCTTGGATGACGGGAACAGAGGAGCTTCTTGTCAAAAAGAAAAAGGCAGCTTACGTAAGGTGGAGGAAGCAAGGCTTTAGCACAGCTTTAGAGGATTACAGGCTTGCTCAGAAGGAGCTCAGAAGTGGACTGAGGAGGGCCAGGAGGGGCCACGAAAAAGGCTTGGCAGGAAGGATTAGGGAGAACCCGAAGGCATTTTACTCATACGTGAGGAATAAGAGAATGATCAGGGAGAAGGTAGGGCCAGTCAGTGATAGCGTAGGGAATTTGTGCGTGGAGTCTGAGCAGATAGGGGAAGCCCTAAATGAGTTTTTTTCTTCGGTTTTCACTAAGGAAAGGGACCTTGTTGTGAATGAGAACTTTGAGGTGCAGGAAAACAGGCTTGAACAGATCGAGATTGAGGAAGTTGATGTGCTGGAAGTTTTAGCAAACATTAAGATTGATAAGTCCCCAGGGCCAGACCAGATTTATCCTAGGTTGCTCCGGGAAGCGAGAAAGGAGGTTGATAAGCCGCTGGCAAAGATCTTTGCTTCCTTGCTGTCCACGGGAGTCATACCGGAAGATTGGAGGGAGGCAAATATTGATCCTCTTTTCAAGAAAGGGAATGGGGAAATCCCTGGAAATTACAGACCAGTCAATCTTACGTCTGCGGTCAGCAAGGTTTTGGAAATAATTCTGAGGGATAGGATTTATGACTATTTGGAAAAGCATAGCGTGATTAATGGGAGTCAGCATGGCTTTGTGAGGGGCAGGTCATGCCTCACAAATCTTATTGAGTTCTTTGAGGAGGTCACGAGACAGGTTGATGAGGGTCAAGCAGTGGATGTGGTGTACATGGACTTCAGCAAGGCATTTGATAAGGTTCCCCACAGCAGGCTCATTCATAAAGTCAGGAGGTATTGGATACAGGGTGATTTGGCTGTCTGGATTCAGAATTGGTTGGCTGACAGGAGGCAGAGAGTGGTTGTAGATGGTAAGTATTCTGCCTGGAGGTCAGTGCTGAGTGGTATCCCACAGGGCTCTGGTCTTGGGCCTCTGGTCTTTGAAGTTTTTATAACTGGCTTGGATGAGGAGGTTGAGGGGATGGGTTAGTATGTTTGCTGATGACACAAAGGTTGGAGGTGCCATTGATAGTATCGAGGGCTGTTGCAGGTTTTAGCGAGACATTGACAGTATGCAGAGCTGGGCTGAGAAATGGCAGATGGAGTTCAACCTGGAGAAATGCGAAGTGATGCATTTTGGAAGGTCGAACTTCAATGCTGAATATAGGATTAAAGGCAGGATTCTCGGCAGTGTGGAGGAACAGCGGGATCTTGGTGTTCAAGTGCATAGCTCCCTCAAAGTTGCCACCCAAGTGGATAAGGTTGTTAAGAAAGCATATGATGTTTTGGCTTTCATTAACAGGGGGATTGAGTTTAAGAGCCGCGAGGTTATGCTGCAGGTCTACAAAACCCTGGTGAGACCACACTTGGAATATTGCGTTCAGTTCTGGTCGCCTTATTATAGGAAAGATGTGGAGGCATTGGAGAGGGTGCAAAGGAGGTTTACCTGGATGCTGCCTGGACTGGCGATCTTGTCTTACGAGGAGAGGTTGACTGAGCTCAGACTTTTCTCTCTGGAGAGAAGGAGGAAGAGAGGTGACCTGATCGAGGTGTACAAGGTAATGAGAGGCATGGATAGAGTCGATAGCCAGAGACTTTTCCCCAGGGCAGGATTGACTGCCATGAGGGGTCACAGTTTTAGGGTGTTAGGAGGAAGGTATAGAGGAGACATCAGAGGGAGGTTCTTCACCCAGAGAGTTGTGAGCGCATGGAATAGTTTGCCAGTGGTAGTTGTGGAAGCAGAGTCATTAGTGACATTTAAGCGACTGCTGGACATGCACATGGACAACAGTGAATTGAGGGGAATGTAGGTTAGGTTATTTTATTTTTGGATTAGGTTTATTCCACGGCACAACATCATGGGCCAAAGGGCCTGTACTGTGTTGTACTTTTCTATGTTCTACGTTCTATGTTCTATGCTCTAACACTGCCACTGAGTCACTTTGAATGCCTCTAGCATTTTATATATCTAATTCCTTGTGATTTTCCTACGTAAAGAGTTTTCAAAGCAAAGTTTGCAATTAATCAGAGATAGTAGGAACTGCAGATGCTGGAGAATCTTGTTATTTACAATTAATCAGTTGATTTGTGAAATTGTGTGTATATTTTGTTAGGAAGGACCTGGGACCTGGTGGATTTTGAATTCTGAAGTTCTTACAAAAGGAGACGAAATATGTGGTGCAAAAAGTCCAACGCCCCATAAAATCTTATTGGATACCTACTTTGAACTACCTGCTGGTGAGTGAAGAATATTCTTTTCGTTCTTAATATTTGATGTCAATGAACTTGGGCTAACTCGGGTTGTTGTAGCTAACATGAAGGGTGGCGATGTTAATAAACTTGCAAAGTGGACATGTAACTGGCAAACAAACTTCAGTATAGGTGAGTGATAATGGGAACTGCAGATGCTGGAGAATCCGAGATAACAAAGTGTGGAGCTAGATGAACACAGCAGGCCAAGCAGCATCTCAGGAGCACAAAAGCTGACGTTGCGGGCTTAGACCCTTCATCAGAGGGGGGGATGGGTAGAGGGTTCTGGAATAAATAGGGAGAGAGGGGGAGGCGGACCGAAGATGGTGAGAAAAGAAGATAGGTGGAGAGGAGAGTATAGGTGGGGAGGTAGGGAGGGGATAGGTCAGTCCAGGGAAGACGGACTGGTCAAGGAGGTGGGATGAGGTTAGTAGGTTGGAAATGGAGGTGCGACTTGAGGTGGGAGGAAGGGATGGGTGAGAGGAAGAACAGGTTAGGGAAGCGGAGGCAGGCTGGGCTGGTTTTATGATGCAGTGGGGGGAGGGGACGAACTGGGCTGGTTTTGTGATGCACTGGGGGAAGGGGAGATTTTGAAGCTGGTGAAGTCCACATTGATGCCATTGGGCTGCAGGGTTCCCAAGCAGAATACGAGTTGCTGTTCCTGCAACCTTCGGGTGGCATCATTGTAGCACTGCAGGAGGCCCATGATGGACATGTCGTCTGAGGAATAGGAGGGGGAGTTAAAATGGTTCGCGACTGGGAGGTGCAGTTGTTTATTGTGAACTGAGCGTAGGTGTTCTGCAAAGCGGTCCCCAAGTATGTTTACAATGTTATATTTCAGGAGGATGAATGAAGAAGTTATTTATTTGATATCAGGAGTCCACATTAGATAGAAAAATAAATGCACAAATGGGTAGACCTTCACAAATCACTTCAAGTAATGATGCATCTCACTTGGTGGTCTGTAAACCAAAAAGCCAAATCGTGCATGGATTTTTTTTCCAGTGAGATGTTATTGAAAAGTTAAATTAGTCCTGTTGAACTTGTATTGAACGTTGGTTTGCTCATATTTGGAGTATTGCACAAAGTTCTCATCTTCATGTAATAAGATGGGCATGGAGACATTGGAGTAAGTGGGAAAAGATTCCCAAAAGCCTGAGATGTGACCTGACCAAGATCTTTAAGGTAATGAAAGAGAGAAGCTGTATGATTCACATGCCCCTGTCAGCACAAAAGCATCATGTGTAGATATGTGTCTGTCCCTGTATGCAATGCCAGAAATATGCAAGTTATAAATCTGTGTCAGTTGCAAAGTAAAGTGTTGAAGGTCTGAGGTGATGGCAGTATTCATCCAAAAGCAGGCATGAGGATGATCTGAAGCTGGTGATTTGGCTGTTGAAGGGTTGAGAAGGATGGTAACCATGGACAATGTAGGGACATTATTCAGAAGAAGCAGTTGTATGCTGGCGCGGGCAGGCATTAAGTGTGCTGCAGCCCCGTAAGGTACCTGTTGTTCCTTAACTCTCAGGAGCTTGCGCTCTCTAGTTTGGTGGAGAAGAGGAGATTTGTAATTGGGAGGTAAATAAGGTAAGTTGTGGTGTTAATGAGGTGCAAATGCGTAGAAATAAAAGAGCCACCACTCAAAGGTGAGATTCTGACTTAATCTTTAAGTTTTGAAAGGAAAATTGGGGGAAATAAGAAATTGACGTAAAAAATCAGATTTTTCTTTATTGTTCACACCCAGTTTGTTGTTGTACTTGCCATTACTACCGTGGGACCAAGGAGGAGAAAATTCTGCCCAGGACCTTTGAACAAACCTTGTGAACGCCTGAATGGCTTGCCGTGACACCATTTTGGAATCTTGGCTCTTTAAATCTAATGTCACTTAGCAACTTTGATTTGCCACTCTGCATATCATGTGTATATGAATAAAAACTCAAAGAACCGTGGATGCTGTAAGTCAGGAACAAAAACATCAATTGCAGGAAAAGCTCAGCAGGTTTGGCAGCATCTGCGAACAGAAATCAGTGTGAACGTTTTGGGTCAAGTGACCCTTCCTCAATGCTGCCATACCTGCTGAGCTTTTCTAGAAAGTTCTGTTTTTGGTTCTGCATCTCTCTCAGCTGTTCTGTTACAAATTGATTTTGCAGCCCATGATGATTAAAGCAAACAAGGAGGATTCTCTAGAATGCTGAAACACGTTGAAATTTAAATTTTACATAGCACCCCAGAACATGAACATTTTGGATGGTTATCTGAACTCCCTTTCTTTGCTATTCCAGCAGAAGTGCTAACTCATTTAAAAATGCATGAGTTTATGCATGCACCAGTGTAACCTTGCTGTTTCAGCAAACTGAAATTGCGTTTGTATGTTCCTTTCTGAGTAAGTGGAATTTAATGATCAAGACCTCTTTGAGAATGATCAAGTAATTTGAGGAAGCTGAGAGGAGAGAGATAAGAGGAAGCTTTTCACTTTTGATTCATCCAGTACTTGGCTGGGGTGCAGGTCAGGCAATTATTAAATTCCCAGCCTGCAATATTTTATGTATTAATTTAATTGGTTAGAAAATCACAGACTGAAGTTTTTGAGAAGATTTTGTAGCTCGGGCTCTGGATGAGGTGGTAGACATTCTCGCCGAGCCAATGGATTTGGTGGCAAATGTCTCATCATGCTGCTAGGTAACATTGTCAGTGTGCCTCTCGTGAAGCTTTGGTGTTCTGTCCTGACTGAACCGAGGGCAGAAGGGAGACAGGGGGTGCAGTGGGGCGGGGGGGGGTGGGAATGCAGTGGGGGTGGGGATTTGGGGTGTGCGGTGGGATGGGGGGGCACGGTGGAGCAGAGGAGGGGGATTGGGGGTACAGTGGGGAGGGGGGTTGGGGTTGCGATGGGGCGGGGTGGGGGGTTCCCCTCAGACCCATTGTCTCACCACCGGGCACACCAACATATAGACTTGCGAAAAAACTACAGCAGAAATTGAAGTACTCATTTGACAAGATTACCCACTTCAGCCACTCTTCCCAAGAATTCCTCTACATCATCAAGGACACCAGAATAGAAGACACCGAGATGATGATATGCTTCAACGTAACAGCACTATTTACATCCATAAACATTGACCTAGCCAAAGAGACAATTGCCATACTGCTGGACGATTCAGGAAAGCAGGCATCCCACATCAAGGAGGACAGTCCCCTGAAACTGCTGGATCTGTGTCTCACAACCCACTGCACCTTCAACAACAGCATATTCAAACAAATCAATGGAATCCCTTATGTCAGGACTGATCGCAGAAGTGGTAATGCAAAGGTTAAAATGAACAGTGCTCCCCACTATACAACCCAAACAACGTAGATGACACCTTCATGATTATCAAATGTACAAAACTAGAAGAAACCCATGAATACATAAACAGCATCCTCACCGGGATAAAATTCACAAAAGAAGAAGAGAACAATAACTGACTACCCTTCCCAGATAATAGTAGAACGTAAGAACAACAGGGAACTCCAGACTAGTGTATACAGAAAGACCACATGTATGGGCCGGATACTTAGTTACACCAACAACCACCCCAACACCCATAAACCAGGCTAAACCAGGATATTATTCAAATGAGCCACAACACACTACAGCAACCTGGAATTTTGCAAAGCAGAACAGGAGCACTTATATGGCATTTTTAAAAGGAATAGATAGCTAAAAAGCACAATCTTCTGTTACCTCTGCGATAGACCACAATAAGATGACACAACATGGCCAGATACATTAGCCACCCTACCATACATTGGAGACGTACCAGAGATGACCTCAAGACTTCTCAGACCCCTAGTTACACTTGATCACTTGATTATGAAATTTGAAACTTGAACATGCTTTTGTCAAGTGTAGGATTTCTTTTTTAAAAACTAAGCATGCATGAACTATTATACTTAACGTTTTAGATTACTTTTAAATTATTACCATTTTGGCAAGGGCAACTGTTTTAGGATTCAGCAACCCTGAGATTTCTCATTCATGACTCAAAAAAAATTCAATTATGTTTTTATACATTTAGGTTTATGTTGATAACTTCACTCATTCAGTCATGCCAGTTAGTCCTGAAAACATTGGAGTGCTTTAATTTTAGAGGAGGTTCTCAAACTTTCCTAAATCTAATGATACAAGGACTCTGTTTGACTTGAACCAGTGTTCATGTCTTTTCAGAGATAATAGGGACTGCGGATGCTGGAGAATCTGAGATAACAAGGTGTAGAGCTCTATGAACACAGCAGGCCTAGCAGCATCATAGGAGCAGGAGAGCTGACGTTTTGGGCCTACTTCATGTCTTTTCAATTATCTCTCTGAAGATGATCTGAGCATACAGTTGTTAAAGGACGCATATAAATAAGGCACTTCAAATCTCAGTAAGATGACCGTACCTGACAGAAGTTCCTCTTTATTTAATCAGGACATGTAGGGACTGCTGGCAAACCCACATTTATTGTTCAAACCTCATTGCCTTTGAGAACGTGGTGGCAGGATGCCGTCATGAAACTATGCTATAGGTACACTCATTGTTAGGAAAGGAGCTGCAGAATTTGATAGTGTTATAATTCCAAGTCTGGATCATACTTGACTTGAGCGAAGCTGTCAAGTCATACCATTCCTGGCTGTCTCTTGACAGATGTTGGTTCTCGTGTTTGGATGGTGTTGTTGAAGAAACCTTGGTGAGTTGTGGCACCTTGCAGATGGCTACACCCTGCTGCCCCTATGCATTGGTGGTGGAGGTACTAAATGTTGCAGGTGCTGGAATGGGCTGCTACACAAGTGGGCAATTTTGGATGGCGTAGAGCTTTTTGACTGTTATTGAAGCTGCGCTTATCCAGTCAAGTAGGGGGTATTCTGTCATGTCCCTGACTCGGATAGTAGACTGGCTTTGTGAAGTCAAAAAGTAAATTATATGCTGCAGAATACTCAGAATCTGATCTGTTCTTGTAGCTGTAGTATTTATATGGTTTATCATGTTAATTCTTTGAGCATTGGTGATCCACTTGACAGTGGGGCATTTCAGTAAGGCTAATGCCACTAAACGTTGAGGAGAGGTCATTCAAATGACACTTGTTGGATTTGTTCGTTACCCGGCACTTCTATGACACACATATTCTTCTTTGATAAATCCAAGTCTACAATACCATCCAAGTCCTGGATAGGGACTGCTTCTGTATCTGAGGAGTTGTGAATGGAATTGAACATTCTGCCATCTTCACTGACATCTGCACTTCTGACATTTCTATACTAATAATTTATATAGCTTCTTAAATGTAATAGCACATGCTAAGAGGCTTCTCATGAGCAAACTAAAGCAAAATTGAGATGAAGGGGAGGTCATTGATGAAGTAACTGAAGATGCCTGGGTCTAGGGCACTAACCAGAGAAACTCCTGCAGAGATGTCCTCTGGATGAGACTTTCAACAACTACTACCTTTACTAAAAATTGTGTCATGTTTCTGAGCCTTTGTCTCTTGTACCCATCAGGACAAATGCAAGAAAGCCAAATTTCCAATGATTACAGTTTAAACCACAGGGAAAAGGAGGTGCTGTTTGGTTGGCAGATAGGCCGTGGTTGCCATGGCAATGCCTTGTCCCAAAAGCAATGAGGAACTTTAGGCTAGCCCCATACCTTTGCATAAGGATATCAGGTTGCATTCCCGAAAGAACACCAATGATTAGATTGTGTTTTTGAGACAATTTGGTTGCTTTCAGGTCACCATAACTGAGATTAGATTTTTATTGGATTAACTGAATTTACATTTTTGAGCCGGGGTGGAGGCAGTTCATTATCCCATGGCTCTGGGACACCATCCAACTGCATAACGTAATCACAGTGTAGTAGCCATGATCAGATTTGTAACTTGAGCAAAACTAATTAGAACTTAATTTTATCTTTGGCATCATAATGAGGAGTCAGTGGGTGGAATGCAGCAGCCTGTCCTTGCTGGACATAATGGTTGAATTCTATTAGTGTGGGAATGGTAATCTGAGATTGTCTGCTAGTTAGGGGATGGACAGAAATTGTCTGGCATTTATGCAGAACTGGTTTCCTCAGAGTTATGCGGGTGGAATGCAAACATTTCCTAGTCTTCAACCACTCATAAAATGTTGCACTTTTTTATTTTTGCTGTAATTTCGCACATGATCCATTTATTCCATTTGCCATGGTCTTGCCCGTTTACCCAATCATATTTACCCTCACTTTTTGTTTTCCCATTTAAGTTATTATTACCATGAAAGTTGGATGCATTCACTGAACTCCCCTCAACCAGGTCTTTGAAGTAGTTTGCCGACCACTTGTCACACTCTGCTAGTGGCAAACTGGAAATAGAAAAATTGTTCTTTAATTTTCTATTCTTTGCTCTCTTTCCAGACCAGTTTTCAGTCCATTGAAATACACTGCCCCCAGTCTCTGAGTTCTAATTTTGTGAAATATCCCCAGTATAATACCCTATCAAATGGTTTTTAAAAGTTCAAATACAATATATCTGCCAATCCCTCCCAATCTATTTAACTACTTACATCTTCAACAATTTCTAATACATTTGTCCAACATGATGTCTCTCCAAAAATCTCTGTTGTTCCTGCATAAATATATAATGATTTTCTAAATGCCCTGCTGTAATGAATCTAATCTTTTTTTGCCTGCTTCTGACGTTAAGCTAACAGCTCTATTGTTCACATATCTCCAATTCATTTCTCCATTCAGTCTCTCTCTTTCTGTGATTACAGGTTCTCTATTCAATGGCAATTAGTTTGAAACCATTATGACTGAGCCTGGAGGTGTGAATTGATTACTTTCCCAGTCCCATTTCTGAACAGGTCATAACAAAGCCTGAATTAATGAGTGATGGCAACATTGTCAATTAGACGCTTCTGGTTCATATTAGAAACCAGCATTCTTTAGCCAACAAAAGATAACTAGTTTCTTTCAAACAAAACTTAAATAACTATGTAACAATTGTTGAAGAAAAATTCAGATTGTGCAAAGACAAATATAACTTCCATGTTATCATCTCAAACTTAACATTGTCAAAGGCTTTTCTAAAGTCCAAACTAACAATGTTCCGCATAATAGACTAATTAGTAAAGTTAGGTCACATGGAATTCAGGGTGACCTTGCAATTGGATACAAAATTGGCATAGCAGCAGAAGACAGAGAAGCATGGTGGAGGGTTGTTTTATTAGACTGTGGGCCTGAGACCTGCGGTGTTCTGCAGGAATTGGTGTTGGGTCTACTTTTGTTTGTCATTCATATAAATGATTTGGATGAGAATATAGAAAGCATTGTTAGCGAGTTTGCAGATGACACCAAGATTGGTGGTATAATGGACAGTGAAGAAGGTTATCCAAGATTACAAAGAGATCTTGATCAATTGGTCAATGGGCTGAACAGTGGCAAATGGAGTTTAATTTGGATAAATGTGAGGCGTTGCATTTTGGTAAAACCAACAAAGACACGACTTATACAATGAAAAGTAGGGCCTTGGGCAGTGTTGTAGAAGAGAAAAGACCTCGGAGTTCAGTGACATAATTCTTTGAAGTTTGCATCAATACGAGTTGTAGATAAGATGGTTAAAAAAGCATTGGCATGCTTGCTTTCATTGCTTGGTTCTTTGAATAAAGGAGTTGGCACATTATGTTGAGGGGATGCAGGATGTTGGTGAGGTCTTGTTTGGAGTACTGTGCCCAATTCTGGCCGCCCTATTATAGGAAAGACAGTAAGCTGGAGATGGTTCAGAAGAGATTTACCAGGATGTTGCTGGGAACAGAGGGTTTGAGTCATAAAGAGACGCTGGATAGGCTGGCCCTATTTTAACTGGAGCATTGGAAATTGTGAGGTGACCTTCTAGAAGTTTATAAAATCATTAAGGGTATAGATTAGGTGAACGGCAGGTGTTTTTTCCTTGGGGTGGGGAAGTTTAAAGCCAGGGGGCATATTTTTAAGGTGAGGGGAGAAGTGTCTCTTTTAAAATAAAGGGGCAATTTATTTTTACATAGAGAGCAGTAAGTGTGTGGAATGAGCTTCTAGGAAGAGGTTGATGCAGGTACAGTTACAATGTTTAAAAGCCTTTGAGGCAAGTACATGAATAGGAAATGTTTGGAGAGATAGGGGCCAAGTAAGGTAGGTGGGGCTAGTTTAATTTGGGATTAGGGTTTGCATGGATTGTTTGGGCCAAAGGGTCTGTTGCCAAACTGTATCTTTCTATCCATGAGACAGGATTGAGTAATAGACAAACTATGATTGAACACTCAAAAGAACACAGCAAATATAGTCAAGATAGATCCCATTATTTCTCAGTAAAGCCCCACCCCCACCAGCTCAGACGGTAATGACACTGCGGCTCACCAAGTCCCATTGAAACTTAAATGATTCACATTCTTCTCTGTCAACAACCACTGCATCATGGACTGCCTCAACAACAGAATAATTAGTCTGAATGGTAAAGTGGCCACTGACCCTCCTACCCCTGTGCAGATGGGGCTAGAGATGTCAGCTGTGATAGGCTTCAGAATATGTGAAGCTATCTATAGGTAAGATATGTATGTATAAGATAAATGTGTTGCTAACATCACCATGTTCTTTATGCAGTGATGTCAGCATCTGTGCACCTGCAGACTGCCCCACTTTTAGTGTGCATTAATTCATGCTGTGATATCTAAAATCACATCGCGTGGTATTTAGAAGTGGCTGGAGTACTTGACACTGAAAAGGGTCTGGACCCTGACAACATTCCGGCAATAGTCCTGAACACACACGCTCTAGATCCTGCCGCTATGCTCGATGAGCTTTTTCAATGACACAGGCATATACCTAGAAAACTGCCGGGGTATGTCCTGTTCATTGTAAACCAAGGCAAATAGAACCTGGCCATTACTGTCCTATCTAACGTTTACACTCAATCATCAGTAAAGCAATGGAAAGGGCTGTTAACAATGCCATTAAGCAGCATTTGTTTAACAATAACCTGCTGACTGGTGCTGCGTTTGGATGCCAATGTGGCCACTCAGCCAATTACCTCTGCTGTCATCCATTGGCAACCACAGCCATCGTGTCGTTCTATTACTGGTTTTCACCTATTTATTGCGTCTTTCTAACTGCATTCGACAACAAAATTTGGCATGGTGACTTGTTTCCTTACAATACAACAAACTTTTGAAATAAAAGTGCAGCCTGGTGGCTCAGTGGTTAGCACTCTCATAGCGCCAGGGCCCCGGGTTCGATACCAGCCTCAAGCAATTGTATATGTGGAGTTTGCACATTCTCCCTGTGGGTGCTCCAGTTTCCTCCCACAGTCCAAAGATGTGTAGGCTTGGTGGATTGGCCATGCTAAATTGCCCATAGTGTTCAGGGATGTGTAGGTTTGGTGGGTTAGACATGGGAAATTAGGGGAATGTGTCTGGGTGGGATGCTCTTCAGAGGGCAGTGTGGACTTGCTGGGCTAAATGGCCTGTTTCCACACTGTAGGAATTCTATGAAAATGACTTTTGGTGGTGGGGAGGGGGAATCTTGTATAAAATAGTAGTGTAAACAATTGCTCATCGTCCATCTTCTGACTTTGAAGCTAATTTTAAATATTTACTTACACAACTTATTAAAAAAATCGTTTGCTACCTTGAATCAAATTAAAATTTTGGGACTTTTTAAACAGAAACAAGTAAAATCTCGAGCTTCTTTGAAGTGTGCATATTTGGACAGTACATTTATGGCATTTTTCTGTGTGAGTGAGCAGCCATGCCTTACTTCCACAGAGTATGTATTTTGCTGCCCTGCTAAATAGTTTTGGCTTCTTAGCAATTTACAGCTGGCAGTTTGGCTTCGGCACTCAGCCAAGGTTTGGATTAGCAGAAAATATGTGCATTGCGTTACATCAACTTTGAGCAGAATGTAGAGTGCCTGGAACGTGGTGCACAGTGATCTGCAGGTAGTTTGACTGGCCAATTGACTTGTTTTTGAAAAGTTGGTTTTGAAATGCTGCCATTATTCAGGTGGCAAAGACTAACAATTGGTACTTAGACGGATATTCATGCGGAGATTTACTTTACCTGGCCAGCACACGGTAATGAATCTAGTTAACACCAGAAGCTACTAATCGTGTGCAACTATGGATCTCTTGTCGCAGCAATACAATTATTTCACTTAAAGATAATTGAGATGGTACAGAACGTGATGTGCATAGGGGCTGATCTGCTTATTTGCCCACGCCTCAAGTTTTCCACTTCAGTTCACATTGTATCAGATCGCTATTCTCTTTCTCCCTCTTGGTGTACGTTACTCTGACCATCCTTCAGTCAGCTGCTTCAGCAGATTTTCTTGCCTTAGAGTGTGGACAGTGCAACCTTGTTGCTTTTTCCGGATGAAGTTTGCTAATGATTTTTCTTCCTTCGCCATCCTGAGAACTTTACTGTTTTTAATCTTCTTTCTGACTGAGTTGCCCTGGAAGCACATCTCTCATCAAATTCCTGGTCTTTGAGTAAAGGTCCCTCAAGGTCCACATTTCAATCTCCTGTAACAAGACATTCCAACGCACAGGAACATGAAATGGCGTGGATGTACATAGCAATTCAAAAGCTGTAAATCAGATCATCGCTGAAGATATTTCAAGTTTTGGAAGGTGTGGGAATGTTTCTCAGGTGATGACACAAAATGGGTGAATGAAACTCTGATGAATTAGAGTTAGGTTTATTGTCACGTGTGTGCAAGTTACAAAGAACAGCAGTACAGTTAAAAGTATGTAATGTTGCCAACACACAAAACCATCTTAGGTACAAAGTATCAGAGATAATGGGAAGTACAGATGCTGGAGAATCTGAGATAACAAAGTGTGGAGCTGGATGAACACAACAGGCCATGCAGCATCTTAGGAGCACAAAAGCTGACGTTTTGGGTCTAGGCCCCAAACGTCAGCTTTTGTGCTCTTCAGATGCTACTTGGCCTGCTGTGTTCATCCAGCTCCACACTTTGTTATCTTAGGTACAATGTAACATACAAAAAAATAGAATAAAGAAAAACATTGCGTGACATTACAGATATGCAAAATATAAGTTGGGAAAATACAAAGCATTCAGCTCAAAAGATAATCCTTCTAAACGAGCTTCCACATGGTCTGACTGGGTTCCACTGGTTCCTGACCAGCAGCCTCTTCACCCTGGGCCACTGACCACCGTCCCCACTTTGCTCCAGGCCACTGGCAGAAGAGGAAAAAAAATGAAGAGAAAAAATAAGAAAGGAAAGGAATGGAGCATACGAATCCTGACTGGAGCATACTGTCACCATCTGGGATCTCAGAGTCACCAGACTTGACACGTTAACTCTGCTTCCCTCCCACAGATTCTGCCAGAACCGCTAAGTTTCATCAGCAATTTCTGTTTTTGTATCTGATCTCCAGCATCTGCAGTTCTTTGTTTTATCTATCTCAGCTGGACCTAGTATCCATTTGCAACCCAGACAGGATAACATAATTTCAGGAAATAGCAGCCCACAGGATAGCCCCTACAGAGTGATCCACAATCAGTGTGATTTGACTGTTGGATTCATTTAAAACAATAGAATCAGTGTGGTTTAACATGACACAGTTTAGAGAAATGAGGAAGCTGTGAAAACAAGTCGGCTGGATGAGTTAACCAACATCACATATGTAGGATATAAGTGGAGCTACTTTAGACGTTGCTTTTTGTATTGAGTACGTTTGGAGCGAAACAGGTCAGAATGAACAAGTGTGATGCTAAATCAATTAAAAATCAAATTCAAAGGATGACATAAAGATAAATTACCTCTCCGATTCTTGCAGGGATTAAGGGAAGTGGTTTCCTGGTGCGCATGTACAGTTAGAAATTACAGGAATATGTTAGGAGGCTACACAGACAGAACACTGATTTTCAGTGATAGAAAATTAATAATGCTGTAGAGAAGAGGTAAAAATGCCCCAGAATTTGAAAGGCTCAATTCTTGGCATTCACAACAAATAGTTTCAATGAGATTGGCAGGGGATGGGATCCGAAACAGCAGGGAGACAAGTGCAAGGCTGGAAGGAGTTACAGTAATCAGAAATAGCAGGTTGAGGAGACATGTCAGGCTGACACAAGACAGAGAGTGAGGAATGCCTGTTGGATTAAATTGCATCTATTTCAATGCAAGAGGGCTGACTGGGAAGGCTGATGAACTTGGTGTGGACAGGTACGTGGGACTGGGATATTGTAGCCATTCCAGAAACATGGCTAAGAGAGGGACAGGACTGGCAGCTTAATGTGCCAGGGTACAGGTGCTTTAGGCAGGACAGAGGTGGAGGAAAGAGGGGAGGGGGAGTTGCATTTTTGATGAAGGGGATTATCACTGCAGTGGTCAGAGATGATATAGCTGAGGGATCATCCAGTGGGACCGACTCGGGAAGGGGCAAAACTCAACCTACTCTTGGGAAATAGGGCAGGAAAGGTGACAGAGGGGACGCACTTTCGGATCAGTGACCACAGTTCTATTAATTTTAAGACAGTTATGGAGAGGGTCAAAACTGGTCCACAAGACTAAGTCCCAAATTGGGGCAAGGTGAATTTTGATGGAATTAGACAGGAGCTTACAGGGTTGAGGAATTGTCACCGGACCCAAAACTTCCTCCTTCACAGATGTTGCCAGATCTGCTGAGCTTTTCCAACAACTTTATTTTTGTTCCTGATTTACAGCATCTTTGGTTCTTTCGGTTTTCATCTGAGTATAGAAGTTGGGAAGTTATGCTGCAGTCGTACAGGATGTTGGTGAGGCCGCAGTTGGAGTATTGTGTTCAGTTTTGGTCATCTTGCAATAGGAAGGATGTTATTAAACTGGAAAGAATGCAGAAGAAATTTACAAGGATGTTGCCAGGACTCAAGGGACTGAATTATAGGGAGAGGTTGGACAAGCTAGGACTTTTTTCCTTAGAGGGTAGAAGACTGAGGGGCAAATATTATAGAAGTGTATAAAGAATATATGGGATCCTGTGAGGCAACTTTTTTTTACAGAGGGTGATACACATATGGAATGAGCTGCTAACAGAAGTGGATGAGGCAGGTACATTAACAACACTTAAAAGGCATTTGGACAAATACATGGCTAGGAAAGGTTTAGAAGGATTGGGCCAAGAGCTAGGAAATGGGGTTAGTATGCGTGGCCGTCTTGGTTAGCATGAACTGGTTTGGGCTGAAGGGCCTGTTTCTGTTGTAGGACTCTATGAAATAGTAAAGATTTTGGATGCCTCTCCTCGAAGTGTACACATAGGAAGACATGGGAAATATGTCAGCTCCTAATAGAGGGAACCTTTACAAATCAAAGATTTTAATATAAATAATATACGACTATTTTATGGATGGGTGTTCTTTGCCCCAGAATTTGGAGAGTTGAGCAGTGCTGAGGTACAAGTTATTAAGAAGTAAATTAATCTGCCCATATTGGAAAAAAAATGACAACACAAATGAAGGCAATTAGAAGATTTATTTGTCTTCCTCCCACATATTTCCTATGTTCTGCCACAACTACAGGTTGCAAATCTCCAAGTGTGACAAAGATCTTTTAAATGAGCAGCCATTTAATAATTCGATAGAACATTATGGCTGACATTTCCTTAACATTTATACATTGTATGGTGAATGCTGATGGGAGATCTGATTGAAGGATTTTGGATTTCTATTGCCGTTACTTGAATGACCTCTGCATTTGCCTCAGTGATTCTTCACGGCTTGTATGTATGATAGGGTATGTGCTGGTCAAGCGGTATTGTTGCTGGGCTCGTAACCCAGAACACTGTACTAACAATCTAGGAGCACAAGGGTTCAAATTTTGCCATGGCAGATGGTGAAATTTGAATTCAGTAAAAATCTGGAATAAAGATGATTGTCAGAAAGAGCCATCTGGCTCACTTTCCTTCTTGAGGGAAGGAAGCCTCCAGACTCACAAGCATGGCGATGATAACTTGTCCTCTGCGAAAGAGAGGGATTAAATACTACTGCGAACAGTGAAGGCTGCAATTCATGAACAGTTCTTTTTAAGAAAGTTTGTTGTGCAAATGTAAACAGTGTTTCTTCTTTTATTTCTCAGAAATCCCAGAGGATGAAGCTCAGTACTTAATTGAACGCCTTCGAAGTATAAATGCACAACTGGAATCTGAGCAGGTATCCATCTTCTATTTGGGTGGAGAGCATTTTATTTTAAATTTAGAAGCATGCATTTACACAATTCCTTACATTCCTGTGTATGAAAAGACAGAAGTGATGCATAATTTACGATTTCTTGTGGAGTAGACTAAGATTCCAAGTCTGAATTTCTTAAGGCTGACTTACATAGCAGGAGGAAAATAAAGAGATGTGCTTGTGTATGATTGCGTTGTCTGCAACTTGTAATTGCTTTGTCAACTGCTGGACTTTTTGCCAATGCTGAGTAAAGTCTGTACCTGTGAGTGATAAGGAAATGCTCACCAGCTTCTGTTTCTAGTGGTGTTTCGATTGTTAAAGTAGTTATCATTACTTCCAAATATCAGGTGAAAATCTCTCTTTAGGTAGGTCTCAGTACCTTCAGAGAGACCAGGGCTACTTAGTGCATGTTGCCAACTAGCCCTTGCATTGTGGTCACAATTGCTGTGATAAGCATGCTGTAAAGCAAAAGTAGTTGTAATTTCTAATCATCTGCATTGACTTTCTTGATGCTTCTGGCTGCTCTGATTTATTAACTTGCTGCTTACTGGTGTATTGTAATGCAAAAGCAAAACAATGGAAGATAATAGAAATAGCATCATCGTAATAAGTTATCAAGGCAAAATTCTGAACAATTGTTTCAAAATCATAACCTGCTTGCCACTTGTCTCTTTGAACCCAATCTCTCGCAACTCCTTTATTTTATTAACTTATATTTTCCATCTTTATTTCTTGCCTATTTTCCATTTGCATGTTTCCATGAGGCAGGGACAAAAGTTGGCACTTCAATCAGGGGACTCACCATAAGAGTTTGTCCTTTGGAATGTCCAGAATTAATGCTTTTTTTCTGTCCCCTTTCACTTGTCAAGCTACACAACAATAAAATATTCAAGCAGACAATGTGAAACTATCCCAGTGTGATAAGTGCTATTGCCCTAACTAACATTTGTTTAACATACTCAGTTCATCTTGGGTATTTTATTTCTGTAGTGATGAATTCATTGCAGGAATTTGTTTCCAAGAAATATCAGGCTCTAATATTTTAGCAGCCTGCTGATCTGAGCCATGTAGTTTCACTTATGTCCCTTTGGCTACCTGCATACGGATTGGATCCTTGGAGTGCTCCAGAATATCTCTCACAATGGGGTAACTTTACTTCTTTCATGTCGAGGTGTACAACATCACACAGACAAAAAGCAGAGAGGAAAACCAGACAGAATGATCAAACACTGTAACATTTCCTTGCAAATGTCATTGCTGAGTAGAATTACAGAGGAGTGTAGTCACTGTTACATGTTTCCCAGCCTTCTTTCTAATTGTGTGTTACATCTTTCTGGTCTGTTCAAAATTGAGATGACTGCTAGACCATGAATGAAGAACTAAGGCTGAAAACATTTGGATTGTTTTTATGAACAATGTACAATCAAAAGCACTGTTGCAGATGCCAGACCTTAAGAGTGAACCCGAGGAAGGTGACTGGCCTGAATGGAATCCCCAGCTGTGCTCTTAGATCCTGTGCTAAGCAGCTGGCAGAAGTATTGGCTGACCTTGTTAACCTCTTCTTGCTAAAATCTGAAGACTTCAAGGAGACAACCATCATCCCAGTACCAAAGAAAGCACATACAGCGTTCCTCAATGACTTTCACACAGTGGCTCTGATCTCCATAACTATGAAGTCCTTTGAGAGGTTAGTCATGGCCCTCATCAGGTCTAGCCTCCCAGACTGCCTGGATCCCTTGCAATTTGCCTGCTGATGAAACATGTCTGCAGCGGATACTATTTCCTTAGCCCTGCACTTGTCCGTGGAATGTCTGGAAAATAAGGATGCCTACATCAGGCTCCAGTTATTGACTGTTGCTCCACCTTCAACACCACAATCCCAACCAAACTAACCTCCAAACTCCGAGATCTAGGTTTCGCCTCTGCCCTCTGCAACTGGATCCCCAGCTTCCTGACCCACAGACCGCAATCAGTGAAGGTAGACAACAGCATGTCCTCTCCAATAATCCTCATCACTGGCACCCCGTGAGGGTGCGTACTCAGCCCCCTACTCTACTCCCTGTACGCTCACACCTGTGTGACCAACTTTCATCCGAATGCCATCTACAAGTTCGCTGACGACACCACTGTTGTAGGCCAGACATCAACCAATGTCAAGTCAGAGTACAGGAAGGAGATGGAATGCTTGGTGTCATAGGGCAAAGGTAACAACCTCTCCCTCAATGTCAGCCTAACTAAAGAATTGACTTCAGGCAGAAAGGAAGAGGACACAGCCCTATCCACATCAATGGAGCTGAGGTGGAGAGGGTCGGGAGTGTTAAGTTCCTAGGAGTGACAATGCCCAACAATCTGCCCTGGTCGTCCCATGTAGACGCGACAGTCAAGAAGGTGCAGCAACTTGTCTTCTTCCTCAGGAGGCTGAGGAAATTCAGCCTGTCCATAAGGAGCCTCACCAACGTTTACAGATGCACCGTAGAAAGCATTCCATCTGGGTGCATCACGGCTTGGTATGGCACCTGCTATGTCCAGGATGGTAGGAAACTACAGAAAGTATTGTACACAGTCCAGACCATCATGAAAGCCAACCTTCTAACCATGGACTCCATTTACATGTCTTGTTGCTGTGGAAAGGCTGCCAACATCATCAAAGACCCATCACACCCCAGTAATACTCCCTATCAACCTCTTTCATCCGGCAGAAGATACAGAAGCTTAAACTTCTACATCAGCAGGTTCAAGAACAGCTTCTTCCCTGCTGTTTTTAGATTACTGAATGGACCTCTCTAATTTCAAATTTAATGTTAATCTTGCTTTTGTGTGCCTCCTGTGCAGTTGTAATTTGCAAGCCTTGCTCTGTCTAAGCACCCTGAGTTCTGTATGTCCTTGTATGTTATGTTCTGCCTGTACTGTTCGCAAAACTAAACTCTTCACTGTACTTAGGTACATGTGACAACAATGAATCAAATCAACTGTTACTTAGAAACAAATCACAAAATAGGAAATGTCCTAGATTGTACAGTAATGCTTTATCACTTTAACCCTAAACCAGTAATCTGTTTGTTATGTACTACCTAAAGTTTGGCTCTCTGCTAATCTCTCCAGAATTTGCGTGCATGTGTTTTAATTTTCAATTGCTTGTAAGAACCTCCCATTTTCAATTTCACATTGTCTAATATTGTTCTTTCTCCTCTTTTTTGTTCATCTCCCTGAAATCTTCAATCATTCCCCTCCATAGGTACTCATGCCTTATAATATGACCAGTTCTAACCTGTTTTGCCTGAGTGATACCCATTCAAAGTTGTCCTTCCTTTCTTCAATGTCCAGAGAACCTTTTCATTTCTCTTGGGCTCTGTCCATCTAATTTGTTCTATCCTTCTGCAGAATTACATTTCACAATGTTCTAGTGTTATGGACCAGATCAAACACCCTCAAAATATTCACAAGGTGGTCAAGACCCAAACTTTTTCTTATTTGAAAGGTAAATATAAAGTATTGCATTCCAGTTGCAATTTGATTGGTCAAACTGCCAGATTTAAAACACAGCATACTTTACTCATCAACAGTAGTTGAAATAAAATAAAGAAGGAATTTAAATAGCCTAACTCTACTGGAAAATTTAACAGAATAATAAAAGGCGGCACAATGGCTCAGAGGTTAGCGCTGCTGCCTCACAGCACCAGGAACCCGAGTTCAATTCCAGCCTCGGGCGACTGTGTGGACTTTGCACATTCTCCCCGTGTCTGCGTGGGTTTCCTCCAGGTGCTCCAATTTCCTCCCACAGTCCAAAGATATGCAGGCTCAGTGGATTGGCTATGCTAAAATTGCCCACAGTATTCAGGGATGTGTAGATTAGGTGAGTTATAGGGGGATATGAATCGGGGTGGGACGCATTGAGTGTTAGTGTGGACTAGTTGGGCAGAAGGGCCTGTTGCCACACTGTAGGGATTCTATAATTCTATAATGTCTAATTCTGTAAACTGTTCCAATATAGAACATAGAACATAGAACATAGAACAGTACAGCACAGTACAGGCCCTTCAGCCCACAATGTTGTGCCGACCATTGATCCTCATGTATGCACCCTCAAATTTCTGTGACCATATACATGTCCAGCAGTCTCTTAAATGACCCCAATGACCTTGCTTCCACAACTGCTGCTGGCAACGCATTCCATGCTCTCACAACTCTCTGCGTAAAGAACCTGCCTCTGACATCCCCTCTATACTTTCCACCAACCAGCTTAAAACTATGACCCCTCGTGCTAGCCATTTCTGCCCAGGGAAATAGTCTCTGGCTATCAACTCTATCTATGCCTCTCATTATCTTGTATACCTCAATTAGGTCCCCTCTCCTCCTCCTTTTCTCCAATGAAAAGAGACCGAGCTCAGTCAACCTCTCTTCATAAGATAAGCCCTCCAGTCCAGGCAGCATCCTGGTAAACCTCCTCTGAACCCTCTCCAAAGCATCCACATCTTTCCTATAATAGGGCGCCCAGAACTGGACGCAGTATTCCAAGTGCGGTCTAACCAAAGTTTTATAGAGCTGCAACAAGATCTCACGACTCTTAAACTCAATCCCCCTGTTAATGAAAGCCAAAACACCATATGCTTTCTTAACAACCCTGTCCACTTGGGTGGCCATTTTAAGGGATCTATGTATCTGCACACCAAGATCCCTCTGTTCCTCCACGCTGCCAAGAATCCTATCCTTAATCCTGTACTCAGCTTTCAAATTCGACCTTCCAAAATGCATCACCTCGCATTTATCCAGGTTGAACTCCATCTGCCACCTCTCGGCCCATCTCTGCATCCTGTCAATGTCCCGCTGCAGCCTACAACAGCCCTCTATACTGTCAACGACACCTCCAACCTTTGTGTCATCTGCAAACTTGCTGACCCATCCTTCAATTCCCTCGTCCAAGTCATTAATAAAAATTACAAACAGTAGAGGCCCAAGGACAGAGCCCTGTGGAACTCCACTCACCACTGACTTCCAGGCAGAATATTTTCCTTCTACTACCACTCGCTGTCTTCTGTTGGCCAGCCAATTCTGTATCCAAGCAGCTAAGTTCCCCTGTATCCCATTCCTCCTGACCTTCTGAATGAGCCTACCATGGGGAACCTTATCAAATGCCTTACTGAAGTCCATATACACCACATCCACAGCTCGACCCTCATCAACCTTTCTAGTCACATTCCTCAAAAAACTCGATAAGGTTTGTAAGGCATGACCTACCCCTCACAAAGCCGTGTTGACTGTATTTGATCAAGCCATGCTCTTCCAGATGGTCATAAATCTTATCCCTCAGAATCCTTTCTAACACCTTGCAGACGACAGACGTGAGACTTACCGGTCTGTAATTGCCGGGGATTTCCCTATTTCCTTTCTTGAAGAGAGGAATTACATTTGCCTCTCTCCAGTCCTCAGGTACGACTCCAGTGGAGAGCGAGGATGCAAAGATCTTCGCAAGTGGCGAAGCAATTGCATTTCTCGCTTCCCAAAGCAGCCGAGGACAAATCTGATCCGGGCCTGGCGACTTGTCAATCTTAATGTTTGACAAAATTTTCAGCACATCAGCTTCGTCTATCTCTATCCATTCCAGCATGCACACCTGCTCTTCAAAGGTTTCATTCACTACAAAGTTGGTTTCTTTCGTAAAGACAGAAGCAAAAAACTCATTTAGGGCTTCCCCTACCTCCTCAGGCTCCACACACAAGTTCCCTATGCTACCCCTGATCGGCCCTACTCTTTCTTTGACCATTCTCTTATTCCTCACGTAAGTGTAAAATGCCTTTGTGTTTTCCCGGATTCCTTCTGCCAAGCCTTTCTCGTGCCCCCTCCTGGCTCTCCTCAGACCATTTTTGAGCTCCTTCCTTGCCTGCATGTAATCCTCTCTAGCTGAACTTGACCCTAGCTTCCTCCACCTTATGTAAGCTACCTTCTTCCTTTTCACTAGAAGCTCCACCGCTCTCGTCATCCAAGGTTCCTTAATCTTACCCCTTCTTGCCTGTCTCAGAGGGACATATTTACTCATCACTCCCAACAACTGTCCCTTAAACCGTCTCCACATGTCTATAGTTCCCTTACCATGGAACAACTGCTCCCAGTCCATGCTTCCTAACTCATGTCTAATCGCATCATAGTTTCCTCTTCCCCAATTAATTATCCTCCCATTCTGCCTAATCCTCTCCTTCTCCATAGCTATGTAGAATGTGAGGCAGTTATGGTCACTATCACCAAAATGCTCTCCCACCACAAGATCTGATACCTGCCCCGGCTCGTTTCCGAGCACCAAGTCTAGAATGGCCTCTCCCCTCGTCGGCCTGTCAACGTACTGCGTTAGGAAACCCTCCTGAACACACCTTACAAAAACAGCTCCATTCAAATCTTCTGCTCGAAGGAGGTTCCAATCAATATTGGGAAAGTTAAAGTCACCCATTACAACAACCCTACTGCGTGCACACTTTTCCAAAATCTGTCGACCTATGCTTTCTTCAATCTCCCTGCTGCTATTGGGGGGCCTGTAGTAAACCCCTAACGAGGTGACTACTCCCTTGCTGTTCCTAATTTCCATAGTAACATTCCATAAATATATCCTTGGCAAACGGCAAATTCAGAAAACAGATCTGTCTCACATGCAACTCACATTGCAGGCAGAGAGACCCCAGCTTTTGGCTGTAACTGAGAATGGGGAAATATAGTTTCTACTTCTTTCAGACCCCAGCAGAAGTTACTGAAAGCTGAACCAAAGATCCTGGTTTCGGGTTAGTTTGACCACAACCATTCAGGCTACTTTTATTGCCCCAACGTTTTAAAACAAAAATCCCTAGACGTCATGAGCTGTTTAATCCAGTGGTTCTAGTAGACAACTTGGTATGTCTGCCATAAAATGTCTCTTCAACACAAAGGACAAAATAACCTCCTAAAGCTACAGCATCATCACATTAGCCTGTAGATGTTCACTGTTCTTTAAGCACAATTAATTTTCAGACCCCTACATCACGGTGCATTTAATTACCAATCATAAAAAAAACCCATGGTGGGTACTCATTGCTTGTGGAGCAAGGCTTTGTGTTGGAGAATACATTCTTTGCCATTGCTGTGCTGCCTCTGATTTCTTTACATCGGTCACTATTGTACGACAGGATGCTTCCCAGAAACTTCAATTATGATGCCTATTCCAACATTTGACCACTTACTTTAAGCTCTGCTTTCCCGCTGTTATTCTTTAAAATCTTAATGCCTTTAATTTTCTGTCATAATTTTCATTAATTAATTTGGTTCTAGTGGCTCGTACAGCAGGAAGTCTTCAGGTATTAATGGATAACATGAGTGAAGCAATGAAAGTATGCTCAATTTGTCATGTAGAAGAGGTACTACTATTGCAGAATTTCAGTGTAGTTAAATTAGTGTACTCTAAATTGGCCAATTGCTCAATATGAATACTGAGCGATTGCTGTGATCTCTATTTGCTCCTGAGCTTGTCAGGAGAATTTAGAAATATGTTGTGACATTTCTTCTGAGTCGATAATATAAACAAGATATTTTCAGTTTGAGAATGTACTTTACAGCTAACAACAGTATTTTACTTTGTAGTTACACAATAATTAATGTTGTTTTGGCGTGTTCATTTATCTAGTTCGCACAATTTCATGGTTCTAGAGACTGCAGTTGCACATAATTCTCTAGTTCCCATTTATATCTCGTTGTTAAGAGGAAACTTTGCGTGTATGCATATAGTATTGAAGTAACTTGTGTGCTATTTTATACCAACTGTGCAAACTGTTTCTATCTGTTACCTGATGCTCAACAAGTTTGCAATCTCTGTGTCTGATTTGAGCCCAAGTTTAGCTTCCAAACCTTTGATGTGTCACGTTCACCAAGACTTCCTGTTTCCACCTGCAGAATGTCTGCTTTTCCTAAGGCCGTCTGATGCTGAAAACTTCATCCCAACCTTTGTCTCTGGACTTTACTATTCTGGTGCTCCTTTGCATGCTCTTCCAATTTCCAGCAAAATTCAGCTCAGTCACAAAACTGCATCATGTTCCATTTATCCATCCATTTCTATGTATCTCTTTGTCATTCTGTGTGCAGCATGCCTGTACAGCACTTTGTAAGGCCCCAGTGTGATAAAGGCAATTGTTCGTGTAAGGTTAGTTTAAGACAGAAAATTGTCGGAGCTATTTATTATTTTTAATCCATTGCCATTCAGCCTCCTTTCGGTTATTAGCAGTATAACAATTCTTCACATGAAGTGCGTTTGTAATAACTTTGCATGAATGTCTTGAAATCATTCCTAATTTGTTTGGAGCTAGGTACTAGAGAAAAGTGCTTTCAAGATTTGAGCAACCGCTTGCCATGAAATCTATAATATTTTAATTTTTTATGATGTTTCTGAGCAAGGATGAAGCCATTGTATTTAACTCAACATAATTTTATCCGGTCTTGGTGTTATATTCCTGCATTTGTATGAAAGTTGTTGCTAAGGTACAGGAAAATGTTGTCATAATGAATATGAGAGAACTGGCTAAGCTGTTGTCAACATGAGAGGTGATGGCCTAGTGGTATTATCGCTGGGCTGTTAATCCAGAGACCCAGGTAATGTTCTGGCTGACCTCGGTTTGAATCCCTTCATGGAATTCGAATTTGATTAAAACCCTGAAATTAAGCATTCAGTGATGATCATGAATCCATTGTCAGTTGTTAGAAACACCTTCTGGTTCACTAATGTCTTTGAGGGAAGGAAACTGCCATCCTGACTAAGATAACAAAGTGTGAAGCTGGATGAACACAGCAGGCCAAGCAGCATCTCAGGAGCACAAAAGCTGACGTTTCGGGCCGAGACCCTTCATCAGAGAGGGAGTTGGGGAGAGTGTTCTGAAATAAATAGGGAGAGAGGGGGAGGGAGACCGAAGATGGATAGAGGAGATTCTGGCCAACATGTGTCTCCAGACCCACAGCAATGTGATTGACTCTTAACCGCCCTCAGGGAATGGGCTATAGATGCTGTCCTGGACAGGGAAGTCCTCATCCTGTGAATGTACTTTTAAAAAAGTCTTGAAATTGCACTGAGAGATATCAGCATAAGCATACTTTCACAAGCACATCTAAAATTAGATTACTTATTATTCAAGAGAATTTATTCAAACAATTAAAACATTGCAGAGGTGAACTTCCCACACATTTCCATGCCCATTATTCTGCACTGTAATTCCATGGGCATCAGAAAACTGCAAATGTAATAACGAAACATGTAACTGAAACCAGGTTTGTTTATTATGATGTTTAGTTGAATTCACGAAGATACTTCAGCTTAATTGAAGGGATTTCTTAATATGTTATTTTACACTATTTTTCCAGGAAACCAGTGGAAATGACATCTATTCAAAAAGTTATCCTGATCAGGTCAAGTTATCTTTACCTGTCCTTGGAAGTTGTAAGTATACTGCAATAGTTTAAAATATATATATATATCCCTGAGGAAACCATCCCATTGAGACTCTCCAATTAAAAGTCAAAATCTTTCAGGAAATTTTGAAGATCCCAAAGTTTTTCACACTTCTGAAATGCAGTAACAATTGCTTTGCCATCCATTTGCAAACAACATCTCTTCAATTAGAAGTCAAAATATTTCAGGAAATTTAAATAAAGTTTATAAAAGCAGTGAGTTTTGCCACCGAAATGATGATTGCTAACTTAAAAGGTTTATTTAATCTGACTGCCTTGGCACTCTGAGCTTTTACTGAGTGCATGATAAGCTCGGGGATACACTTCAATTAATGATTTCTACAAGCCATTCCTTCACTATATGGCACATCACATCAAGAGAAAATTATTAAAGACATTACATGATATGATTTAACTTTTATAAAATTGTTAATTAAAGTCAGATTCGCTCCACACGCATTAAAGATATTTTATTTCCCAACCTGATATATGCCAGAAGCTTGGAAAATATCCATGAAGAAAATACCCTAATTGGCTCAAAATGACCCATTCCTCAATTTAAAAATTCACAAACCATGATCTATAAAGCAAAAGTAGACCCTATTGGTTGAGGGATGAATATTTACAGGGCTCTGGGGAAATGTACCATGCTTGCCTTGAAAAGAATGTCAACATTTTGGGAGATCTTACCTAAAATACTGAATTTAAATTTCGATGTCACCTTTAAATTTCTGGGAACATCCCAAACTATTTCACACGTTTGAAATGCAGTAAATGTTACCCTGTCATCCATTTTCAAGCAATGTCTTTCGAACAAAACGACACTGCATTAAAGATAATGGGAACTGCAGATGCTGGAGAATTCCAAGATAATAAAATGTGAGGCTGGATGAACACAGCAGGCCAAGCAGCATCTCAGGAGCACAAAAGCTGACGTTTCGGGCCTAGACCCTTCATCAGACACTGCATTAATCTGTTTTGGTCATGTTGATGAGGAATAAATACTGAGAAGACACCAAGAGAACGCCTTGCTTGTTTTTTAAGTCAAGCTGGGGATCAGAATTCTACTCGAGCTCATAAGCCCTTGCTATCATACTTCCTCTCCTCTCCGCCCCAGCTCCGTGCTCATTGAGAGGTTGCAAAAATTTCTCAAACTGGGAGCAGCATGGGAAGAGCTTTAGAATACACTGTGCTAGACTATTAAATTGGATGGCTCTTGCTGAAGTTGGCATAACTGAAGCAGAGGGATAACACTGATGTTATCTTTCGATTGTTGCTTAAGAAACTGTGTGTCAGCTGCAAGTGCCAGAAATGCAAATGGTAATGAAGGAATGAGATTATTATATGCAACAATTGTCCATCAGTATTATGCCTGTTTCTGTGTTTATAGATCAACAATATACACGAGCTGATTATCCACAGAAATATATATGTTCAACATTTTTAAGGTGCATAGTGGCCAGGCTTTAATTTGGAAGAGACAAATATTTGTGTCATAACAATTAAATACTTTTCAGAATATTGTATTTCCTTAGAGCCAGAAATTCTACAACAAACCTCCAGAGGGCGGTGCAGTATTGCATTTAATTGTGCCCTTTTTTGCCACCAATGACATGAAATACTTGTTTGCATTTTTAGATTTTTACCTCAACTGATAATTTGGGGGTCAACTTAGAGGAACTCTGCTCGGTGAACAAATGAATATTGCATTTTGTTTTGTTTGTTGTCTGCTGCAGCTTGTCTACAAAGAATTTGAGGGCATATATGCCTCTGCTCTTAAGCACAAATTCTGCCCATTAAGCTGCTGGCCTTCCATCTAGCTGACACTCCAGCAAATCGATCTCTGCTCCAGTTATGAGCACAGTGGCCTGCAATCATGTTTATATTCACTGCCATAAAACAATATATATCAACTGCTCTGTAGCAAACAAGTCCTTTAAATGCCTTCATCCAAATCTGAAGATACTTTTATATGTAAAAAAAAGTTTCTTAACTATATTTTTCACTTCCATGTAAAGCCACAAAGCAGGTTTGATGGTTCTTGACTGGCATGGTCAATTAGAAAAAGGAAAGGAGAGTAGCGTGAGGCTCGGAAGAGGGTGCAGGTTGAGGGGATAAATATTAAAAGAGCACTTGAATGCATAGGGGGTCAGGTAGTTAGGAGGACAAGAAAACACAACAAAAACTGCAGCAAAATGCACATTAATAAACTATTACAGAGAGCATTTTTTTTGCTGAGAATGGAGAAGAAAGTACACGTGATGCGCTTTCCTACCGAGAAGACCCTATTGTTTGAGGAAAAGGGAGGGAAATCTACTGTCAACGAAAGGTTTCCTAGAGCCAGAGATGGAAAGGGCAAGGTATAACTCTTGTTTGATAATGCAGTTCATTACAAAGCAGGCAACATGCAAATGCTATGAAACATTACAGGTAAACAAATGTATATTTATGATATTGATGAGGGATATGGCATGTGAAAATGTGGCTGAAAATAAAAAGCTTTGCTGCTAAGAGGATATAAACACAAAAATAATCAGATCAGAAAAAAGCATAAAAGCTAATGACATGCAGCAATGAGGAGGATTATACGTTGTTCTAAGCAAAATGCATTCTGAGTGCCATTTATGCTTGTGATAGACTGTTGGACTGTTTTTTTTCTGGATGCTGATGCTGGGAATGAGAGTGCCTGCTGAGATTCTCCAGCACTTTCAGTTTTTTAATATTCAAATACGTTGCTTTTTTTTCTTTATCTTCCCCACGTTTTGTCCCCCAAAAATGTTTTCTGCCTTTTTTTAAAAGCAGGAAAGTTGCTCTCCTGAGTGCAGCAACTGCTGTTCATGACTTCCATTACCAGGCCAGGTATTAGTGGAGTGGAATTCTTTCCAGTTGTGGTACACCTCGGAGTTGGGGGATGATGCCTTGGTCCTGAAAAGCTGTGTCTGTGTGTCTGTGTGTGTGTGTCTGTGTGTGTGTGTCTGTGTGTTTGTCTGTGTGTGTGTCTGTGTGTGGTGTACCATGGGTAAACTTGCAATTCTTATGCAGCTGTTTATTTATAATGAAAGGTAGTTAGCGCTCATTCAATAGAAAACACCCATGACCCCTCTTATACAACAATGAACTGCAAATTAAGGTGTTTCCTGTACTTCCAAAGCTAGACTGGAAGGAATTAGACATGCAGAGTTCTTGGCCATGACTACTGTTGCCTAGGTGGGTTTCTTCAAGCCTTAAGTGCTCCAAGTATAGATTTGGAAAATCCGTTTTCTGGTTTAACTAGATCTTGTTGAGAAAATAATATCAGGTTTATCGTGTTACTGCAACTATTTACAGATTCGTTCACAATGAATACAATCCACATTGCTACATAGGCTGCTAGACGCACACTAGCAGCAGGCCCGACTCCTAAAGATCCTTTTTTATTCTAACCAGGTTACTATGACAAAGTGGGTGCTTCCCGTACTCAGTTAAGTATTAACCTTTTCGGACCAATGTGCAACACTTCCCCCAAGCCTTCATTTCCTTGTAACTTTTGTATTGTTATACATTTGGTTATATGCTTGCATTAACCATCTATCCATTCCCCTCCTCACCACCAACTCTTTGGCTTTACTAATTCAAAAGGGTTCCCTTCTCCCCTAAGCATGTTTTGCTGGAACCTGGAAGAATAATAGTTGTGTGGAAGGATTTTCAGTTAATGTCTGCAGTTCTCCCTTCAACTGAAGGACTTTGAACTTGGTGCATTTCTTTCATGGGTAACTTTTGGGATATATAACTTTCACCAAAATTTTTGGTGTGGTCCCTTTTGTAGAAAGTGATGTGTGTCTTTTCCATAGTTTGGATCTTTGCCCATTATTTATCTCTCCTTAGTGCCGTTTTGTGCAGTTATATAATGCCACACCTTCAACTTGGTGGAATTTTCTTCTCATTTTTAATGTCCTGAATACTTTGGATTCCTCCCTCTGAGTGATTCAATTGTTTATGAATCAGGTAATTCACTTCTTCACTTGTATTGCTGACTACATTGTTCTTGGTGGAAGGTGAGCAAGTTTGGTATTTGCCTCAATCTGTCCCTTCCTAATAGCCTCAGCCTCAGACTTGAATTGGAGGGGGACAGTTGTTCATTGTGTTGCGTAGCAATTTGACCCAATTCAATTGGGATAGATGCTTCCATTGTCTGTTCATCACCTTACTTCCTCTCGAGTGATGCAGGCTGTACAGTTGTTACCTTTTTGCTTGTAGTTCATTCGGAACATTGTTGCAACTTGGAATAGAACATAGAACATAGAACATAGAACAGTACAGCACAGAACAGGCCCTTCAGCCCACAATGTTGTGCCGACCATTGATCCTCATGGATGCACCCTCAAATTTCTGTGATCATATGCATGTCCAGCAGTCTCTTAAATGACCCCAATGACCTTGCTTCCACAACTGCTGCTGGCAACGCATTCCATGCTCTCACAACTCTCTGCGTAAAGAACCTGCCTCTGACATCCCCTCTATACTTTCCACCAACCAGCTTAAAACTATGACCCCTCGTGCTAGCCATTTCTGCCCTGGGAAATAGTCTCTGGCTATCGACTCTATCTATGCCTCTCATTATCTTGTATACCTCAATTAGGTCCCCTCTCCTCCTCCTTTTCTCCAATGAAAAGAGACCGAGCTCAGTCAACCTCTCTTCATAAGATAAGCCCTCCAGTCCAGGCAGCATCCTGGTAAACCTCCTCTGAACCCTCTCCAAAGCATCCACATCTTTCCTATAATAGGGCGCCCAGAACTGGACGCAGTATTCCAAGTGCGGTCTAACCAAAGTTTTATAGAGCTGCAACAAGATCTCACGACTCTTAAACTCAATCCCCCTGTTAATGAAAGCCAAAACACCATATGCTTTCTTAACAACCCTGTCCACTTGGGTGGCCATTTTAAGGGATCTATGTATCTGCACACCAAGATCCCTCTGTTCCTCCACGCTGCCAAGAATCCTATCCTTAATCCTGTACTCAGCTTTCAAATTCGACCTTCCAAAATGCATCACCTCGCATTTATCCAGGTTGAACTCCATCTGCCACCTCTCAGCCCATCTCTGCATCCTGTCAATGTCCCGCTGCAGCCTACAACAGCCCTCTACACTGTCAACGACACCTCCGACCTTTGTGTCGTCTGCAAACTTGCTGACCCATCCTTCAATTCCCTCGTCCAAGTCATTAATAAAAATTACAAACAGTAGAGGCCCAAGGACAGAGCCCTGTGGAACCCCACTCACCACTGACTTCCAGGCAGAATATTTTCCTTCTACTACCACTCGCTGTCTTCTGTTGGCCAGCCAATTCTGTATCCAAGCAGCTAAGTTCCCCTGTATCCCATTCCTCCTGACCTTCTGAATGAGCCTTCCATGGGGAACCTTATCAAATGCCTTACTGAAGTCCATATACACCACATCCACAGAATCTAAGCTCTTTCCTGTTTCGATAGCAGTAGAAAACCTTTCAGCCAAACCACTGTGGTCACTGTTCGCTGTCTCTCAAAACATTTCATTCCAATATTACGAGGGATATACTCAGGAATTATTGCTTTATGTTTAAGTTTTGTCATGAACTCATGAAATTCAATAAAATTTCCTGTTCGCTTTTCCTTCACTTTTGTTATTTAACCTCTTCCACCTTTGAATGAGCTTAAGGAAAATACTACTTAAGGGAAAGATTTTTTTGCTTGTGAGGTACAGGAAGGATTTCTGTTATTTGGTGTGTCCTATTTTCAGAATTGCTCTTAGCATTGCTTTAATGTTAAGTCTGATACCCTTGGACCATATGGCTGAACATCTGCTGACTATAAGTAGAACTTCATTACAGTCTCTATCAGGCAGTACTGTAACACTTGCTCTCTTGTCTAACTTGAAGTTCATGAGATACATATTGATGTAAATGCCTGAGAGAATGTTTGGTCTGGGTCACTGATTTTTCCATAGGAAAACGTTGAGTTTGTCTTCCACTGGAGACTGTTCTACCTCATTTATTGCTTTGTATGGCTAGTTCTTCAGTCTTTTGCTTTTCTGTAACTATGTCCTGTTTTGACGCATTTTCCGAAAGTTTCCTATTTGCTTACAAAGAAGTATTCCATTTTAAAAACCAGGCATTGTTTGCATTCATGAGGTATTTCCTACAGCGTTGGCAAAGATTTTTTAGTGTCAGGTGTCTGTCCTATGATTGTTTTGATGTATTCGGTGTTTATTTTGCATTTCATTTTCAGCGTATGAGGTGAACAGATTCTTCAGGTTAATCTGTTTTGCTACGGACCTCTGCACCACTCACTGTTGCATTTCTCCACTGTCCTATAGAGAAGGAGTCATAGAATTGTACAGCATGGAAACAGATCCTTCAATTCATGTTGACCAGATATCCTGAACTGATCTGGCCCCATTTGCCAGCATTTGGCCCATATCCCTCTAAACTCTTCCTATTCATATCCCTATTCATATGCCTTTTAAATGTTGTAGTTGCACTCACCTCCAACTTCTCTTGGCAATTTGTTTCATACATGCACCATCCTCTGCGTGAAAACATTCCTCCTCAAGTCCCTTTTAAATCTTTCTCTTCTCACCTTAAACGTATGACCTGTGGTTTTGGATTAGTTTTGGACGCCTGGTGCTGGATGTGTAATCAGTCTTGCGAGATGAAGGAAAATGTTAGCTGGAGAATTCAGCTTCAATGTGGCATTGCTGGCTTCAAATGGGTGTTACATTACCAATTGCCACTTGATTTGTCTACTCTGTATGGTTTAGGCCCATCTGATCCAGCTGTCTTCCTGTGACGTGATGGTAACTTCCTGTTTTGAACAGATAACAAGAACATTGTTAGAAAGAGGCTGGAAGTGTGCAGAAAGGGACCTGATTGTAAGATTAGTCAGAGGTCTGAATGAGGGGAGCAGTGAAACCTTCGCCATCCACCCTGATCTGCCAGTGGGTGAATCATAGGCCAGAGAAAGCACTGGCAGGAAGCAGAGTAGCTTGGGGCCTCAGTGAAAAAACTTTGGACTTCCCTTTGCCCATGTTTATCAAACTAATTTTCCTGTCATTTGTTCTGCTAAGTATTTGATGCATGGTAAGTGACAAGTTGTTAGTCTGCAAATTGGATTGTATCTTTCTAGTTTTGCCAAGGGCTACATGGTTTAATGAGATGCCAAAGTGGCAGATTGCAAGCATGTACACAATTTTGGGTGGAAATGCACAATTTGCATTACAGGGCAAGGAAAAACGAATGGTGTCCTTTAGCATTGACAGAACCAGCGTTCATCCTTTTGCTTGGACAATAAAGAGCCTAACATCCTGTTCTACGTCTCTATTTTAGTACTTATCTGCCTTAAGGCAACCCACAGGGTAATTGGCTGCCCTCAGAAAAGTGCCCTACTGTAAAGTAGGTAAATGCTCTTGCCGACAGCAGGATTGGGAGGAGCTCCTCTATTCTCCACTTTAAATGGTATACCTCCAGTCTATGCCATTTGAGCCACTTCTGAGTTGACTGACTCTCAATCTCCTTCCAATTCCAATCTTTCCCTTTCTTTTCTCCAATAATCCTCCTGTGTGACGTCACTCTCCAGTCCAGTTTTAACTCCAGTCCCTGTGCTACCTCACTTCTGTATAGCTCTCCAATCCACAACTGGATCTCCAGAACAACTTAGCTGAATGTGGCTTTAGTTTGCTTTCTAAGCTGTTGGCTCCAGCCCACTGGTAAAGAGTATAATGTCACACTAGATCTATGATGATAAAATTCGATATCAAGTGCCACATATCTCATCATCCTTAACGAAGTGATGAAACTGGGTGCTTCAGAATTTCTAGATCATTGTATATGAGGTTCAAAATTTCGGCTACAGTTGGCACATTATTAAGTGGCCTTTGAGTTTGAAAGCTGATTATATGTGGTTTTGCTGGATAGTCTACTGATTTGCTGTTCACTGCAGTTGCATATCAGACAATGCCTTTGGAAATTCCTGTTGGGATTCCAGAGACATTTCTGAGTATAGTGCATGGATTTGAAGCCACTTTCAAGAATGTTGTCTTTTTCTCAATGCTTAAGTTTCACCTTAACTCCTTACTTCATTGCAGCACTCTCAGATAGCGCTTGTGAAGACTTCCATTATGACTATCAAAGCCGCACTAATAATTCATCAATGAAAGCAGGAAATGGACAGTTGATACAACGTTCTGGGTTAGTTGAACTGTACTCCAAGACCAAAGAGAGACTGTTACCAGTGAAAGAATTAAGGTACTAAATTTATTCATTTAAAAAATATTTTTAAGTTATATGCAAACAGAAAATTATTTACATTTTGTATTCTCTACATGCCTATACCTTAATAATGAATTTTTCATTTAAGTGCTAATATGTTATTGTGACAACATCAGAGCGGTTTTATTTTCACATCTAGTTTCTTTAAATGATTCCTGTGGGATTTTACCAGTGTTTAAGCAGCTTGCCTGTGAAATGATGGATGTTAGCCATACGTCTTTTAATCTGCAGTTACAGGAGTCATTTTTGGGATGTTTAGTAGTATTAATGCTCATTTCCTACCAAGTTTTTAAAAAAATGCTTGTTTTACAAGGGATTCTACTTTATTGTGGCCAGAAATAGTAATCTGAGGATCAGGAAGTTTTTAGAATAAAGAAGACTAAGAAACTGATAAGGGAAGGATGATTGGATTATGAATTCAACATTCCACAAAACACAAAAATGGACTCAAAATGAAATGTTTGACCATGACATGTCTGAGCCTATTAAAAGAAGACTCAGGAGAGTTTCTAACGGGAAATAGAGAAATGGCAGAAAAGCTAAGTTGAATTCACGGAGGAAGATGTGAGAAATCCCTAAGAATTAGAGATCCGAGTGGCTGGCTAGAATTAGAAATTGAAGGAAATTAGTATTATTGAGAAGGTTGAACTGGACAAATTAACGAGGCTGAAGTTTAATCAGGTCCTGAAATCTGATAGTCTTCATCCCAGGAGAAGTTGGACATAGAGACAGTTGATGCATTGATAATCATCTTCCAAAATGCCATAAATTCTGGAATGAATCCTGCAGATTGGAATCTTGCAAATTTAATCCTGCTATTTAAGAAATGAGCAAGGGAGAAACTCGGGAACTACTGACCTGTTAGCCTTGTATCACTAGCAGGGGAAGTGCTCAAAGCTGTCATGACGGAAGTGCTAAATAGACATTTGAATAAAAATGTCTTGACTGGACATACTCGGGTGGATTTGTGATTAAGAAGTAATGTTCATCAAACTAGTTGCAGTTTTTAGACGATGTCGTGAACAAGATTGATAAAAGGGGAGGGGTCACTGGTTGGAATATATTTGAATTTTCACAAGAATTTGATGCGGCTGAACAGTGGCTCATTGGTTAGCGCTGCTGCCTCACGCACCTGCATTTGACTCTACCCTTGGGTCTTTGTGGACTTTGCTCATTCACCCGATGTCTGCTCCGGGTGCTCCAGTTTCCTCCCACAGTCCAAAGATGTGCAGGTTAGGCGGACTGGCTGTGCTAACTTGTCCATAGTGCTCAGGGATATTCAAGTTAGGTGGATTATCCATTGGAAATGCAGCATTACAGGGGCTAGGGTAGGGATATGTGTCTTGGTTGGATGCACTTCAGAGGTTTGGGGACTTGATGGGCTGAGTGGTCTGCATCTTCACAGTAGGGATTCTATGATGAGGTCCCCCAACACTAGAGATTGGTTAACAAATTTAAAGCATGTAGTATAGGACGTAATTTATTGGAATGGATTAAGGATTGGCTGATAGACAGAAAACAAGGTGTAGAAATAAATGGGTCATTCTCTCATTGGCAGGCTGAGATTCATGGTGTACCACAAGGAGCAGGACTGGGGACACCAGCTGTTCTTAATATAAGTCAATGATTTGGAAATAGAGAATAAATATTATAATTCAGATGATACAAAGTTAGGGAATGTGTGTTGTGAGGAAAATGTAAAATGTATTCAGGAGGATTTGGACAGCTTCATGGTTGGGTAAGAACATGGCAGATGGAATATCATGTGGAAAGAGGAGAAGTTATCGACTTTTTAGCAGGAAGGACTGACGTGCAGAATATTTTTTAAATGGTAAGAGGTTGGAAAATGTTGATATGCAAAAGGTTCGGGTGTTCCGGGCAAAATGTCATAGAAGGCTGACATGCAGGGGCATCAAGCTATTAGGTCAACTATTGGAATGTAGGCTTAATTGCATGAGGATTTGAGTACAATCATAGTAAAGCCTTGCTTCAATTGTGTAGGAGCTTGCAAGGTACAGTTTTAGTCTCCTCATCTCAAGAAAGATAATATTTACAGAGAGGGAGTGCATTGAAGATTCACCACACTTGTTCCCTGGATGGTTGGTCGTCCTGTGAAGAGAGATTGTGCAAACTGGACCCGTATCCTCTAGAGTTTCAATGAATGAGTGGTGATCTCAATGAAAATTGCAAAATATTTGAAGGGATAGACAGTGTTGATCCAGGTAAGATATTTCCCCAGATTGGGAAGTGTTGAACAGAGGGTATAATTCAAATATAGGGGATATGCCATTTAGGACCGGATTGAGATGTGAATATTTGGAATTCTCTGCCCCTCAGACGAGTGTGCTCAAACCAGAAGTGGTTGAAGTTTTGATTAACAATAGTGTAAAGGGTTATGGGGATAGTGTGGGAAAAAGGTTTTGAAATATTCAATCAGGTATGTTCATTCTAAATGGCAGAGCAGGCATGATGAGCTGAATGGCCGAATCTTGTTCCCATCGTCATCTTCACGCTGGAGATAGTAGGAACTGCAGATGCTGGAGTCAGAGACAATACTGTGGAGCTGGAGGAACACAGAGGGGCGGGAAAGTTGATGTTTTGGGTCGGCACCCTTCGTCAGAAATGGGGAGCTGTGAACTAGAGTGAGGAAGGGTGGGTCGGGATGGGATGGTGATAGGTGAGTGTAAGTAGGCAGTGGTGGCGACTGGCCGGTGAGGTGGCTAGGGTGGATAGGTGGGGAAGGACCTGTCCATCATCTTTCCCACCTATCTGCCCTACCCTTTCTGCTGACCAATCCCCACCGCTTCCTACCTCCTTTCACCTATCACTACCCCTCCTCTCTCTATTTATTTCCCAGCTCCCTTCCCCCTCCCGAGTTCTAAAGAAGGGTCCGTACCCAAAACATCAATTTTCCTGCTCCTCTGATGCTGCCTGGCCTGTTGTGTTCCTCCAGCTCCACACTGGGTTGTCACTTATTCATCTTGAAATTGTAGGCTACAGGACTGATTAATTGGTACCAATTACAGGTCTGAATGGCTGCTGGGTCTTGGCATGTGCACAAAGTGACCCTCAGATTATACAATTCCATAAATTTTAATATCTATTATCTAATCAATTCTGGAACTCCAGAACATCCAGATGTACAAATGCCATCAAACCGAAAGAACTGCAGATGCTGGAAATCTGAAACGAAGACATAAAGTGCTGGGAAATGCCAGCAGGTCTGACATTGATGAGAAATCAGAGTTAACATTTCAGGTCCAGTGACCCTTCTTCAGAATAGTTCTGAAATGGACCTGAAGTGTTAACTCTAATTTCTCTCCACAGGTGCTGCCACACCTGCTGAGATTTTCCAGCAATTTCTGTTTTTGTACAAATGCCATTCCTAAATTTAACTTTTAAAATTTGATCCAGGAGGCCCCTCTCTCTTTGCAGGTCCATCTTTCCAGCGTGCCTTGGCATTTCAGGTTTATAGGTAGACTATATGAAGAGACTGAAGTGCCCAACAGCTTTGAACTCAAAAGCCACTGGCCTGCTTCACGGGCAGTAAACCTTTAATAGCTGCTGGAGGTTAGCATGCCAGTCTTGACAACTTGCTACTTCACAAGCATTTTGCTGTGGATGGAAGGATCTGAAAAATATGTAATTACTTCCATTATACTTGTGAAGTTTTTACAGCTATTGTGGTTGCTGATGGGCTTCAATTGAATTCTTAATAACAGATGAATTCAACAGAATTATCCTGCGCATCTCTTAAATATTTTTAAATGAAGTTTTCTGGAGGACAGTGACACTTCAAAGTTTAGAAACTTTAGAATGCAGGGGATGTCTTACACAGTAGTGTAAAGGGTTACAGGGATATTGTGGGAAAAGGGTATGAGAAGTTACTGTTGGTGATAACATTATAATCCCTCACCCAGAGTACGTTCTGACCCCTTGTCCTCAGTGCTTCCTCCAAGTGCTGTTCTTCACCCTTCTCTTGACCTTTCCTTGTTGTGTTCTCCGCATCCTTTTCTTACCCTGCTGAAAACCGAGCTCTGCTGCACCCAGGTTTGCGCTTTTCTCTGTCCTCCCTGATTTATGCACTAACCCTCAAAAAGTACACAGCAATGCTTTCTCCAATCAGTGCTTAAGCTATATTTATTCAAAATGACTGTGCAGCTTTTGTGCCTGGCTTTATTAAACAGCACATATCTGGGCCCCATCTTACGGCTCAACATTGGCTCATTGCAGAGAAATGTCTGTATTCCTTCAGCAGATCTGGCTGGTTCAAGCTCGAACAAGGAAATGCAACACAGAGCAATGTCTCCATCCAGCCTTCTGGCTGTGGTTTCTGATGTGGAGTTTGTGAGCTAAGACTCTGCTCCATTTTGTCACACATGGTGCAGCATCAGCCTAGACTGTAAACTGGCCATTTTTTTTTTGTTTTGGCTTCTTTCTTGATCCATCCATTGAAGCGACAGTAGAATCTATCATCCAATTAGAAATTCTGGCATCACACCAGCCACTTGGACTGTGTGACATCAGGATTTTACCAAATCTGTTGTCTCCAGCGGGTCTGAGGCAGTTGGTACAGGCTGCCTTCCCAAGGTGCGCTCTGGTTCAGCGCTCAACACTGAGAGGCTGCAAGGTTTACGCAGCCCCAGCTCCAGTATGATCGAACCGAAATTCACACCATTGTCTCACTTACTACAGTCAGAAGGTATAATAGTCCCATATTGGCTAAGCCGATCATGCTTCTCAGCCCTACCCCTCAACTGAGGCATGTTGGCCTTCATGTTAAACTATCTTCCTTCATCTCTCTCTGCAGCCCAGTGGTCTTCTGGGACCTCGGCAACTTTAACTTCTTTAATTAGAAGAGAATGGCAAGCTTGTCGTAAGAGCATTGCTGTTGTACACCCAGCTGTTTTGAGAGACTGTTGAGTGGAATTCTTGTTAATGCAGAGCCCCAGTGCAGCCAGTCTCCATGTCTGGGGGAGGTTGGTGCAAACCCTTTACACACTGTGGACAGATGTAAACAATACTGCACCTGACTGAGGAATGGCATCACTTCGTGGCAGATTAAACACATTAATCTCCGTAAATGAGGAGCTTGTTGTTTTGGGTTCAGAGAATCGGCATTTGCTACTGGGGACGCAGGCACTGCGATACACCGTAGTGTTAGACTCGCACTCGTGTAAAGAAGATGTTTATCAAACAGCATTGGCCAAACATTTGCTCAAAAACACAGTCCCAAGTATTTCAGTTCCTGTTGGAATAGATTTTTTTCAACTACAATCCTCTTTAGAGTTATCCATTTACCACAAGGCAATTTTTATAGCCAAAGTTTGGAGTTGGACCTGTCCATCAGAGGAAAGCCGGGAGAAATACACTGTATACTCAGCAGCAGTGTTGTAGTCCAATGTGCCTCCTTTTTTTATTTATTAACACATGCTGCCATGTTTGAGGAGTTAAAGGTCTCGATGGGAGTTTAACAGTGACTGAGGGGAGGTAAGTGTGTGAGGACGGTAATGGCTAGATTGGTGGGTGGACAGATAAGAAAGCAGCGTGCCACTTGGATACAGTGGTAGGTGCATGCTTAGGATCCATCAATTGATCAGGTTGTTCTTGGATGAGCTGAGAGGCAGCAAATCCAACCAGAACAGGGTGTGATCAGGTTGGGTCAAGTCAATCTGCGCTGGGCTGCGGGTGTGGAGAGTGGTGGGGAGGGTATTGGGTTGGGGGAGGCTATATCTTTTCAGGATGTATTGGGAGTTGGGGGCAGGTGCAATTGGGGTGTTGTTCTGGAGTTGGTGGTTCAATTTGAGTAAGTTTTTAATCCCCTGACTTTTCTTGGATAGCTATTAAGCTGGAGTGAATCAGAATCCTCCAAATACTGGGACTTTTTCCAGGTTGCAAAGAAACGCCTTGTCAGAAAATTAAAATTTCTGGGCAATATCCACCAGAATCACAGAGATTCCGCATGATCCCAGTACGTGTCTTCCTGTCTGCTCTGTTGCACCAACTCTCTGGCCTTTGGAATATTTGAGCCATAGGCCCAATATTCAGTCATGTATCTTACTGATTGAACTATGACAAGCAGAATGAATGCTGCTTTAAGAGTTGATGATGATGGATCTTTAAAAGAGAAATAAATCTTGATAATGATCAGCAGTTAATATGGAGCTTGGAAGACCTATTAAATATTTCAGAATTGTAAGCCATGCCTGGAACAGATGCGGGCAGAAGGGAAAGAGGACAGTAGTAAAGGTGACAGCTGTTCATGTCAGAATATTCTTGTCTGAGCATCTGCCACGTTTTCTTTTAATTGGGTCTTCGTGCCAGGCGCAGGTGTGTAGTTGCCGACTGTCAAACTGGTTTGATGATAGCTTGTGAAGCTAGTGAACTGTGCTGCCAAACAAGAATCAAATTGGGCTTGAGCTAAGGAGTTGCCCAAGAATGCTTTGTTTTATTTTTTTTATATATGTAGAGCTGCATTACCCAGGAATGCTTCACCTTTGGGCTTGGCAGTTGTCCTGCTGGGCTGGAGTGATCTCTTCATGTACCAGGGTGTGGTTCAGCTTTGAAATTCGTGACGTCAAATGGGAATAATTTGTACATTTAGTGCACAGAAATTGTTTTCAGTGGCAGAATTAAATGTATTTATTACAATGAAACAGCTGCAAGAAAATGGTGAAGGACCTCGGAGCAGAATTGAACATAAACCAATGACCATATTAGCCAGGACTCTGTCTTTGGTGGCTGATTAGGGTTATTTGACAATGTTTGCCTCATGGGCATTATTGGGAAATGTAGAATCCATTAAAAACGCCATGCTATAGCAAATGTGCTATCTCAGAAGAGAGTAATCAATATTCTTCAGTGAGTCAGCGTGAGTTTTGACAGGCTGTTTGAATACAGAATTGTCAAACCTGATGACAATTGCTTAGAGTGTATGCGGGCAGGAGGGAAAGTCATAGTCGAATCAGCCACAATCTTATTGAATGATTGAGCAGACTCAAGGGGCTGAACAGTTACCTGTTGCTCCTGTTTCTTAACTTATTACATGTGGTAATCAGGAGCTTTTCTATCATTCCTCTCCTTCCTGATCTAGAGGAACTGAGGTGAATGCAAAACTCGGTCATCCTATGTTCTCATTATATGGGTATGCTTTGATCTGCAACCTATGACTTATGTGACAATGCTGTGGCTTTAAGAGGTTATTTTATCCTTTTTTGTTTGGAGAGAGGTTTTAAGACAGAATTGAAGAACAGTCTACCAGAAATGCTAGTGTAAACATCTTGTGACTTTGGGGTATTCTTTTAAAAGCTGGAACAATAGAAGCAACCTGAAGGGGTGTGGTCAAACTCCCACAGAGCAAGGTAAAAGCCAAAATACCTGTGGATGCTGTAAATCAGAAACATAAGCACAAGATAGATAAGTCCCCTGGGCCGAATGGGATTTATCCTAGGATCCTCTGGGAAGCCAAAGAGGAGATTGCCGAGCCTTTGGCATTGATCTTTAACTCATCATTGTCTACAGGAATAGTGCCAGATGCCTGGAGGATAGCAAATGTGGCTCCCCTGTACAAGAAGGGGAGTAGAGACAACCCTGGTAATTATAGACCAGTGAACCTTAGCTCAGTTGTTGGTAAAGTGTTGGAAAAGGTTATAAGGGATAGGATTTATAATAATCTAGAAAAGAATAAATTGATTAGGGATAGTCAGCACGTTTTGTGAAGGGAAGGACGTGCCCCACAAACCTTATTGAGTTCTTTGAGAAGGTGACCAAACAGGTAGATGAGAGTAAACCGGTTGATGTGGTGTATGTGGATTTCAGCAAGGCGTTTGTTAAGGTTCCCCACAGTAGGCTATTGTACAAAGTGCAGAGTAATGGGATTGAGGGGGATATAGCAGTTTGGATCGGAAATTGGCTTGCTGAAAGAAGACAGAGGGGGGTAGTTGATGGGAAATGTTCATCCTGGAGACCAGTTACTAGTGGTATACTGCAAGGGTCGGTGTTGGGTCCACTGCTGTTTGTCATTTTTATAAATGACCTGGATGAGGGCGTAGAAGGATGGGTTAGTAAATTTGCAGACGACACTAAGGTTGGTGGAGTTGTGGATAGTGACGAAGGATGCTGTAGGTTGCAGAGAGACATAGATAAGCTGCAGAGCTGAGCTGAGAGGTGGCAAATGGAGTTTAATGCAGACAAGTGTGAGGTGATGCACTTTGGTAGGAGTAACCGGAAGGCAAAGTACAGGGCTAATGGTAAGATTGTTGGTAGTGTAGATGAGCAGAGAGATCTCGGTGTCCATGTACACAGATCCTTGAAAGTTGCCACCCAGGTTGACAGGGCTGTTAAGAAGGCATACAGTGTTTTAGCTTTTATTGATAGAGGGATCGAGTTCCGGAACCAAGAGGTTATGGTGAAGCTGTACAAAACTCTGGTGCGGCCGCACTTGGAGTATTGTGTACAGTTCTGGTCACCGCATTCTAAGAAGGATGTGGAAGCTTTGGAAAGGGTGCAGAGGAGATTTACTAGGATGTTGCCTGGTATGGAGGGAAGGTTTTATGAGGAAAGGCCGAGGGACTTGAGGCTGTTTTCGTTAGAGAGAAGAAGGTTGAGAGGTGGCTTAATTGAAACATATAAAATAATCAGAGGGTTAGATAGGGTGGATAGGGAGAGCCTTTTTCCTGGGACGGTGATGGCGAGCACGAGGGGGCATAGCTTTAAATTGAGGGGTGAAAGATATAGGACAGATGTAAGGGAATGGAACGCTTTGCCTGCAACGGTAGTAGATTCGCCAACTTTAGGTACATTTAAGTCGCCATTGGATAAGCATATGGACGTACATGGAATAGTGTAGGTTAGATGGGCTTCAGATCAGTATGACAGGTCGGCATAACATCGAGGGCCGAAGGGCCTGTACTGTGCTGTATTGTTCTCTGTTCTATGTTCTATAAGTTGCTGGAAAGGCTCCACAGGTCTGGCAGCATCAGTGAAGAAAACTCAGTTAATATTTCGGGTCTAGTGACCCTTCCTTAGAACTGGAGTTTTACATTTTAAATATTCACAAATTGAGATGTTACGTTGTTGCACAGATCTTGGAAAGACACTGTACCTTTATGACAGCTGGATGGCTTCTGGAAATGTGACACCCTTATGGAAGATCTCCATCTTACTCTCAATCGATTAAGTTATCAGTCAGTGAGTTGATCTGTGTCTGTCAGTCAGTCACGAATGTATACGTTGTAACAGGAATGTAAATAAGCATAGAACCCAGACTGTGCAAATCAGATATGTGATATTGCTTTATATAGTTGCCTGTTAATAAATTCCAGATATCTGTCTCATTAAAATCTGAATCACTTTGGTTATATATCTTCTGGGCTATCAATTCAAATCACGTCACATCATAGTGGCAGCAAGTAGGAACTAGATGCTGATGGTACTAAGCTGGTACTAAAGGACCAAAGGTGATAGCCGTAGCAATTGTGAAAAATTATTCTCTTTGCAGTCACTGGTCATGAGTTCAAAGCTGAAGTTCACATCTAATAACCAAGATTGAAGAATACAAACTGTATTAAAGGACAGCAATTACAATGGAGGAATAGTTGTGTTTATCTTCTGACATTTTCTCTTTCTCAAAAAATGGAGGCCATGGTATGTCCAATTAAAAATGAAATGGCAGTTTGCAAGATGCAATGACAGCTCTGATTTGGCAAAATGGCAGTGTTGCTGAAAATTCTGGAAAAATCATTCTATATATCGTTAAACTTTATTTGTACACAGTTATCAGTGGTGGCTCAGTAGTTAGCGCTGCTGCCTCTCAGTGCCAGGGACCTGGGTTCAATTCCATCCTTGGGTAACTGTCTGTGTGGAGTTTGCACATTCTCCCTGTGTCTGCATGGGTTTCCTCCAGATGCTCGGTTTCCTCCCACAGTCCAAAGATGTGCAGGTCAGGTGGATTGGCCATACTAAATTGCCTGTAGCGTCTGGGATGTGTATGTTAGGTGGATTAGTCATGTGAAATGCCAGGTTACAGGGAAAAAGGGTAGGGAAATGGGTCTGAGAGGGATGCTGTTTGGAGGGGTTGTGTGGACTTGTTGGGGCGAATGGCCTGTTTCCACACTGTAGGGATCCTATGAATTCTATGAATAGCTTAATCCCAAGTTTTCAGATGCAAAGCCTTTGTTCAGACCTGAATCTATAAAAATGTACTTTTCAAAAGCAAACAAGTGATTATTTCCACAAGCTTGACTTTGAGATATGCTCAGACCAGACATACAAATATCACGTGGGTTCAGAAAATAAACTGAGAGTTTGGCATGCGTTGGCCCAGCATTAATAAGGATATCAATCAGCTGACTAAGCCATATGAAACATTTCAACTTCTTAAAGCTCCAAAGTTGAGAGAACCTCTCATTCTGCATGAAATTTCCTCCATGTGTTGGTGCAAGATCACAGCTGGTGTAATTTGTCTGTGACAATGGTGCTCAGCACTATTTGCCTTACTGAGACATGTGCAGGAAAGTAGGACATTCAACATGTTAGACCGAGGGTAGCATTGGAAGAGTTTCGAGGACACACTGTCCATGCATTAGAATCCAAAAAAAAATGGCGGCAGAGTAGGGCTCCTGAGCCTGGGCTCATCCACTCCAACCGCTTTACTTTTCTTTCCTTCTTTTCTTGCTTTTTTTCATTACTTTAGTTTTTTTTAAATTTGCTCTACCTTCTTGGGGAGCTCAGTTGTGGAGGCAGCGACAACAGCAGCGCCTGAGGGCCGAGAGTGGGTCTTTGGCTTGGAGCGGCAGGTGCGATGCTGCCGCAGCTTCTTCAGGGTCTGGGACGTGGAAGCGGTTTGGGAGATCGGTGTTGTACCAGATTGGGTGTTTGGTGATCTGCGGCGAGGAGTGGAGCAAGCCAGGCTGGACTCTAGTGGCAAGACCATACCAAGGTTTCAAGGTGATGGTGTCAAAACAGGACAGTAAGGGAGATTTTACAGGGACAGAACAGTGTGGTGAAGAGACATGTAACGTGATAAGAACCCAAGGTCACGGTTGAGGCCATCTTCATGGTACAAAACTTGGCTATCAGTTTCTGCTCAGTGATTCTGCGTTGTTGGCTACCTCAAATGCTGCCTTTGAAGGCACTAACCCTTAAGATAGGAGACTGAAGTATTCCCAGACTGGGAGGAAACATTCCTGTATGGTAATCGCTGCACAATGTCCGTTTATCTGTTGTCATAGCTTCTGCGTGGTCTCGCCACTATATGGCGTATGAGAGAGACAGCATTGGCAGTGTCATATGAGTATCTGCCATGTCTGTGGTGGGTAGTGTTCCCATGTGTGATGGTGGTATCCATATCTGACATGTCCTGCAGAGGTTGCTGTAACAGGGTTGTGTGATCGATGTTGTCTGGAAGGCCGGGTGGTTTGCTGCAAACGATAACCTGTTTAAGGCTTGGCAGTTGTTTGAAGAGACGAAGTGGAGGCACAGGGATGATCATAGCAAGATGCTTATAGTCATCAATGACATGTTGTAGGCTGCAGAGGACATGGTGTAATTTTTCGTTTCTGGGGAAGTACTGGATGATGAAGGATACTCTATCGATCATGTCCTCGAAGGAGGTTGCTGTGTTTTTTTTCTCTGGCACATTGGAACTGGCGATTGATAAGTTGACCATCATATCCTCTTCTTATGAGGCGTCTTTCAGCATCTTTAGGTGTCTGTCACTTTCCTCCTCGTCCGAGCAGACCCTGTTTACCCCGTGCAGGGCTTGTCTGTAAGGGATAGCTTCTTTACCATGTTTAGGTTGGAAGCTGGAGAAGTGCAGAATTTTGAGCTTATCCGTGGGTTTGCAGTGGAGTGAGGTACTGAGATGCCCATCCTTGATGTGTGTGTCTCAAGAATAAGACTGATTCTGAAGTCTGATAGTGGAATGAAACTCGTTGATATTGTTGTGTAGTCATTTGCCTCGGGGCATCCAGCAGAAACTACGACAACGAATAAATGGACACTGTGCAACAATCACCAGGCAGGAATGTTCCCCCCGCCCCCCATTTGGGGAACACTTCGGTGGTCAATGACATTCAGCCTCCAATCTTCAGGTAACTGTTCACTAAGGCAGCCTTTGAGATGCACAACAATATAGAATCACTGAGCAGAGACAGATAGCCAAGTTCTGCATCCATGAAGACAGCCTCAACCATGACTTTGGGTTCATGTCACGCTACAAGTGACCTCACCACACTGTTCTGTCCCTGTAAAATCTTCCTTACTGTCCTGTTTTGACACCATCTTGTTATGGTCCCTCTACCTTAATTAGCAGTACAGTTTTGGATTACTTGTTACTTTTGTTAGACCCTCGGCGTGCGACTCTTAGACCCATCATGTCATTCCAGCCATTTGGTTTGTCTTCACACTACTTATTTTTTGCAATTATCTCTCTGCTTCACTTTTTCGGAATAAAAGTTGTCCCTTCACTTATTATTCAAGCTGTTGACACTCCACACACAACATCAGTGTGATCTTTTGATCTCCCTGCTATAAATTCTGTGTCTGTGCGCCTCTCTGCATTCCACCTGATGATGGCACAGTGCTATGAAAGCTTGTGGTTTCAAATAAATCTGTTGGACTTTACCTGGTGATGTGTGACTTCTGGGCTTGTGCACAATGAGAGACAGCAAACAGCAGAGGGAAATGATACATCCAAATCCTAACGATTGTGTAAGGACCGAATCTGGCTGAATTGTATGTTTGCCAAAGCATTATAGTAATGTATAAAGTAAGCATACCAATGTGCATCCTTGTTGCATACTGATCAAAACTGTTTTCCTATTCTTTGAGGGGAAAAGGGGCATGTTGCATTGCACAGATCTCAAATGCACCTCAAATACCTCTGACCGCTCAATTACATCATGGCATGTGGCACTCAAGTTAAAAATTTTCCATCTTACTCTGATAATCAGTTAAGCAATCACTCAGTTTGTTGGTCAGCCAGTCTACATAGCTGTAATTGAAAGCAAACGTCAAACCCAGACTGTGATAGTTGATAATAAGTTTCCAGATCTCTGACTCAATAAGTACCTGAGTGTCCATGCTATTTTTGAATGGGCTATCATATAGAAAACTGCAGCAAACCTAAACTAAGTGAGAGGTTGAATATGGTAGGTGGTGACCAATATGGCACTCCCATCCCCACGATAAATTGCCCAATCAGCTGCCCATCTGCTTGTACCTTGGCCAGCCAGTCAAAGACTTGCCTCTTTTGCAGGTACTAAAGTCTGCCTACTTTTCAGGGAATCCAAAGTTCATACTACTTTTTAATCCTGCTCCCACTGGGTCGAGGCCAAGGGTGCCTGAGGAGAGAACAGTGGGTGGCTTTCCAAGCAAACCCCCTGCCTTCATTGTCACTTGAGATTACCCCCCAATTGGCACTTGTGGAGAGGCCACCTCATTAGACCAATTTCCATGTTTTCCCATTCTGGAGATAGGCACATTTCTTGCCTGATCGGGTTGGGAAGGCTGGTGGCTGGGTGATCAGGGAGGAGATAAGTTGAGACCTTTTTAACGTGGCAATCAATTGACCACTCCAAGGCCTTAATTGATGACCAGTTTAGAAAATCCCAAATGGACCTTCTTGCCTTGTGCTTACTTTGCTGAGGTGGTAAGAAGGGGTAAGTTTCTCTCCAATGCCAAAATGCCCCGAATTTCTCAATCCTGTCTGTTTCAGTGACGGTACATTTCTCCTTGCCGTATATCGTTAGCATATTATTATTTTTGAGAGCGAGCTGATCCATCATTTTGGATTCTGTTTCTTAACTGATACGTGGGTCTTTTCGTTGTGAGTGCTTAGTGTTGCTTCTCAATACCTCATTGTGCATTCTGTACATGAAGTGAGCTGTTAGAAATAGAAGCATGGCAAAGCAGAAGACTAGTAAAAACCATTTAGTTTCAACTGGTTTGACTTCGATTTCAAAGGCAAAATCAAAACAAAAAATATTGTACTCAGCAGGACTGGCAGCTGCTGTGAAAAGAGAAGCAGGTAATATTTCAGGTCTGTGACCTTTTCTCAGATTATAATGCACAGTTTACTGTATACAATAGCAAAATTTCAAAGCGCAGAGCAAAGTGCTGTGAGTTGCTTTGTAATGTGGTGGTGGGGCGGTGGGCGCTGGGCCTCATAGCTCCTAAATGTAGTTAATCTTTATGTCAATCTTTTTATTTGTTACCGTACTTCTGTAACATTGTGTTTCTTTTCGGATGCTAACATCTCTGTCATTTCAGGCTTCATTGCATAATCTTCAGTTGAATTTTCTGAATAAATGTATGGCAGCCTTCTGTGATATTTTGTGTCTTTTCATGGAATGTGGGTGTCATTGCCAGAGTTTATTGCCCAACGCTGGGAATGGGAGGTGTGTGTGCGCGCGCAGATGTGTGTGTACCATGTACAGTGTACACGAGATGGGAATGCTGCTTAATAAAAACTGCTCAGCATCTCGGTGTGAGGCTGGCTGGGTATCCTTCCGAAGCAGACACCTGATTACCTACCGACGTACTTGGCTTTGTGCTACAAGGCACTGAAAGGTTTTTTCTCTCTCTCTCCTCATGCTGCCCACCAACCTCAACTAATCCTCCCAACTGGTCCCACAATGAATCTAATTCAGTGAATCCGATCAATTTGTGCAGTGGCGCCTTCTCTTTGGCTGCTCCTGGGTTCGCTGCAATGTGCTGAAGCCTGCTGTGATACTAGCAGTGGCCATTGCTCCCAGTGCTTCTCCTGGGACTGAAGAGCTAGTGACCCTTCAGTTGATTGCCTGCTCTTGGATGTATGACCTATGCCCTTAAAGGCACGGTAACCCTAATCACCAGCTGTTAACTTGCCTGATGGACAGTGAATTCTATTGGTGCTTCCAAGGTAACCGCTGATTTTCTGGCCGGTGGAGAAGACTATCACTTCAGCCATTTAATGTCACTCTGTCTATGCAATAGTGATATCTGACTTTCCTGGTTTGGATTTGCTTGCGTGTTGTTATTTCAGAAGTTCAACTATTGATTGCCTTGTGAGTCTTGTATATTTTGGTTTTCCATTGTGTAATGTAAGCTAACTTGATTTTGTATTCTCTTCAATATTCTGAATTTATATTTATACTTGAAACACTTTCTCTTCATATCACATTCTTGAATATTTGGTAGGATTTCCCCAGTCAGCAATAGCAATCATGACTCATTCTTAATATTTCATCCATGGTTGACTTTATATTTTTTCTGCTCATGCGAGCTAATACATTGAGTGATTTTCTGTTGTTAGTGAAATGCTGAAGTGATGACACATCCCAGTGGAGTGTATACCCTAAGAGTATCAGGAACCAAGCTCAAGCTTTGTACTTAGCTGCTTAAAATGCAGTGTTTTTAGCAATATATTGGGTTATTTCAGACAGTCAACTTTGCAAATCATGAAATCCATGATCAACTAAAGCATAGGTAATGTGAAGAGTCAATAGCTGTTCTTGCACCAGTGAAAATCCATTGTGCCTCTGGTGACTGGAGAAAACAATACACTTAATACAAGTGGAAACCTGCAGTCATATTAGTAACTAGCAAATACATCGGACTGCTTCTATTTCTTCATTGACCTGGAATTTCCTATGAGCCTCAATTTAACCAATGTGATTGGCTTTGAGAAGACATTGAAGAAGTCTTTTTGAATGAGAAGCAATTTTTCTTTATTCACTTGGGATATGGGTATTGCTGGCTCGGCCAGCATTTATTGTCCACCCCTAACTGCCTTATGGGTCAACCACATTGCTGTTGGTCTGGAGTCACATGTAGATTGGCCCAGGTAAGGCCAGCCGATTTTCTTCCTGAAAGGACTTTAGTCAACCGGATAGGTTTTACAACAATCAACATTGGACACGTGGTCACCATCAGGCTTTTTTTTTTCTCTTTACTCCAGTTTTCTCTTTCGTTGTATTGAACTTCCATCATCCCCATTCTGGAGACAATAGGAACCTCTACTCTGGAAGGTCCCAAAGTTTGACTTTGATTCAACGGTGTTTGGAGATTCTGGTATTTTCCATATTCCACAGCTTTATGGTAAAGTGGTACATTTCCCAAGCTTCATATGAGGATGCATATTGAAAACATTGCCATTTTTGAACATATTTGATAGAGTCAGACATGAAGGAGTAAAGACAAATCAGCGAGTGTGGTTGTTGTTACCAGAGAACGGTCTCAGGACTGAAAGAGACTATTTGACTGGCCATTGCACTAGTGAATTATTCTTGAGTCTTTCCTGCACCTCACTAATGCCTTCAATATAATTCTAAAGTATGGTGCCCAGAGCTGGATGCAATATTCCAATTGAGGCTGAACCAGTGCTTGATACAAATTTATCACATCTTCTTACTATTCGTACTCTGTGCCCTGAACTAAAGCACAGGACTCCATATCTTTCATTAAGTACTATCACCTTCACTGAAATGTGTACGTATATCAGCAGGCCCTCTGCTCTTGTACCCTCTTTAGAATTGTGCCTATTGCATTGTAGCAGCATGAAACAAATATCTTAATCTGTCTTTTAATTTTTTATGGTTCTTTGTCTTTCCAGGCTAAACGCAAAACAAAATATCATCTTCTGTTAAGTCTGAATTTATGATTGGGTCAACAATCCCAACTGTGCTTGTAGCTACATACACAACCACTTTAAGATCACTTACAATCACTAGAAACAACGTTCATTTGTACTCTGTGGTCTGTCGTCTGCAAACTGAAGCAATATTTTCAGGCCTTGTGAATTCTTTCTTCAATTTAAATAAAAGGCTTTAGTTCCCTTGTCGAGGAGTTGCCATGGAGAATGCAGCAATCATTCGGCCAAGCAAACAGTGCTCCTTTCCCATGCAGTATGAAGTGCTGATCATTGGAAATTTGTCATTCTTGTATCCATCCTGATGTGTGCAAAATGAAAAGCTTTGGAAGCATATCTCTGTTTAAGAAATAGGTGTAATTATTTCTAGTTGTGCTGACTCAGACTAGTCATACAGAGAACATACTTTGAACACATCACTCTTGTGCAAAATTACACAATGGACAAAAGAAAGGAGCTGAGTTTACAAAGAGCAGGAGTTCCAGAGGCTGTTTGGTGAGAACTGAGGGAAGTGGGTATAAAACATCCAGTTACCAACTGGTGTGACAGCTATGGGAAGGCCTAACTTGAGACAAATGAATGACTGTCCATCTGAAAGCCTCGGGTCACTCATTAAGGTTATTAAAATGGCAAGATAAGACCATTGTCAGAGGCTGCCTGGAATTTCACATTGATCTGCAGGCTACACCCCCCAACCACAAAAAAAATCAGGAATATGGTATCTGGAGTCCGTGTCCTGGAGGCAGTTTTGATGCCATGGTCACTATTGCTCAGACCTACTTTCAGTTGAGTCTGTTTCTGACTAATTAAATGCACATTCGACTGAACCTGAGGTCCCAGACCATTAGCTGGAGCTGGAAATACGAATCCAGTGACATTACAAACTATCACCACCTCCGCTTTGCACACTTGGGCAGAATCTTCTGCTACTTATAAAAAGACTGGTGTGAGAACTTAACTGGGCAGGAGACAAAAATTCAGTTTCTCAATGTGTGGTCTAGATTTTGCTGCTAAACTTCCTGAATCCTTTCTGGAACGCTGACCCATGACCAGGAACCTGTTTTGCATCCAGTAGCAATTGTTTTCCCCAAAAATGGGAAGCACATGTTTTACAAACCCGACTATATACGTGAGGCATGTTCTGAAGAAGGGTCACTGGACCCAATACATTGTCTATTTGCATTCTCTCCACAGACGCTGCCAGAACTGCTGAGTTTCTCCAGCTGTTTCTGCTTTTGTTGTATCTCAGCCATGCATTGGGCAGGGTAGAGCTCTTTTTCTGACCTGCGCTGGGTGCAGACTTTTTCAGTAACTTGGCTCCTTCGTAACCAGTGCATTTCTTTGTGAAAATGCTTAACGATGTGAAGGCTAAAGCCCTCCATTTTGAGCATCTCATTGAGGAATCTGAATAGCATACAGACTGGCTTGTTATCGTCAGGTGCAAAGCCTGACCAGGCCAACAGGTTTACCCAGTGTGGGAGCTCACTGATGCCAGCAAACCTGCTGAGGGGATAAGCAAGCTGGGCTTAACTCAAAAGCTAGGCTGTATCCTTGCCCCATGCAAACCTTTTGATGAAGGTCAATCAGATGTGGACATTCTCTTTGTTGTGTTGACAAGACGGTGACTTGATGGTGCATGAGCTGCTGCTTGTAACTTTGGCAGATCTTTGAGAGTGACCAGTGAAGTGACAGACACTGAGGTATGTGATGGAGGTACCTGGCACCCAGCTTCCTGTCTGCAGTGACAACTTTTACAATTCTACCTCGCAGTTATGAAAGCATGAAGCACCGTGTAAACTGGTGGATACCCCAGCAGAACACAGCGGATCGCTTATCTTCCTGTGGCATTCGGGCCAGGTTCTCCTCGGCCACTCGCGGGCGCTGACTTCCGCAGCCACCTCTGTGCGGGCTGCCTTCATCAGTCAAGTTGGCCTCTTGTTTTCATCTGTAGGGAAAAGGCCTTGTCTTCTGTCCTGGACAAGCTTCAGGAGAACATCTCAAGAGGCATCATTAAAGCATGGTGCCCAGCTTTTGCCTGATCTCTGACAACTCTGCTTGGGTCGGGGTGACAAGCAGAGCAGGAGCAATTCTCTTGGGTTTTAGCTCCTGTTGCCTAGTTACCTTTCAAACATGGCTGCCAGACATTGGAGCCCAGAAAGTCTTGGTGGATCCTAGAACCTCCTGCTGGTAAAGTTGGACTTCGAATCTACACATGACTGTGTAATGAGCTGAGAAGAACTTAACTGTGTAGTAAAACCTGACGCCCCCCCACCCCCGACCACCAAGTGGAGGTCCCTTCTGCTTTTATCCCTCTTTTCTCACTGATTTAAAATAGAGAAAATACCACCATTGCACCAAGGCTACATGACACAAATATTGTTCTTAAATAAAGCAAAGCACTGTGGATTCTGGAAACCTGAAACTAAAACAGACATTGTTGGAGAAACTCAGCAGGTCTGGCAGCATCTATGGAGGGAAAGCAGAGTCCAGTTACCCATCCACTTCAGAATTGACAGTAGCTTGGAAAAGGTGGCGTTTATGCTGATGACAGGAAGGGGGAACAGAGAAGGAGCGAGCAGATGAGCAGCAATGGATCCCAGAGAGAGAGAGAGAGGGAGGGAGGGAGACAAAGTGATGGATGATCAGGAGGATGCTGACGAGTAAGAAAAGCTGACAATGAGGATCACAAGCAGGTGAAAGGTAGGCAGCCTATACCATGACAGAGCCTGGGGTCTGTGGGAGTAAGTAAGGACTTGGAAGAACGTTTTCAGGTTCTGACATTTTTGAACTTGAGGTTGAGTCCTGAAGGCTGCAGCTTCCCCAAGTAGAAAATGAGAAACTTATTCTTAACAGATTTGCTGTTCTACTCAGGTCTCATGCTGTGTTTGAAATGCTGATTATACAGGTTTCACAGCTCTTGCATCTCTATTGAGTTGAGCTGTCGTCCTTTATGCTCTAACATGGATATTTAGAGCCAACGGAAATCTAAGGCGCCAAATTAGTTTTATGTTCGCAGCCATTCATAAAAGCACCTCTTATAGGATTGAAATAGATATTTCAGAAGCAATGAACAGCAGATTCCAAAGGTCCTTTTAACATTTACATTTTTCTGCACTGCAGTTGCAGTTTCATTTAATGAAATTGCAGTTTCAATTAAAGTATCTAGCAAATCCTAGCATTCCGAAATAAATTACCAAGAAATAAATGAAGTTATAAGATTTTCATCAAATTGATGCACAGGATTGTGCTGTGGAAAAGACTGCACGTTTTGCTGATTGAAAAATGTGCTTATTTGAAGGTGGACCTGTTTGAAATCACAATGATTAGTTTTGGTTGGATTTAAGAAAAAGAGTTATAAAAACTATTTTCTGCATAAATTGTATGACACGTTGATACGATCAGACTGGCTATCTTTTGTTTCTACGTTGGAGAGCAGTGAGTAAAGAAAATGAAAAATGTTGAATTCTTGAAAAATTTAGGTGGGGGAATGCAGTTCCTCATGCCTTTGGACTTTATTATTCAAAGAATCTCTGCAATTGTTGCAGAATTTGCTGTGGATTAGACATAATTTTGTGCTGCACTGGTGCATCCATTTGAAATGGTGGGTAACACATTCCTGAAATGTTAGGACTGTAATAGCCGGGAAGAATATAAATAAGAACACAATTCTTGAGCATTTTGACATTAAGTACAAACAGAGTGCAAAAAGCCTGTAATGGGCCATTTTCCCAAGTGCAACTTCTTCAACAGGAATACTTTCCAAAGTAGTTATTAGAGGGTCTGGTATTGCCAAAGTGAATTTTATTGGTTTCATTTTCTCACGTCCCTTTTGGTATTGATGTAATTTATCACGTTCAAACATCTCCCTCAAGTAGCATGTTATAAATGAGCCTTCCAGCTGATCTTTCATCAGTAAGGAGAGGAACAGCTGAACTAAAACATGTTTTCAGTTTTTTTTAATGCCACTACCTTCCTCACCACTGCAGGTATACGCTCTCAAATCTTGGCAGCTTTGTGATCAAGGCCATGACCGATTTCAGAACTTGCTGCTATTTAGGAAAAGAAATTGGCACATTTAAAGCAGTGATTAAGCGGTGCAGGAAAACCAACGGATACATTCACAAAGCACTTTACCCTAAGCCTCATCTACAACCCTACATCACCATTAACCTGTTTGATCAGTAGAAAAGTAATCCAGTTTTTGGTATTCACCAGTTTTTTTGGGTAACCAAATTCTGCAGGGTGTACCGCTACTTGAAGGAGCTGCCTCCATCAGCCAAAGAGCCATGACCTTTATTAATTTGTCGATGCCAGAGTTCTGAAGGACAAAAGCTGCTGTGCTTGATAATCCAAAACCAAACACAACAGATGTTGGAAGTCTGAACACAAACTAATAATGCTGGAAAAACTGAGCAGTACAGGCCGTGTCTGTGGAGAAAGAAAGAGTTAATTTTTCAGATCTGAGGCTTTTCATCAGGACTAGGGCTGGAGCATTAACTGTGTTTCTCTCTTCACAGATGCTGCTAGACCTTCTGAGTATTTCCAACATTTTTCTGTTTTTATTATAGCTGTGCCTGTTTACCAGCTCACCTAGTTTACCTTGCACAGTGGACACAGAATACAAGAACAAACATTAGTAGGTAACGGCTTGTTACTGTTGGGGCAAGGAGGTGGCACCATGGCCATGCCACAGGACATGTAATCTGGGACTCTGAGCTAATATTCTGGCGGTCATGGGATCCAATCCCACTAAAGCAGATCAGGAAATTAGAATTTAGTAAAATATGAAATTATAAACTAATTTAATTGAGACCATGTATGAACCCAGCAGGTTCATTAATGCCTTTTAGGGAAGGAGATCTGCCATTTATATTTTCTTGTCTACATGTGACTCCAGAACCACATCCTGTGGTTTACTCATAACTACCTCCTAAATTGGCTGAACAAGTCAAATTTAGAGGCAGATAGGGAGGGAGACCACAAATGGTAGTTAAGCCAAGAACACCAACATCCAATGTACGAACATCGAAGAAAAAAGTGCCCAGTTGTGTAATTAATCCCAGTGAAACCCCATCACGTTATGGTGGTGAGTGTGGTGGTGGTTACAGTTTGTATGGAACATTGACAGCTGCTTAAACTAAATTATTTACATTGTATGTTGTCCTGAATTACATTATTCTTGCATAGTCTAGTGTCATAATGATAATGCCATTTTATTCGTGCATCAGGGACATGATGCATCATAGATGCTGCCAGATCTGCTGAGCTTTTCAGCCAACTTCTGATTTTGTTCCTGATTTACAGCTTCTGCAGTACTTCTGGTTTTTATTTAGTTCTAAACTAGTATCACCCGCCTGCTCCTGGCTCCTATACCTCTAAACCTTTCCTCCTTTCCTGTTCATGTATTATTCCCATGAGAACCACCCTCGGGGGGTGGGGGTGGGGGGGCAGCTTGCCTCTCATGTATTTTTAAAATCTCTCTCCTCTCACCTTAAAAATGCACCCCCTAGTCTTGAAATTCCCCCATCCTAGGGAAAAGACAAATATGATTAACTCAAGCTATATTATTATTTTATAAACTTTTCTCATTATTTTACAACCTTCTCTCAGGTCGCCTCTGAACGTCCTATGCTTCAGTGAGGAAAGTCCGAAAGTAGCCAGCCTTTCTTTATCACTCAAACTTTCCATACCCAGCGACCTCCAGGTTAATCCCTTCTGAACCCCCTCCAGCTTTGATAATATCATCCCTATAACATGGGCAGATTGTTTTCACATAAATACCTTTGTTATAATTGATGGGGACTCAACATGTTCTGAAGTTTAGATTTCTCCAGTGCTCTTAAAATTTTGACATTCGGATTGATAATTTAACAACTGTCAATACCAGAAATACAAATTTATGTCGTTTGAATCTTCTCCGTTAATAGGTATGTTAGTAATGTTACGAATTCACACTTTCCCCCACATTGACAGATGACAGTAATGTTAGAGTTATTTGTTTTACGTTATGAATTGATGTATTGCCTGAAACCAAGACATGAGGCCATTCAGTCCTTTAAGCTTCTCCCACTGTTTGATTGGACCCCACCTTTAACCGCTCCCCATACCCCCCCACCCCCCCCCCCCCCCCACCCCCCAACATCCTCACCATTTGGTTCTGGAATCTTTTCTCACCCGCCATGGTGCAGTGGCCTCCTATACTGATCTTATGGTTGGTGGGATAGGGATCTGCTGTGGACAAAATCTGACTGGACCTGTTCATCATATCTAACCTCTTCATTGGTCACTCGGCAACTTGTCCTCCTGGTGTGTTCCTCGCACAACCAGTTAGAAAATGAATAGACTCAGTATCCCAAGTGGATGATTCCTGACTGCCAGGAAATCTGACATCTTCTGCAATAATTTTATCGGCAATATCAAGCTGACATTAAGGTCTGAGCATTCAGCCCCAGTGCAGGTAGACAGTGTCAGGAAAATTGCCTTGAATGACTAGATCTTCGATCTGAGAGGAGCAGATGAGGGTGATGAGCATGTGATGGAGTCTGTCTTGCCAGGCTTCGGGAAAGCTATAGGCAAGCTTGTTCAAAAGCCTACCTTCATTCACTGGGACTTTATCCTACTAGCATTGTGAAATATTCATCCTCCATACCATACCCACTCCCAGTGGGCCATCCATGCCATCCTCTGCTCCTCCACATGCCCCAAATAGTCCACCATATCCTCCACGCTTAATTCAGCACATCTTCCCTAAAACAGGTTACTCTGTGCTCTTATAACAAAAAACACAGTTGGCTCTGATGAAGAGTCATTTAGAGTCGAAACAGCTCTCTCTTCGAGGATGCTGACTGATCCATTGTGATTTCCAGCACTTTTTGTTTTCGACAGAGATTCCAGCATCTGCAGTAATTTGCTCCTACAATGCTGTTCACCAACAAAACCCTCATTGACTCCATGAAGTTCTACCGTAAATGTTCATTTAAGTCCAGTTCTGCTCCTAATTTGCAAAATAAAATTGATCAGATGCATTCAAAGATAGGGGAATGTACAATTACTGCAGTCTGGAAAGAAGTGACCTTTGATTGGATGTCCAAGTGTAAAATAAGGTTTTTTCGTTTTTTAATTGTTACTTGATAGTCATCAGTTAATTTTTGTATAGATATTGAATAGAATGTTTACATTTTGATAAGCATGGCTATTGCAGTGTAAACTTCTGCTTTGTTTATTGTGGTTATTATAACTTGATTGCCAAATGTGATGACAATTATGTGCTGTGGACACAAAAACTTCTCTTGATTGGAAGAGAAAGGTCTCGTTGTGTCAATTAAAATGGTCATTGTCTGCCCTTTATACTCCAGGGCCGGAAATATGCAAAAACTGCATGCTTCATAATAAATCATCACTAAGAACAAAACAATCCGTAGCTACTGACGACTGAAGGAGGATAGTTAAGAACTGGAGGGGCTTTTTGAGTTCACCCTGAAGCGACAGCGTAATGAATGTGATTTAGCATTCAGGAGAAATCTGCCAAATCTGACCAAGTGTGACGCTACGCGTTTTATCGGAGGGAACGTAACATTGCAGAGAAAGTCAACTAGTGATGGTCGACAAATGACTGGCAGTGGACTGATGTTATGAATGACTCTGCATTTTTGTCATAATTTATTAGCAGAATGTTCATTGTTTAAATCAACCAGATCCTTAATTGCATTCCTCTTTTGCTGAGGGCTATTAAACTGAACTCATTTTAAATAAAGGACAATAATTATTGACAATTCCCTGCGGTCTTCCATATGTTAATAAGGTACAGTTTAGTGGATGAACACATCTGGTATTTTGGCATATTTGGCTTTTCTAACATTATTTTTATCTGATATCTGTTTTAAAAAATATGTTTATATTAACAGAAAGCACAATGGAAAAGACTCATTTGACAGCAGAAGTGAGGGAGAATCATTCTCAAGTTGCAGCCAGTTATCAAGTCAACAACATTCACTTGAAAGCAAACCTTCACCAGAATTAACTAATAGGTGAGTTAGTTCAATTTTATATGTCTTCAAAGCATTATTGTTGTGTTGTACAATGCAATGCAATATGTGCATGAAATGGTTTGGATTTAGCGCTTCACCGTGAAGCGATATCTTTAATTTCATTCTGGTGCCAGCTATAGGGGATCTCCTTGCTCCAATAACCTTCCTCAAGCAGTGGAGGAACTGGCACACAGGCGATGTTGTTGGACTAGTGCTGTATAGTCCAAGAGGGCTCTGGAGGCATTTGGTGGAACTTAAATTCAATTAATATAAAGCCAGTTCACGATGGTACCACGACACTGGTATCGATTGTAAATGAAAACCCATCTGGTTCACTAACATCCTTTAGAAATCTGCCATTCTCAGCTGGTCCAGCCTCTATGTGACTCCAAACTCACAGCAATATCGGTGACCTGGCAAGCCACCCTGTTTAAGTGATGGGCAGAATATCCTTGCCTTTCCAGCTATGGTCATATCCTATGGAAGAACGAAGGAAATAAAAAGCCTAAGCGATCAATCCCATTCAACAATTCTCTCTGCCAGGAAGTAACAAACAGGTATTATCATTTTATGACTTTACAGAAAGCAAAATAATGGAAGGGACCTGCATGTGATTACGAAAGAAATTGAAGTATCAATTTATGAGTCATATTTATATTACTTCAGACGTCTGTGTAATTTTGATCAGAGAATGGAGAATTATGATATTCTCCAAATGTAAAATCAGTTGTTTGGGATCAGAGATTTTGTCAAAGAGTGCTTGAGTAAAGTCTGTTTGACTTTCCTCTTACATTGAGCACGTTCCTCAGGATGAGCACTAACATACCATGTAATTCCACTTCTGCATTAAATTCGCATATACCTTTCAGCAGCAGAATGAGAGATTTGTATATTGTTTTAGCTTTTGTACAGGAGCGTTCTTTTTGTGAAGCATAATGTCAGTGTCTAGTGAGTGCAGTAGGTCAGGCAGCAACAGAGAAGCAAGAAAGTTGACATTTCGGGCCAGGACTCTTCTTCAGAATTGGGGAGGAGAAAAGAAGCTGGGAAATAAATAGAGGGAGGAGAGGTGGGGCTGGGGAAGGTAGGTGGGATGGTGATAGGTGAGTGCAGGTAGGCAGTGTGGGGATTGGTCAATGGGATGGGTGGGGTGGATAGGTGGGAGAGAAGGTGGACAGGTGGTGTCAGGTCAAGGAGGTGGGGATGAGAGGGAGGGTTGGATATGGGATGATGCTGGGGTGGGGAGATTTTAAAACTGGTGAATTCCACGTTTAGGCCATCAGGCTGTGGGCTCCTGAGGCGGAAGATAAGGCGCTGCTCCTCCAGTTTATGGTGGTTTCATTGTGACACTGGAGGAGGCCCAGGATGGACATGTCACCTTGGGAGTGAGAGCAGGAGTTAAAATGGTTGGCAACCGGAAGGTATTATTTGTCACATACAGAGTGCAATTGGCCTAGGAAACAGTCTCCGCTTGGTCTCACCAATGTAGAGGAGGCCACGTTGGAAGCAGATGATACAGTAGACCACGTGGGAGGCTGTGCAGGTGAACCCCTGTCTGATGTGGAAGGATTGTTATGTGCCTTGAATGGAGGTGAAGGGGGAGGTGTATAGGCATGTGTAGCGCTCCACGCTCCCTGTGAGCTCCCCCAGCCACCATTTGCTGCAGCCCCAGGAGGTGCTTCATCTTCAGATGTTTTATTATCCATAACTAATGTAGAATAATTCATTTTGGGTCAGAAAAGTTTTTTTGTTTTGACAATTTTGTGGTATTTGTGAACTTCTTCTTCCAGGCAATAGCGCACTGTTAGCAACAGGTGGCACAAGTTTAATTTGACTGAATACATTTATTGAGCCGCTGCAGTCCTTATGGTGTACGGACACCCAATGGTGTTGGGAGGGAAATCCAGGATTTTGATACAGTGAAGGAATGTCAATGTAGTTTCTCATCAACATGGTGTGTGAGTTGAAGGGACCATTGAAGTGATGGCATTCTTATATATTTCCGGCCCTAGTGCTTGGTTGTGGTGGGGGTGGTGGGGGTTGTGCTATATTTTGGAAGGAGCTGTTCAAAAATCCTAAATACAAGATTCTGTTCTTTTGTAGAAAATAAATAATGCATCAATTAATCTATTTATACTTTAAATTAATATATTAATTATTAATAATATATTAATTATTACTACTATGAATTAAACCGGTAGATTTAGTTACTCACCAACTAATTTTTCCCGAAAACAGCGACCCTGGATATGTCATCCACAGTGGATGGACCTTGAGTCAGGGGACTTCACTTTCCTGTTTTCTTTTTGGGGGTAGAGTCTCACTGAAATGTACTGCAGTCTTTCGGAGCCAGCCTTGTAATGTAGCAGAAAGATGTAGAATAGTGATGGTCCTGTACTGATTCCTTATAACCATTTCAGGTAGGATACATGTCCCCAGGACTGTGGCTACCTCCATTCACTGCAGCAATCTTGTTTGTTAATGAGCAACCATTCCCAAGATGGAGATAATGGGAACTGCAGATGCTGGAGAATCCGACATAACAAAGTGTGAAGCTGGATGAACACAGCAGGCCAAGCGCATCTCAGGAGCACAAAAGCTGATGTTTCGGGCCTAGACCCTTCATCAGAGAGGGGGATGGGGAGAGCGTTCTGGAATAAATAGGGAGAGAGGGGGAGGTGGACCGAAGATGGATAGAGGAGAAGATAGGTGGAGAGGAGAGTATGGGTGGGGAGGTAGGGAGGGGATAGGTCAGTCCAGGGAAGACGGACAGGTCAAGGAGGCGGGATGAGTTTAGTAGATGGGAAATGGAGGTGCGGCTTGAGGTGGGAGGAGGGGATAGGTGAGAGCAAGAACAGGTTAGGGAGGCGAAGACGAGCTGGGCTGGTTTTGGGATGCAGTGGGGGGAGGGGAGATTTTGAAGCTTGTGAAGTCCACATTGACACCATTGGGCTGCAGGTTTCCCAAGCGGAATATGAGTTGCTGTTCCTGCAACCTTCGGGTGGCATCATTGTGGCACTGCAGGAGGCCCATGATGGACATGTCGAATACTTTCCATATCAAGCAGATGTTCACCTGCCAATGTGGTGTACTGTATCCACTGTACCCATTGTTGCTACCTCTACATTCGGGAAACCAAGCGGAGGCTTGGGGACTGCTTTGCAGAACACCTCCACTCGGTTCACAGTAAACAACTGCACCTCCCAGTCACGAACCATTTTAACTTCCCCTCCTATTCCATAGTCCAGCTCGTCCCCTCCCCCCACTGCATCCCAAAACCAGCCCAGCCTGTCTCTGCCTCCCTAACCTGTTCTTCCTCTCACCCATCCCTTCCTCCCACCTCAAGCCACACCTCCATCTCCTACCTACTAAACTCATCCTGCCTCCTTGACCTGTCCGTCCTCTCCGGACTGACTTATCCCCTCCCTATCTCCCCACCCATGTTCTTCTCTCCACCTATCTTCTCCTCTATCCATCTTCGGTCCGCCTCCCCCTCTCTCACTAGTTATTTCAGAACCCTCTCCCCATCCCCCTCTCTGATGAAGGGTCTTGGCTTTTGTGCTCCTGAGATGTTGCTTGGCCCGTTGTGTTCAACCAGCTTCACGCTTTGTTATCTCGCATTCCCAAGATGGTATTGTTTGCTTCAAAAACCGGCAACAGTTTAAAAAAAAATCTTGTTTTGTGTTTGATTTTTAAATACAGATACTTCTGCCATTTCTGAAGTTTTAAAATCATTTAAAATACAAATCCCATCTTAATTTTTCATTTTATGTAGCAGTTTATCTCGAAATGTATTGCTGCCTGGGTTAATTTGCAAATAGAATTTCTCCCTGTTTTATTTTTCTCCCATAGCATCTGCAGATTGAGTGAGAGTGAGTGTCTGTTCTTGGTCATCCTTGGATGTCATTTCTCTGTCATAAATCAGTTTAGTAATTACCGAACCTCATGATTTTTCTTATTTGCCTTTCAATTTGTAACTGACCCTCCTATATGTGCAAAGAAGACAGATTCCTTCACATTCCCTTATTTTCTGGTTACAGCTTTTTTCATAAGTGTAACCTGTAGGAAATCTTGATTTTAATCTCATTGAAGTAGGGGGCAATAAATTAAAAACAACGAACATTATCTTTGAGGCAAAAAGGTAAAGCAACAATAATCAGAAGCTTGGATATCAGCAAGGCTCAAAAGATTAAATGAGATTAAATAACTTGCAGAAGTGGTAATTGTGATACTGAGCCCGGAATTTTTTAAAAACAAAATCTAAGATCCTTGGAGGACAGTTGAATAAATTTTTTAAAAAATTATGCTGTGAAAGAACAATTTGAAATAGCAGGAAACAAAAATAGAAATTGCTGGAAAAGCTCAGCAGATCTGACAGCCTCTGTGGAGAGAAATCAGAGTTAACGTCTCTGAGGAAGGGTCACTGGACCCGAAACATTTAAATCAGATTTCTCTCCACAGAGGCTGCCAGACCTGCTGAGCTTTTCCAGCAATTTCTATGTTTTGTTTTTAAAATGAAGTCAGAGGTAACGTGGTAACAATTAATTTCAATGTACCGATGAAGCAGCGAGGAGGGTGGGCATTTGTTTAAGACTTCAAAGAACAGAAGAGAGAAATTCAGAGAGACATTGATTAAGCATGGAGTATGGAGTAGCAAAGTTCACAAATAGGGAATGAGGACTGTGGAGGGTATGTGTAGGATTCCTCAGAGAGTAAGCTTATATTTAGAATCTGAGACACACAAGTTATCGCCAATTTTTTTACGCCTCCATTGATTCTTATGACAAGCCTGTTTTGTTTTGACGTTTATGCTCCAGCTATCTTCAAACTGGACAAGCGCAATTCTCTCGCCACTGGTCTCCCACCCCTTATAATGTTGGACAAATCTGAACGCTGCTGTCCATGCCCACACTGGCAGCAGTTCTCACCAACTCATCGTTCTTGTACTTGCTGGTTTGCTACCAGTACCACAATAAAAAAAATACTCGACTTTGTCAGTTTTGAATCCCTCCATGGCCTCCCCATTCCCAATTTCTGCCATCTTGCCCATACTCAGAACTTTTCATTCCTCCAACTCCGGATGCTTGTACATCCTGCCAACCCTTGCTTCCACTGTGAAGCGGCACGGTGGTTTAGTGGTGAGCACTGCTGCCTCACAGCACCAGGGACCCAGGTTTGATTCCACCCTCTGTCAGTGCGGACTTTGCACTTTCTCCCCATGTCTGTTTGGTTTTCCTCCAAGTGCTCTGGTTTCTTCCCACAACAATGTGCAGGTTAGGTGGATTGGCCATGCTAAATTGCCCACAGTGTTCAGGGATGTACAGGCTTAGTGGATTAGCCATGGGAACTGCAGGGTTACAGGGATAGGATAGGGTAGTGGGGTCTGGGTGCGATGGTGTTCAGAGACTCAGTGTGGACCCAAATGGCCTGCTTCCATACTGTAGGGATTCTGTGATCATTGACAGCTATTTCTTCAGCTATTTCTACTCTGACTCTCTGATGCTCTTCAAAGCGCCCGTCCTTTTAAAGTACACTTACAGCCAAACTCAGACGAAGTTTCTTCTCATTCTCTGACCAACCTTCCCGAATCCAAACCCACAATATGTTTGTGTGATTATGTTTCTGTGATGTGTCTCAAAATATTTTACAGCAGTAAAGACACAATAGGAATTTAGTTGTGTGCTGTTGGTCATGTGGTTAATTTTGGTTGGGGCCTTACTTATTGAGTTGAGCTTTGCTGATCATTTATTTTGTAAATGAATTAGTTATTGATTACCCATGGTCCCCATCAGTCACAGCAAGACAGTGCCCTAATTTTCACTTCAGAGTGAAAAGGACAGAACCGTCCTTTCTGAATCTAATGAGCATTCAGGGAGCATTGCAAGACTTGCAGCCGGGGAGCCCTAGCAGCGCTGTATTTTTGTGTTAAAAATGCTGACAACACTTCCAAAATAAAAATCCACAAGCTTTCACTTTTTATGCAAGATTGGCCATTCCAGGAGCATTCCAGGGCTTCAAACAAATCTGCAAGTGGGATCTTTTTGGTTTGTTATGTTGATATCGTGATGGCATTACTTTGCGGTTCCATCTCGCCTGCTAACCTCCACCCAGCCGAAGTGTGCATCTTGCAGTGCAGGGAGTCTATTTGTTGTCATTTGTTTCCCGTTTCAGTGTTGTTTTACTTTAGCCTTAAGTAATTTGGAAAACTCACAGAGCAGTTTGTTTCCTTGCGTGATTGCTGCCGTCTTGTCATGAATGGCCCCTTTTGCTGTACTGCTGTTCCCACCTTCCAGGCCCAGACTAACTCAGCTCCAATTCCCCAGCCTGATAGCCACCTCTGACACAACTAAGCTCCAGAGGATACAGGCCTACCCTGTTTAGCCTCTTCTCAGGCCATGATCGAATGGCAGAGCAGACTTGAAGGGCTGAATGGCCTAATTCTGCTGCTTTATTTAATGGTCCTAGTGAGTTTTGAGAAGATTTAATGGTCCTATGGCACTGGCCCTGGCTGAGCTTAGCAATCCTCCCTGGTGATGGTGACCAGAAGGTTATAGCGCCCACTGCAGATCTCAGCAGGTAGGACAACACCAAGAGCCATCAACATCCGTTCAGACCAGAATGGTGTTCAACCTTCCCCACCCCTGCTGCCCATGAAACACCATCCAGCCTGGGAGTTCCACAGTCGCCAGCCATCACCCTGGGGCAGAGAAGAGGAAATGCCACCCAGCTAAGCCGTCACTGGCCTGCTGGGAGGAGTGGGGGTTGTGGAGAGTGAGCAGCAGTGGCCTGAGTTGACAGTCAGCAGGCAAGGCGCAACTCAGCCCTGAAAAGACTCCTGTATTGTAGCTGCTGCCTGGAGCAATAGCTCCAGCAGGTGACTCAGAGCCCAGTGAGCAAAGGCCTACAGAGTTAATGTTTAGGGTCCGGAGACTCTTTGGAAGCTTTTCCAGGAACTTTGTTTTTGTTCCTGCTTTACAGCATCTGCAGTTCTTTCGGTTTTTATGTGAGCAGCAAATCCCCTCGCTCCACGCTGACTGCCCACAACAGTAAGTCAAATAAACACTTACAAAATTGAACAAATTTAAATGTTAAATATTTAATTTAACAATAGACAATAGACAATAGGTGCTGGTGTAGGCCATTCGGCCCTTTGAGCCAGCACTACCATTCATTATGATCATGGCTGATCATCCACAATCAGTAACCAGTGTAGGAATTTAGCCATTTGCAGTGCTGATGGTATTGTAGCTTCACCCTACAGGTATAATGTTTTCTTTGTTTTGTCTGCTAAAGAAAGCCTTACAGAACCCAACTCCACTTCGAACATTGGTTCCTATGAGAAGTGATGCTTCACTTAGTCTTCTAATTTAATGTCACATGACTTTAAGTGAGGAAGCCCCATTTCCCAGACTGATCTTGTCCCCACAAGTATTGCATGTAAATCCATTTTTTGTAGAATCAACAAATGCATCAGTTGCTTTCTTCTGACCCTCTAGTATTCAGTTCTCCAGGTCCCTTGCAGAACTATTCATTGTAATTTCTTTTCATTCTCTTTTGCTTTGGCAAATTAGTTGCTAGCTTTTCTTATAAACAAAAATTCTTGAATGAGAGGCAAGGTTGCACTGCTGGACAGTGGTTGGCTTTGCAAATGAAAGATTGGATTCATAAAAACAAGAATATTGGAGGCAAGAAATAACAAGGTATAGAGCTGGATGAACACAACAGGCCAAGCAGCATCAGATGAGCTTTCTTTTGGAGACAAGATGGATTGAGATAAGTTTCCTGTCAGAGGGGTAGGGATTAAGGCTATTTTTCCCAGCTTGAACCACATAGTGGTTTATTGACAAACTTATTAGAGTTTGCTGTTGTTGTTTTCTGTTGCAAAGACTTTCCTCAAAGCAGAATACTTTTATTAAAATGTTGAACTATGCTTTGAGTTTTCCCATTTCAGCCTGGTAATGCAATGGTTGAAAGGAAAACAGCAATTCAGTGAGTTTTTGACCTGGTGTGTCAAATTAAATTTTATAATAGAGTTTTATAATTAAATGCTTAATTGTGACTTGTTACACCATGTGATTTACCACAACCCCCACGAGTTGTTTATCACTTTCTCAGTAACAAAGCATTTGTGAACAGCATCTTTAAAGCTTGACTTTCTAAGATTGCACTAATTAGAAGGTGTGCCATATATTTCACAATACACATCTTACTGAATATACTGGAGTACATTATCATACTGCTTGTCAAAAATGATACAATTCTCAACTTTTCAGGAAATTGATTGCTATTTAAATATTTAATTTGCCTGTCTAATCTGGCCTTCATTATCTTCTCCATACTGCATTTGGAGTTACAAAAACTGTTGTGATCTTCATCTGTAATGGGAATCGATGTGTCATTTTGCTTATTTGTTCAGCTGCGCCTTTGTTTGTAGGAAGGCAAAAATATTTTCCAAATACTTTTGTGCCAAATGTGATGCGGAAGGTTTATTTGTGATTTCTGCAGTGGTTCACTGGAAAGCAGACAGCACCTGTCTACAACTCCCAGTCATGGTAATTCCCTGCCAAGTTACTCTGAAGGAAGTGAGAGTGATGCTGTACATGACTCTACTGTGGAGAGTGATTGTGAATCCCGCTCTACTGTGTACAGCTACCAGCAGAATTCACAAGGGCAGCCCAGTGACCAAGAGAATAGCACGTGCTGCAGTCAATGCAATTCTAACTGCAGCTGCGCATCCCAGGACAGTCTGAGAATGGAGGAGGACCCTGATGGATCCTGTAACCATACGCCTGAAAGAGAAGACAACATGTATGTATGCTTGGAGGCTTTTTATTTGTAAAACTAAGGAATCAAATTTGCTTTAACTCCATAAATCCCTCTTTTTGCGCTACATTGTTTTCCTCCCACTGATTGTTATTTCTGAAATCTTTGCTTAAAAGGCCCAATCACTTAATTTTATATTATGGTAACAAAATTAATTTTTGTTTAGAATCTATAATCCTCATGAAGAATCCAAAGACAATTTGATTCGACAAATTCTTACTTTCCTTTCTGAGATAACAAGGTGTAGAGCTGGATGAACACAGCAGGCCAAGCAGCATCAGAGGAGCAGGAAAGCTGACATTTCGAGTCTGGACCCTTCAGAAAAGTTCTCTGAGGAAGGGTCGAGATCCATCGGCCTTCCCGCTCCTCTGATGATGCTGGGCCTGCTGTGTTCATCCAGCTCTACACCTTGTTATCTCAGATTCTCCAGCATCAGCAGGTCCTACTATCTCTTGCTTTCCTTTCTGTTATTTTTATGACAGCTCCCACTTACATTAAAATGAACAAGGAAAAGGTAACCCTCTAACAAATTCTGTGCTGAAATGAAGTTATGTATAGAAACCCACTCTATTGTATGGTTTAGGTTCCTCATTCAACCTGTCATTCTCTACATATGGCCCAGATGATGAAAGGCTGTTAGATCAAAAGAAGATCACAACTGTACCTAATCTGAAACCAAATATTTTTCATTTTGGTTTCATTTGTTAGTGACCAGTGGCAGATAGAGCTTACTTGTATTTTTCTTTGCCCAAATTTGGTAATTAGGAGGCAATATAAATAACCCAATTGTGCAGCTGAGTTCAGCAATCAAAACACCAATCAGAGACTAAAGCTGCAACTACAGTAGTGTGCAAACCTCAGAAGAATAAATGTGTCTTTTGCAAATGTCCTGTATTTATACATTATTAATGGAGTAAGTTTGGAATCCCCTCCCAAAGGGCATTGTGGATCTACTTACAGCATACAGACTGTAGCGGTTCAAGAAGGCAGCTCGCCACCACCTTCTCAGGGGCAACCAGGGATGGGCAATGAAATGCTGGCCAGCCATTGACGCCCAGGTCCCACAAGTGAAAGAGAAAGTCTACAAGGCACTTAACTAGATAGGGCTTTATGTATAAACAGTTATTTTGACACAACCGTATAGAACAGATTTTAACGAATATGTTGAAAGTGCAGAGAGATGTACAGAGGTTTGGATAGGTGGAATTCCAGAGCTTTGGGGGAAGGCAACTGATTCCACCATAGACACTCATGCAATAATTACAATCAAGGCAGCACAAGAAAGTGGAATTGGAGGGACAAGGAGATTTCAAAAGTGCCTAAGCCTGAGAGAGGTTAAAGCAATGAGGTGCTTTGAGGCTGTATAGGAATTTGAAACAAGGGTGAGGATTTTAAAATTGAAATTTAGTTGGACAGGTAGAGAAATGGAAGCAGCAGCTCAATTGTTAAGAAGGTCATCGATGAGGGCTTCAACAGGAGATGAACTGAGGCAGGGACAAACTGAGATGATGCTAAGGTTGGCAGAAGTAGGCAGGCTTGGTGAAGGAGTGGAAATATGGTCAGTAGACTATCACAAGGTCAGTCACAACCTCACGGCTGTGATTGTAAGGGGCCTGGCTTGGCTTCAGTCTGTTGTGGCATTGAAAGGGAATGATGGTAGTGCACGGGGACCAAAGAGAGTGATTCCAGTCTTCACGATATTTAGCTGGAAGAAATTGCTGTTCAGTCATCGTAGGAGGTTGGAAGAGCAGCATGACCAACTGAAGACCGTGGAAGCAGTAAGAGAGGTTGCACTGAGAAAGAGAGTTAGTGTCATATACATGGAATCTAATGATATCTTTACTGAAATTGTACCCACTGAGTCAAAGGGGAAGTCCTGCGTCTGTGCTGTTGCTTTAACTGAACTGTTGGCTTTTCTGCCCCTGTCAATATGAATTGGAAAGCTTAAAATCCAACTAATTCTGCAATTTCAGCATCCAATTATAACCACATGGTGTCATAACAAGTGCTTAGAAAACTATAACTAAAGGTAATTGAAATTCATTTAATCACTCTCTTTGGTCCCTGTGCTTTATCATCATTCCCTCTCAATGCCACAACAGGCTGAAGCTGAGTGAGACCCCTCAGAATCACAGCTGTGAGGTTGTGTTTGACCATGTGATAGGCTATTGACCACCCTTTCCACTCTTTCACTGAGACTGCCAACTTCCACCTCTATTGCATCATGTGGTTTTGTCCCTGCCTCAGTTCATCTCCTGCTGAAGCCCTCAACAATGGCTTTCTTAATTCGAGAATTCATGATTCCACTTCTCCACCTGTCCAACAACATCTCACTAAATCAAAACGAAATTGTTATGTAAAAGGTATGCAGGTATTTATGCCCTGCTTTAACTGATTGCTTCTTGGGGATGTCAGCATTCCTGGCAAGACCAGTAACTGCTGCTAATCCCTAACTGCCCTGGAAGTAAGTGACTTGTGAGGGCATTTCAGAGGGCATTAACAATGAGCCACATTGCTGAGCGTCGGGAGTCACAGGTCTGCCATACTGGATAAGGATCAGCTTCCCTAAGGGACATTAGTGAACCAGATATACTTTGATGAAAATCACTGCTTAATGGTCACTGTTGCTGAGACTATAGCTATCACATCAGAGTTTTTAGAAAAATTACATTGGAATTCCAAAAGATGACATTGTGGCTTGGAGCCCTTGTCCTCAGAGAGGCAGCCTGGGCCCTTGGATTACTCCTGTTATGTCACTGTCTCCCACTTGATCATTCGGGAATGAGAAAAGAATATTTCAAACTAGCTGAGCTATTGTTGCTTGTTCGGTTGTAGGATTGGGGAGGTGGAGAGTATCTGAAGAAGTCTTGAACCACTGATCTTAGGGTAGGTAAATGAAATGCACGACGTGGGGCAAAGTTTCTTGGAGCAGAAAGACTGCAGCTTTAATACCAATCATCTACTGTGTTATTTGACATTGATAACTGTACAGTTTTTATTGAATAATTTAAGATGGCAGGAGATTGATTCCCTTGTATGGAAAGAATCTAGAATCAGATGTGAATGTGGAGTTCAGAATATAAGCTGATCAGCCACAATCTCATTTAACGGCTGAGGGGACTTAAAGATCAATATAGCCTACTTCTATTCTTAATTCTTATGCATTTCTGATCCTGCTGTGAGCCATCAACTTTTGCTTATTATTTAGATATCTCAGAATTCCACCTTGAACTTTAAAGGAAATTCAAAACAGATGATGCAAAACTTTCACTCCCAGTAAGCTTCCCAATTTTATCTTCTAGTTTATTTTCAAATGAATCGGACAAATTCATTCTGATACTGTGTACACTTGGGGTTTCTCCCCCATGGTAGGCCATTTAGGACTGAGATGATGAAGTTCTCTCCTCAGGGGGTAGTAAATCTTCTGAATTTTCTACTTCAGAGAACTGTGGAGGCGCAGGGATTGTTAGATTTGGGGCTAGTGTTGGGAAATGGTGTTGATAAAGAGGCCCAGCAACAATCTATTTGAATGGCTGGGCAGACTCGAGAGTCAGAAAGGCCTATTGCCTATTTCCCATGTTCCAGTGTAAGTCATGGAGACCACTTGATGTTTAAATTCATTTGTACTTAGAAAAAAAGTATAATTCTGTATACACCAACAGTGTTAGTGACTCTAGTTTGATTCCACCCTCAGGTGACTGTCTGTGTGGAGCTTGCATGTTCTCCCTGTGTCTGCGTGGGTTTCCTCCGGGTGCTCCAGCTTCCTTCCATAGTCCAAAGATGTGCAGGGTAGGTGGATTGGCCATGCTAAATTGCCCGTAGTGTTCAGGGATATGTAGGCCAGGTGGATTAGCCATGGGAAATGTGGGATGACGGGGAATAGGGTTGAGGGGTGGGTGGGATGCTCTCCAGAAGGTCGGCGTGCATTTGTTGGGCTGATAAGCCTCTTTCCACACCGTAGGCATTCTGTGATTCTAGGATTTTTCAAAAACGTACTATTCTCCTTTTTTGCTCTCTTCTGTTTCTCCCTGAGCCTTCTGAAGTAAATTCAGTGACTACTTAAATCTGCATTGTTCAAACGTCCAAAGTGTATTCTCCAGCTAGTTTTTCTCATCAGTGAGCAATACTAATCCAAAATATTTTCTTATTCCAAGGAGTATCTACAGTGATAAGGTTAACTTGTGTTTGCTGAGATATTCTCACACTATTCAATTTCAAATTCCCAATGTTACGGATGTTGGTCAGTAAGGGATAACAAAGGGAACTGAAAGAACTTTGAAATGGAATTGTGTGACTTGCTGCGTGGAATTTCAGGCTTGTTAAATCCTATGCATTAAAGTAATGATTTTGACTTTTGAAGTTTAGAGGAAGTATGCAATGATAAATATGAAACTATTATATAATGATACAATTATACAAGTAATTGTGTAATTATATAAACAATTTATTGCTAACATAACTTTTAATATCATTACACAATTTCTAATACTAAATCTCATATTGCGTTATTAATGAGATGTCACACTGGGAAGTTTGATATCCTGTCGGAATTCACCTGGGCATAAATGCAAAAATGAATTTTTCGTGGTATTCCCCTGTCAAAAATCTGGAACTTTCAACTGCAAGGGAGTACATGTACTTCCAGTTATTGGTGTTGTTTGTCTCTTCATTCAATTTGTATTTTAAAACATTTGCTTTCGATTGTTGTGGCAACTCTGACTCGTCATTTTTTTGTGTTGGAAGGCAGAAAACGTCTTCCAGTGAAAGGTTGGTGAAGCCTGTAATTGTCCCTCTAATCTGTGTGGCTGTGCAGCTGCTTTGATGCCCCGCACATACTGATGGACATGCTGAGGCATTGACTTTGTGATGTGCATCGACCTCTGAGATCTGCGTAGTGGAACAGTGTGAGGGGCAACGTTGTCAGCCAGCTATGGTTATTTAACCCCAGTCACCTCAACTTGCTCTGGAAAAGTGCTTGTCTGTTTACTCTGCACTATTGTTAAAACTACCTGTTATTTGTTACTCCTCAGTAGGGCAGTGCACTGGTAATCAAGCTCCACTATTCTCAATCATCACAAAGTTAACTTTTTTTTTAGCAAAATGTACAAACTCCCAGTTTACCAGTTAGATAGACCCAGGTGAACAGAAAATGTAGACTAGGTTTCTGTACTTATTGTGGGTCTATCTGCAGCAAATGGACTGCAGTGGTTCAAAATGGCAGCTCACCACCACCGTCTGTAGGGCAGTAGGGACGAGTAATAAATACTGGCCCAGTCAGTGACACCCATGTCCCTCCCATTGAACCAAAATAGGCTATTTATTCCAAGTAAACAGGTGCCGATCATAGGTAATTCACTATGAATTGTTGCCAAATAACAACTGTAAACTGTTTCTCAATCCCTCCTTCCACCTCTTACACATACATGGACACACACACAGACAGCAAAAATACAGAGAGAATGGTTCAAAGCATTTATTCTCATCATTTGCTGGAGTGTTTCTTTTGTTTTACATGTTCTTCAGTTCTCTGATCTTTTCCTTTGGATTCTCCTTCTTCACAGGAGACACAGAGTGACTGGTTCACAACTGACATATTGGTTAAAAACAGCTGCCAGCAGCAACTGGTCAGAGAAAATGAGCAGACTTTGTTCAGGCTTTAGACGTTTTACTGGAGAGAAATTGAAAGCGAGAGAGAGGGAGACACGTACCATTAGTCTTTCTTGCAGTCCAAATCCTGCTGGTATTGTTCACATCCAGCTACCCAAGGGCCAAAGAAGTAGTTGTTATCAGGCTGATGGCATTTGGAATTCACAACTTTACAAATCAATCAGCAACCTGTTGCTGGCCAAAACTGACATTATACATAGACCACCCCCCGCCACTCCGTCAGATTCAGGCTGGCTGCTAGTACCTTCCACCACCGTTTGAACTAAGTGGCAGTGTAGACACGACGCACACAGAGTTTCAGTTGCTTTCTTTTTAAAAGTACAGTAATTCCTTCCTCAGTCCATTATAAAAGTTATTTTCCAAATTCAGTCGACCATCAAAAAATAAATTAAAATAAAAGATATAGTCTTTTTATATCTGATCTGTCATAAGTATGCCGCAGATCTCTACTCTATTGTTTGATAGTGACATTAATAGTTGCCTCCTTCTGAACTATTGGGGGCTTGTTGACAATGACCTTGATATAATAGAAATTAAAGTTCTCTCACTTTTTCTTTTCATTCTGGTGAAAAACTTGGTCAACTACTACTTCTTAAAGAGGGTCCCATGCAAAATGGTCTCCTTTCTTCAAAGGTGCGGGTTGACTTGTTGCATAGTTTGAATGTTTTACAATTTTGTTTTAAAAAGTCAAGATGTGTTTTGTTAATGATTTTGGGTTTACAGCAATGCTGCAAATTATTACAATGAAACAATTTTCTTGGGCACTTAGGTCTTTAAAACTTTTTTTTCTCCCAATTTGATTCTGTAAGATTAAGGGTACATACAAACATTACAGATTTAAGGCTGGCAAAGAAAAGCTGTTCACATAAACTGGTGAATTAAGGATGAGGGGATATAGATTTAAGGTTTTGGTCAAGAGGTGGGTGTGGACTGTGAGGAAAAACACTTTTACACTGCGAGTGATACTGACCTGGACTTGTTGCCTTTTAGGGGTGGTGCAATCCAGAGGTGATGATAATTTCAACAGGCAAATGCATGGTTTCTAGAATGAAATTAACATAAAGAGCAATGGAGATACATGGGGGAATGGGGCTAACTGGTTTGCTCTGCAGGAGATGACATGAACTCAGTGGGCTGAATGGCCTTCTTCTGTGCATAATGACTTTGACTTCAAGACATGTATTTCTGTTGGTGTTTATCTGATTTTTTATATTCTCTGAGGAACTCAAACCTGCAGTATAATATTGCAACCTACCAATGGTGTAATGTTATTTTGTATTTCATAGGTTTGCAAGAATCATAATGTACATTCTTATGGGGTTCAGCTTTTAGAAGATAATGAAACTGTGCAGCAGACTTTCCAATACTATTTGGCAAATTTGTATGCAATAGATAGTATATCGCTCAGTATGGTTCATGACTCTATCCTCAAGGAGGTTAGTGAGACTGTGCCTGAGTTTGATCAATAGTTATCCCTTCAGAATACTGTGTATTTGCATAGAATGTAGTCAACTCCACTTACCACCCTCCCTTAGGCATTCTAACTGCAGTAGCTTCACTAAAGACACTAACAACTATTATCACCAATGGGAAGCCTAATTGGGTGCCTTTGAAATTCCATTAGTTGTGTTTGTGATTATTCTGTTTTGTGTTCGTGCAGCTTCAATGGGACAACTTCATTTAACACACAGTGCAAACATCTGTTAGCTCACAGCTGTAATCTGTGCAAGCGCTGAAAGACATTTCTGCAAGGTCTTGGAGGCAATTTATTCTGCTGTTACTGTATTCCAGCCTTAAAATACTCCAGCATATTTTAATGCTTGTGTAATAGTTGAGCTTTTGAGAGGAGATTTTAAAGCAGAAAAGTTCAGAGTTTGGTTTTGAGATGAGTAACATTTTCTGGTGGTTTGTGAAAAGTGCCAGTAATGATAGTGCCTCAGCAGATGGGGTTGTGGTGCTGTATTCACCAGGGAATGGCTATCCCAGGCTATCTATTTTGGACTGTTTGCATGAGAAAAAAAATTGTGAAAAAGCCTCACAAGACTGTGTCCTTTGCCGACACTGCTGCCAAAATAAAGCACAAGGTATTTGAAAAAATTAAGGATTTCTGGACCAAAAGTCAGGGCTGATTTACTGGAGTATTCACTGTACATTAAATGTAGCTTTTCTGTTTGTGCAGTGCTGGTTTATATTTTAATGTATGTGCTTATCTGAATTACTATCATGATAAATTACTGTGTAAAATGAAGCTGCCATCCATAAAAGTAGTTATTTTCTGATTTATTTACTGTTCATTTTGCAATGCGTTCTTTTCTATATATCTTTCTCTTTCTCCCTTCCTTCGTTTCTGTCACTCTATTCCCCTCTCTCTGTTTCCCCGCTCTCTGTTCCTCTCTTGTTTTTTCCTTTCTTTCATTCGTTCCCCCAATCCGCTTGCCCAGACTCAAACTTATTGTTTTATCCCAAGCTAGCAAGCATTAGCTGTTTGAGTGAATGTCACAATGTCCTGCACAATGTGCCGTGCAGGTAGCAGGGTCTCCCGTTTGATGCCTGGGGATGAATTTTCATTGTGAAGCTGGAAAATGGAAGTCAAACCTTTTCTGGGTCCTGCATCTGACTCTGGGTGGCCATTGCAGAGGTTACCATTTAAGATCTGTGACTGTAAATTGAAGATTTACCAGAAGTGTGAGGCTGGATTCTTCATTTCCATGATCTCTCAAGAGGGCCAGAAGCATGAAGCAGAGCAGCTGCTTGTTTTTCAGGCACTAGCCTTGAGGTGATGCATGGAGATCGATGAAGGAGGGAAGGGAGGCTCCTTGTCGACTTCCCAGAGAAAGGCAGTCACACTGATCACTGAGTCTGACTGGAATTTACTGCCACTGCCAGTGGTAAAAGGGTAATCAGGAGAGTGTGAATCTAGTGTCAGAAGTGGTTTAATGAACTGATGTAACCCTACAAGCTGAGTACCTCAGTGCAATGGTAAATAGTTTGTTAAGTAGATCACAAGTTAGGAGGAGCTGTAATGTAAAGGGTTAATGGTAATATGTAAATAAGATGGTCAACATTATCAATGATACAGCTGCCAGACATCCATAGCAAGGGTGACTGTCATGTGCATTTGGCTACTGACAAACACAAAGGGACAGGCTACCCCCACCTCTTCCGAGTTCACTAGCACAGATGCGTGCCCTTTGTTAGTGATAAGGGTTTACAGTCTCACTATCGCCTGGAAGTGTTTGCACACAATGCCTGATCCTTGTGGGCTCATTTTAAACATTCCTGAATCAGTCGACCTGTCACATTTGTGGCATCCTGAGGATTATTCAGAGCCCCACACTATACCGGGGCTCCAATACCAGGGTGCTTTGGTTTTCCGCATTCTCTCCCTCAACTGCGTCTATTCTTCCCACTTCCACTTTCTGCTGCCCCACTTTCTCTGATGAGTTATTGCCTTCCTGGACTTCTCTGCCCTCAATATCCACACCCCTTTGGAGGGCCATACTATGGAGAGCACAGCAGCACATCACAATGACCAAGCCTCATGTAGGAGAGTGTTGCAGAGTGCTTCTTGATTAATCCAGGCACTGGGACCATATCTTCAGAAGCCTGATGGTCTGCCCAATGGATGTCCTTTGGAGCAGATGGCTTTTATTGTATTGCCTCTGTCTGCAGCTGTTAGCGAGGGTTCAGTAGCCACCTCATCACGGAATGAACCTGGTTCCTTGGATCCACCTGTAGATCTCGTGGGTTTGAGTGAAGTCCCACTGCATCCCGGAGGGTGGGAAATAAGAAGACATGAGAGCAGCCAGGAAGGTGAGTTCACTCTCAATGGGAGTTCTTGTTGTGGTTGGAGATGGTTTGAATTTTGAGCAGGTAGGTGCTGTTACTCTTGACCAGTCACTGGGTGATATTTGATGATATCCCGTACCTGGGGGTGTCCAACGATGGAGATGAAAACTGTTGCCCCTTTGTGCTTGTGAAGCCTGCAGTTTCGTCAACTATCCAGCTCTGGCAAAAGGGCATCAACGACCTGTGAGAGGGAACAGTGTGTGCTGCTTCTTCAGAGAGACCACCCAAAAGCTGACCTTGGTAGGAAGCAGAGCCCAAGAAGTTCAAAACCACAGTGACTCTGAAGTCCACTGATAACGTGGCCTGCAACTAGTGGGTATGTCATGCCCGGTAACTGGAGCCCAGAGCTTTTGGATGGAGAGTCCGGGCTGTGCTTTGGCCAGGGACAACATCAGGGAACATGATTTCTGTTCCTGCCTGTCACTGGCAGGGCTTGTTGAATAGCACGCGGGATGTGAGGTACTCAGTCTGTGACTGGCTGCACCCTCTTCTTTCCCAGCCATTGGGCACCCTGAGAGTACTGACTCAGTGCATAATGCATTTTGGCAAATGGGGCTTGAGTTTCTAGTCAAGAACATCATACAAGCTCAGAAGCTCTGCTGCCTCCTGTTTGATGCCTTTTCAAGATGAAAATACAATTCTGTGACAATGATGAGAAAGGAGCAAAGGGCTAAATCACAGATGCGGACTGTAAAATCAGGTTTGAAAGTGTGCCTGGTCTAGTTTTATGGTGCAGGCCAACAGTAATGATGTAACTGATGATGTGATCCTAACATCAGTGAAATAGATTGAGAGAAAGCGACACACAAGAAGAGAGAGACCTTTGAGACAAGCCAAGAGAGCTGTATTTTATAACCTGTAATATACAGATGTAATTAAAAATAATATTACAGGAAATCAGGAACCGAGGAGCCTTCCTGAAAGATAAGGAGCCAGTAGCCTTGGGGACAGCGTTTGTGTAGACACAGCAAGGGATACTAAGGAAAAATATTGACTTGTGCCAATAGTACAACTACCTCAAAGTGCACAATAGAACAGCTGGTGTTGCATTAATTATGATGGAATCAACTTCCTGAAATCAGAATAAAGTTCAGGATCTTGATGGAAAAGAAATCTCTATTAGGGAAAGAATTTAGGTGAGACTGTTCCCAAACAGCTGTGACTTCCTTGATCCTATAGAATCATTCTTGGCACATAAACATTACATTAACACTAGCAAGCAGATAGTTTTGAATATTTTTAGCTCTGATACAGGTCATTACCATGTAGCATTACTGCAGCTGTTACCTACACCTACTGACTCAGCATTTGACCATTCATGTAACACTTCTACCGATTACTTTGGACACACTAGTGGAAAGGTGAGGGTGCAAATTAGGGATAAAGGTTAAATATAGCTTCTTAGCTTGTGCACATGTCTTGGAGCCTTTCTGATGATCCTTGAGAAAAGTGGGTCGGAGAGGACCTTTTGTAAGTGCAAATGTCTCCTTTGGTGGAGGCAGCAGAAATTCTAGGCCAGTGTGAAGTAGAAGGAGACCACAGGTCACAGTCTATTCCCGTTTCTGTATTTTGTTCCTTGGAAACACTGGCAGCTAAGGGAGATCATTATCAGCAACATTGTTATTCAAATAACAGTTAGCATGCCCCAAGACAGTTCATTAGCTTTACTCAATATGAACATAGAGCTGAACTCCCCTTCTATCAGTTCATTGTACATCTCTTCAGTCAGTGTCAGTGTCCTGGAACAACCTGTCAAAGCTCCTCATTTCCATGTCATACCATTTCCCATTGACTTGAAGTCTTCAATGTAAGATAACCCACATGTGGCAAAGTAAAATATTGTGCAGGCCAGGGAGCATCAGCGGCGCAGGACCGGAACATCAGCTTTCCTACTCTTCTGATGCTGCTTGGCCTGCTGCGTGCATCCAGCTTCACACCTTGTTTTCTCAGACTCCGGCATTGGCAGTTCCTACTATCTCAAAATATTTTGCAGCTCTTTATTGAGTTAAGAAGAAATTTTATTTTAATACAACAGTCAAAAGGTGTTTATAGTGGGAATTACCAGTTTGTTTTTCTGCCTGAAGCTATTACAAAATCTTTTGAGTCGGATGACCCAGATCAATACAAGAAATCCACATATGATCTCCGTAAAGTCATCAGGGATGTCAAGTGGCAGCACTGGACCATGTTAGAGGCCTAAACTTACCAAACAGACTCCTGACATCTGAGGTGAGGCCTAAACAACATTATGGGATACAAAATAAAGCAGAGCAGGATATGGACAAGGACCCATCCCTCCCTGACATGCTCGATGCATTCTACTCTCGGTTTGAGCAGAATGCCAGCACTGCAGTGCTGCCTGTCCCAACAGCCCCAGACATACCTGTTCCCTCTGTCCCTGCTGCAGACGTCAGATCGATTTTCCTGGGAGTCAACCTAAGGAAAGCAACGGGCCCGGACGGTGTCCCGGGCCGAGCACTTAGATCGTGTGTGAGCCAGCTGGTGGAGTATTCACTGACATCTTCAACCGATCCCTCCTACAAGCCGAATGCCCCACCTGCTTCAAGAAGACCACCATTACCCCGTACCTAAGAAAACCCATGCAGTGTGCCTTAATGACTACAGCCCAATAGCTCTGACTTCAGTAATCATGAAGTGCTTTGAGAGGCTGGTCATGACCTACATCAACTCTAGTCTCCCAGCCTGCCTTGATCTTTACTAGACTGACGAATTGACGCTGTAGCCTCATAACGCTGATCTTGCTAATGTTGATCTCACCTAGCGCACAGTCTGTGCAGTATAACCTGTATACCTCTAAGTCTTTGTGATCTTGCATCTTTGTTTATTATGATCTGCCTCTACTGCTTGTAAACAAAGCTTTTCATTGTACTTCGGTGCACATGAAAATAAATCATTCAATCGATCAATTAACCGAATGTGCTCATGTTGTCTCCCAACAGCTATACTGCTGTCACTTATTCTGTTTGATTACTAATAATGATCAGATCTCATGTAGATCCAAAGAATTCAGCTAGAGTCAGCATTTATTGTGCCAGTAGAATTAATATGAAGAATTTAATATTCTTGTAGCCATTTTCTAAGTGTAGATATTTTGGGTGACTGTGGATGGATTTAATGTCATTAATACAAGTCTCACCCTCTGTTTAGACAATCAGCAGGAAATGCCTGTGAACTGGAGAGACAATAGAAAGTAAAACCGTTGCATGAACAGCCTAGAGATAGTAGGAACTGCAGATGCTGGAGAATCGGAGATAACAAGGTGTAGAGCTGGATGAACACAGCAGGCCGAGCAGCATCAGAGGAGCAGGAAGGCTGACGTTTCGGACCTAGGCCCTTCCGAAACATCAGTTGTTTGGCCTGCTGTGTTCATGCAGCTCTACACCTTGTTATCACGTGAACAGCCTGTACCACTGTTGATATGTCATATGTTCTTTTTCTTACTAAAAGATAGGTTAGCTGTTACCAATCTGTCACAGGGTAGGGATCTAAGGGACCTGTTAGGTTGAGCGTAACAGAGAGAAACTGCTTGGTAGTCTGATGTGAAGAGGCAGTAGTCTTACACACGACGTAGTTGATTGAATAAAACAACTTGATACAAGTTACACTGATGAGCGAGACATTGTTACGCTGACCCAGGAAGACCCATTCGGCAAATCTTGCTGTTTCAGTGCTAACCGGTTTCAAAATCAAGTCCACAAGCATCATCACATCAAGCAGAGCATTAATCCTTTTAGAGCCTTGCATCTTTATACAATAGGTACAACCTTAAAGAAGGTGCAGAGGGACCGGGGTGTATGTATGCCTAAGTCATTAAAGATGGCAAGACAGGTTGAGAGAGCAGTTACGGAAGCTTACAGTACTCTGAGCTTTATTAAAAAGGGTGTAAAGTACACGAACAAGGAGGGCACATTGAACTGATATAAGGCTCCAGTTCTGGGTGCAGTATTTTAGGAAGGATGAGAAGACGTTGTAGAGAGTGCAGAAGAGGTTTATGAGAGTCAACAACAACAGCAGCAAAAGGAGAAGTTGCTGGAAAAGCTCAGTGAGTCTGACAGTCTTTGTGAAGAAAAATATCTGAGTTAACATTGTTTTTTCCTCACAGATGCTGCCAGACCTGCTGATCTTTTCCAGCAACTTCTGTTTTAATTCCTGATTTACAGCATCCGCAATTCTTTCAGTTTTTATCAGGTTTATGAGAGTGTCTTCCAGGGATGAGGAATGTCAGTTTTCAAGATAAATCGGTGTGCTTGGGACTGTTCTCCTTGGAGAGGGGAAGGCTGAGAGGAGATCTGATTTGCCCATTGAAGGTCATGAGATGCCTGGATGGAGTGAAGAGGGAGACCATTTTCACACCCATGAAGGAATTAGGAATGGCAGGGCACAGATTTAAACTAACTAGTGAAAGAAGTACAAGAAGAAAAACATTTCCATGCAGCGAGTGGCTAGGGTCATGAATACGTTGCCTGAGAGTGTGCAGATGCAGGTTTAATCAGGGCATTGAAAAGGCATTAGTGAGTGATTTACAAAAGAAAATTGTGCAGAATTGTGTGGGAAGGATGGAGGAAAAAAAAGCATCCAAAACTGGATGCTTTTAATTATGTTTCAACCATTCTAATTGTATACTCTTTTGTCATATACTGCTGTCTCCTGCTGTAGAAGAGGAAGGCATATGTTCTCAAAGTTTTCTTTCATCTTTGATCTTCAATTTCAAAATTTTTAAAAGATAAAATTTACCTTGTGGGAACATAAGTTATTTGTGGATGGATGCCAACAACTGACATCTGTTCAAATAATGCAGATTTTGTTCTTAATAGGGTGGCTATAAATTTGGCTCATCGATTGTTTGATTAGTTTATGGTCTGTTGCATATTAATATTTGGATCATGTTTCTGAAATTGTTTGAAATTATTTTAATATGTTAAATGCCTTTTTCAGGAAAGAAGAGGAGGTTGTCTGTACGAGGAGCATTTCAAGATCAAGATGGAAAAGAGTGATTGAAAAAGTAAGATTGTGAATTTTGGAAATTTTTAATTCCTTTGCAATAACTTTTGGGAACGTCTCGAGGGATTGTTCAGAATGCATGTAGTTCACAAACTGTAGTACAGTGACATGTGGAAATGGATAAAGCTATACCTAACTCTCATTAACATATAGCTATGGAGCATTATAGCTTCAAATGGGGGAAAATTGAGTTTTTTTAACCAAAAGTATTAAACCTGTATCAGTAATTGAATTATGAATGTAAAATGAAGAAATGTTCAAATTGTTAAGTGGTAAGTTTGAACAGGTAGGCTATTGGTTATGCAATGCAAAATTTTATTTCAATTTGATGCCGGTTTTGACAATGTTGAAGTTTGTATTTTGGGGAGCAGTTTTCAGTTCACTGTTTATGTATAAAGCTGGTGTTTTGGGTCATGTGCAGTTGCTCCATTTTCATGTTATATAACAGATGCCTGGCTCTTAGCAACGGCTGTACACTCTGACGGCAAGTTGAAAATGACCCCTTTTGATACTTGATGAAGCAATTTAAGATTTTTTTGCAATGCAATTTGTCAGAGATCATCTCATCATATTTAATACATAAACACTGGTAGTTTGGAAGTTATAAACTGTGTGACTGAGTGGTATCACAAATGATGAGATTAAAATTCAAATTGTTCTGACTGTTTTCCTCAATCCCATGATTGTGTTAAATGAAATCACACTGTGAAATCTGTTATTTCCAGTCTTTGGAGGGCTTTGGTATATTTATGCTGTGATGGAGGAGAGAATAAGTTACATCTCCAGCATTGCGAGGATATAACATGATACTGGATCTTCCTGATACTTTGAAGCTGAAATGGAGGCCAGTTGATCGTTAATTTTCTATGTGCTATACCATTATTAAACTGCGAACACATCGTATAAAAAATGACACTAAATGCTTCAAGAGGTGGCGTCTTTACACACAGTTGAGAAAGATTTCTCCACACTGGTGTCAATTAAATGTTTTAATTATTTCCTATTGAATCAAAAGGTTATTTCTTGCCCCTCAGACTCTCTTATTCAGCACAATTAACTGGCCAAGAAGATGAGCAGGAAACCTTGTCCCAGACTGATGTCATTTCTGGTCTGTCATTGATCCTGATTGCTTTTTCTTTTAGTTTTTGTTTACTGGCCTTTTTCCTATATCACTTTCAGACAAATCCCTTTCAGGGCTTTCCTCATAATGGCAAGATCTAGATCAGAAAGGCCCTGTAGGAAAGTTATAGTTTACGGTGCTGACGACTATTTGACATTAGATATTGGGATCTTCAACTCATTGCACCATAACACTCCCCTCAATAGATCTTTGTTTTGCATTGTCTCAGTGGAAAACGGTTTCATTTCTACCTATTCTTACATTCTCAAAGTGTAGACTCAAGACATCTTTCTCTCTAGATATTCATTTACACTGTAATCTGTCCAGTCCAGAATGTTTGGGGCAAAGTCATTTCTATATAGAATTTTCTAGATTGTGAAATTATATTCGAATGCCTAACTATGAGCACGTCAAATAGAAAACCCTGTAGATGTAAATATTTATCTGAAACATAAAACTGTGCAAAAATCATTATCAAGCTGAAAATTGTTAACAAATATAGAATCTTTCAAGTTTTTGTTCTCACATAATGTAGTAAAATTATGCGATGATGTGCAGGGTATTTACAGAAATGCATTTGAACATTGTATATTTGTGGTTTGCCATGGTAATATGTCTGCTACTGTGAATTGCTTTCATTTTAGAAGTAGCAGCCATTAAAACACAGTCTGCGAAATAAGGTATCAGAAATGTCTAACTGAAATTGCGTAGATTTTCAGTGCCATGAGAGAACTAGATACTATAATACAGCAGTCTGCACACTTACGTTGTGAGGTAGGCTAGGATTGCTGCTTGTATTTCAGATCCAGGTGTTGTGGAGATGAAAGGCAATATGAGACAGAATTAAAATATCTTCCAGTTTAATTGGCAAAAACTGGAGTAACTACACAATTGAATAAGAAGTCTGAGTAAATAAGATTAGCAACGTTTGTTATGAGTGCTGGACAAAGAACGCGATCAGGTTTATGGTAGCCGAGACCAGACTGCCGATTAGAAAAGCCTTTTGAGGACCTTGATGCCATTTTAAAATTCTTTGTTCATGTCACTTATGAACACTGTGTGGACAATATCAGAGCTCACGGTGAATGGAAGAATATTGACCATTAAAAGATAACACTACATGCTTACTATTTTGCACGGCTGACAGATGATCTCATCAGAGAGGGGAGGGTTTTAGGCATAAAAGATCCTGCCATGGCAACCTGTTTGCTGACAAAGCAGAAACATACTCCTCAGAAAGCAATTGATGTGGAAAAGCTCAAGTTGCCAATCATCAGTGAGTGGTACTGATGGGAAAACATACAAGATTTTGCATTATGCAGAGAGACACCCTGAGATGGACAAAAGCAACTTACTGGAAGAAAGGCAGAAATATTTCCAGAAAGATCAAGGCCACAGGGTAGGATGTAAATTTGTAGATGGCATCATATGAAAGAAAAGAAAGCATGTCCAGCTGAGGGAAAGCAGGGTTCTAACTACAAGAAGCTGAATTACTTTGCAAAGCAAGTTTAGCTGGAAAGAAGCAAAACAAGTCCCTGAAGATGTGTGAGAGATATCAGATGATGATTCTAATGAATCACTCTCTATGCCATACAATAAGTTTGAAACATCAGATCGAAAGGTGATCAATGTTTTGTGATTGTGAGAGTGATTACTGCAGAAGGAGGGTATCAAGTGAACATAACATGCCAGGTAAACCCTGGTGCTTTGGGTAACATGCCGGGTAAACCCTGGTGCTTGGAGTAACATGCCAGGTAAACCCTGGTGCTTTGGGTAACGTGCCAGGTAAACCCTGGCGCTTTGGGTAACAACCAGCCCAGCTCTTCCCCTCCACCCACTGCATCCCATAACCAGTCCAACCTGTCTCTGCCTCCCTAACCTGTTCTTCCTCTCACCCATCCCTTCCTCCCACCCCAGGCCGCACCTGCATCTCCTACCTACTAACCTCATCCCACCTCCTTGACCTGTCCGTCTTCCCTGGACTGACCTATCCCCTCCCTACCTCCCCACCTATACTCTCCTCTCCACCTATCTTCTTTTCTCTCCATCTTCGGTCCGCCTCCCCCTCTCTCCCTATTTATTCCAGAACCCTCACCCCATCCCCCTCTCTGATGAAGGGTCTAGGCCCGAAACGTCAGCTTTTGTGCTCCTGAGATGCTGCTGGGCCTGCTGTGTTCATCCAGCCTCACATTTTATTATCTTGGATTCTCCGGCATCTGCAGTTCCCATTATCACATCATTGCTTTGGGTAACATGCCAGGTAAACCCTGGTGCTTTGGGTAACATGCCAGGTAAACCCTGGTGCTTTGGGGAAAGAAAAATTGAGCTTCACAGACTTATGATGGTGACCATAAAGGAAGCCTTCAAAGGTAAGATTGAGGCTATATGATGCACATCCAAAGAGGATAAACAAAGCTGAGAGCCCAATACACCTGGGAAGAACAAAGATCTGCAGTTCTAGGTCATAAATGTTAAATAAAACTGACGCACTGTGGCTGAAGCAAGCTGAAGATTGGAGTGGTAACTCCACAAGTACCAGAAGAGTTTTGCATTATTTTGCAGGCCATAAACCATTGCTAAACTGATGCCAAAAAGTGACAAAAATGTTTTTTACCAGTCTTGGAAGTCTTCCTGGTGAATATCATCTCAAATTCAAGGAGACGGTGAGATCAGCCCAACTTCTGTTGAGGAGAGTTCCAGTTGCTGTCACGGCCAGCCTAAAAGACAAGATAAAAGAACTGGAAAAGAAGGGAGCATTCAAGATCATGGCGACTCCCACAGACAGGCTTACAATCATGGCAGCTGCGGAAAAAGCCTGTAGAGATGATTATATGCATAGATCTAAAGGATCTCATTAAAGCTTTGTAAAGATTTTAACTATCCTCTGTTAAACATTGAAGACGTTTTGCTACAACTTGCTAGGGCAAAGGACTTTATCATGCTCAATGCAAAGCTTCGTTACTGCTAAGTGGAGCTAGAGGAAAGCATTTTCTAACTACATCTGGATGTCATTTGGGATAGATTTGCATTTAAATATAGCTATATTAGATATAAACACAGGAGGATAGTGTTTGGTATATCCACTGTTCTGGAAGAGTGACATATGCAGAGTAGTCAGCTTCTCACTGTGAAGATCACTATCATAAATCATCAGTTAAGCCATGGAACAGAAGAGATTAGAGCTCGTCTTACTCTTTCAGAAAGTGGAGTTGCTCAATCTCTGTTCGTAAGACAAGCCTCTCATCTCTGGAATCAATGTTTGCATCTGTTTGCTTGAAATAAGTTACAGAATCTAGTGTGACAGTTAGAGAGAGTTCAGCAGATGAGCCAGTAGCTGAACAAGAAAAGGATGTAAATGAAGACGCCAGAAGGCAAGTAGATCGGAGATGTGCCGGAGACCAAAAAGTTCATTCTGATCTTGACAAAGTGACACCTGTAGCAAAGATCCAGCAACAGATGTGAAATGTCTTTTAGATAAATGAACTACCTTGCAAGGTACTTGTCTAAATTGTCATTAGAGTGTGAACCTTTTCCACACACTCACTGTTAATGATTTGCAGTATTATTAGGTAACAGAACAAGCAGCAACTTTGACTAGAATCAAACCAGTCATGGCAACAAAGATACTGCGGAGGAACAACAATATCAACAGGCAGTCACCTTGCAGTATTAACATAAACTGAACAACACTATGCACAGATTGCATGTGTGTGTCTGGCTACTCTCTTTGCTAGTGAACATTTTAAATAATACTTGTTTGGGAGAGACTGACTCAGAGTCTGACGCCAAGTTAATTCAATGCACCTTTCTTCTCCAAAGCATCCGAAAAAACCATTTACTGTGTCCTTTTTACTATTCAAAAGACCTAAAGGTGAACTAAGTATGGTTAAGAAAATAAGTTAAAGATTTCAAGAGATCAGAGGAGTTGGCTCTTCATGATGCAAGAAAAAATGATAATCCTGAACATTGGGAGTAATTTGGAACACAGTAAAGGAGATTCAAGAATCTGATTAAGAAAGGGTAAAGAGAATATGAATACAGACTAGTCAGGAACATAATGGTGGACTATAGATCCTCCTAAGGTATATGCAAATGAAATGATTAGCTGGGACAAATTTAGACCCATTATAAGTGTAAGCAGGAAAATTTATAGCGAAGAACATAAGAACTAGAAGCAATTCAGCCCCTCAAGCCTGTTCTGCCATTTGCTATGATCGTGGCTGATCTCATCTCAGCTTCACCTTCAATTTGCTGCCTGCCCCATAACCCTTAAACCCATTAGTAATTAAAAATCTGTCCCGTCCTTAAACTTACTCAATGCCCCAGCATCGACCACTGTTTGGGTAGCGAATTCCACAGATCCACAACCCTTTGGGAGAAAGAATTTCTCATGATCTCTGTTTTAAATCTGTTATCCGTTATCCTAAAGCTATCACATCTTGTTCTAGATTGCCCTACATGTGGAAACATCTTTTCTAAGTCTACTTGGACAGCGTCTTTTAGAATCTTATATATCGCGATTAGAGCTCGTCTTACTCTTTCAGAAAGTGGAGTTGCTCAATCTCTGTTCATAAATCAAGCCTCTCATCTCTGGAATCAATGCTTGCATCTGTTTTCTTGAAATAAGTTACAGAAAATCTTCCAGAAACACAAAGCAACCAAGGTTTTCTGAAGCTGAAGAGCTATGCTAAATTGCCCATGGTGTTCAGGGATATGTAGATTAGGTGGCTATCGGAGGATGGGTCTGGGTGGGATGCTCTGAGGGTCGGTATGGACTTGTTGGGCCCAAGGGCCTGTTTCCACACTGTAGGGATTCTGAGTTCTATAAGAATTTAATATTAGTAAAGAGGCAGTACTTGTCAAATTACTTGGATTGACTGTTGATCCCTTGGACCAGATAAGCATCATCACAGCAGGTTGAAGGACGTGGCTAGAGAATGCATTTGTGATGGTCTTTCAAAACCTATAAATTCAGGATAGTTTCCTGCAAACTAGAAAGCGGCAAATGTAACCTCCCAATTTAAGAAGCAAGAAAAAGAGAGTGTGGTGAACTACAACCTTGTTAGTTTGCTTCCAGTAGTCTGGAAAATGTTAGAATCTACTAGAGAAGAGGCGAACACTGTGCTCATCACCACTTTTTCAAGGGCAGTTAGGGATGAGTGTTAAATATTGGAACATCCAGCGATGTTCGCAATCCATGTATGAATTAAAGGGAAAAAAACGGTAAAAGCGTCCAAAATTGTGCAGAATTAACATGGACTCAGGAAAGGGAAGTCATATTTGACAAACTTGTTAGGGTTTCTTTCAGGACACTATTTGTAGCATTGATAAGGAAGAACCAAAGGTGCATTGTGTATTTTCAAAAGGTTTCTGGTAAAGTTTGACACAAGAGGTTAGTAAATAAAGTTCTAGTGCATGGAATTGGGGAAAAAAAATGCACTGGATTGGATTCAGAATTGTTTAATGGACAGAAAGAGGGTAGGATTCTTAGCATGGCAGGCTGTTACTATTGGCATATTGCAAGGATCAGAGCCAGGTCAACTACTGTTCATAATCCATAAAAGCAACACTCTGCGATGAAGACAGATGAGGATCCTCAGATGGAGTGTAAAATCTTCCCAATTCAACATGAGGCAACAGTTTGATGTGCTTTTCTGGAAGGCAGCAGGTCAACAGAGACCTGGAATCTGAAAGACAAGCGTCTCGCTCAAATCATGCAACAAGATTCGACTCTAAGTGCTGTAGGAAATAATGATGAAAGGACAGCCTAAAAACACCTATTGCTGTCAGAGAATTTTGGGAGTTCAGGGATGTAATGAAACCCCAAGACCGCACCTTGTACAAAATAAGGGGATGAGAAAAGAAATGCTGAAATGTATCAATGAAAGCCATTAAGTAATTGAGTGTAGTCTGAGAAAGGTAAGAGCTATGCTCTATTGGCTAATCACGTGCAATGGGATTAAGGACCACATCAGCTGGTTTAGTATGAATGACAAACTAAAGAGCCTCCTGTACCTCCTGACGTTGCAAACAAACCATGGATGTAGCTCGAAGTGGACCTCTTCTGTCCTTCAGGAACTGATTTTCTAGTCACCATTGACTACTGTACTCACTACTTAGATCAGCTAATGTCAATGACTACCTACGCAATTGTAGAACTCCAGAAAGTAATTACAGTCGTTACGAAATTTTAGATTTTGTGCCATACACCAGTGACCCTAAAGTCATGAGTGAAGAATTCAGATGCTGCGTAAATGGTTGGGAAATTCAGCACCACACATCATCTCCACGTTATCCTCAGTCAAGTGGAAAGGCCGAGGTAGCAGAAAATATTGCCAAAGGAATCATTAAACAAACTGAACAAATCAAGCAAAGACATACACAAGAGGGTCCTTGAGTGGAGGCGTAGCCTTGCTAAAGGCATGGGAAGTAGGCAAGACCACCAATTAGTGACATGCTGCACCCAAATTACTCTTCCATTGGCTAAAAGAATCGAAAGCCAGAAGAAGTAAGTGAGTGAGTGACAAAACCCAAAGCAAGTGGGCAACCAGATTTCTCATTGTTGAAACTACCACACAGTGCTAGGTATTGGAGAGTCAGTCAGAGTGTAAACATTCATTGTTCTAACACGAGGCAGACTGTGTGGCAAGTTAGGAGGACGTGTGTAGATCAAACGTGGTAAACATGAATGTTTAGCTATTTCATCGTAACTGCAGACATATATGTACAATGAGAAAAGGTGCTTCTTCACTGTGGACAATTCATGAGGAAGGTATGATGCCACCAGTTGCAAGGAGAACAGTCCAACCCAAAGGTCCACCATTCCCCAACAAGGGAATGGATGACTAACAACAGTTAGTAATGGCAACAAAACTTGATATGGGAATGATATGCCCCAGAGGTGGAACATCACCCTGATAATGGCCTAGATAAACAGCCAACAATAACGTATTTGACTAGAAAATCTGCATGACTTAAAGATTATTTATGAAATGCACATGCAGAGTTTGATAAAAGACAGATTATAACTGCCAAACAGCTTTTGTTCAGAAATTATAATTTTCATTATTGTCTACATCTCTTTGGATAAATTGCAACTGCAAATAATAATGCACGAAACTTTTTGTTTTATCATGAAAAGGAGGATATTTGGTGAAATATATTTACAAATTGAACACTTGTGGCTGTCCATAGTTGTGAGATTTATGCAGCAACTTCCTTTCTGTGTAGAAGTAGAAGCTATTAAAATACACTCCATGAAATACAGGGGTTGTAACAAAGAAAAACCCCCACCAAACTCTGGATAATTAGTGTTTCTGGACTGGAGAGCTTACAATGTATTAACATTAGAATGCCTGTCCTTGTTTATATTTTTATAAAAGGAGCAAGTTTCCTTTTCTTTCGAATTACACATAGATTTTGGGAAGTTGGATGGCATGATAAGTATTCATAGTGGCTGTGCAATCCTTTATTTAAAAGTTTAGATCAAATGCTGATCTGTATCCCTAGTAGATTTTTATCGATCATGTTACATTGCAGTTTCAGAGAAACTGTGTCGTTTGTAAAATCCTTTGTTATTAAAATAAAACTTAATTTAAGAAACTAAAAAATAAATACAGACAATGTGGCGGTATTCAAATAGGTTTACAACATGAAATTAGGGATGTTTATTGGTTTGAGATTCAACTGGATTTTTAAAGGGGAATTGGGAAGTTATTTGCCATCACAAGAATTAAAGTTTCTGTTTCAGTGTGTCATTAAAAGACCATTGATTCTAATTCACACCAGTGAAGGAAATAGTTTCTGGTGTCTACAAATGTCGATGTCTGATCAGCTTTTAGAACAATGTGATATTTGTGAAATAATCTGTGGTCAGCTGTTTCCTCAAATTCACAGCCCTTGCCAATGACTGAGAATTTACATTTTGCAATCTTGAAATCAAACCAACAATATAATAAACATTTTTTTTTCGAAGAATCTTGTTTGATTTTGAAAAGATAATTTTGGATTATGATATATAATGACCTCAATTACATTTCACTTAAATATATTGTCCTACTGAGTTTGCATGATAATATGATCCTGTTTCCAAATGCACATTTATTTGTTATGTTTGTTTATGTATAGTATAATAATTAAGGTGTTTTCGCTATTTTTGTCATACAAAATTGCTCAGTTCTGATAATTTTATGACAAGATTGATAGTTAATCAATGCACATATCAGTTTTCCTAGTATCATTTCAGCTGGAGTCAAACCTAGCCCTGTAGAGTTTTTGAGTAATAACAGCATTGTCTTTTCATTTGGATAAAGTCAGAAGAAAGCAGTTGTGGCTGTGGCAATTTAATGATGAAAATAACTCTACTTAAAGATAAAATTAGCTAATTCATTACAATGCAATTCTTTTCCAAAGTCTTCACGACCAGATATAAATTGGCTTTCCCTTTCAATACAGTTTGAAAAATAGTTTCAGTATGATATGATATAAATACACAAATTCAATCTTCCCTACCATGTAGCAGAGTAGTTTCTCCTGAGTTTTGTTGAGTGGACAGCAAGAAGCTTTTTCCCAGAGTGGGGAATTCAATTACTAGGAGGTCACGATTCCAAGGTGAGCAGGGAAAACTTTAAGGGAGATGTGCGTGGAAAGTTCTATACACAGTAGGTGGTGGGTGTCTGGAATGCGTTGCCAGTGGAGGTGGTAGAGGCGGGCACGATACAATTATTAAAGATGTATCTTGACAGAGACATGAATGGGCAGGGAGCAGAGGGATACAGATCCTTGGAAAATAGGTGACAGGTTTAGAAAGAGGATCTGGATCGGTGCAGGTTTGGAGGGCTGAAGGACCTGTTCCTGTGCTGTAATTTTCTTTGTTCTTTGTTCAAAGGAGGGGAAAGCTAAAGCCACTTATGAAATGTTGACCATGTATGCCAGTTACTGATGATGTATTGATCCATCTCTTCCTTACCATTCAAGCATAGCATGAATATCTGAATTCTGTCACAAACCATTTTTGTGCATCAATTTGAAACTCTCTGCTGCTTTCTACTTTGGTGGCTTACTGCAGTCATCGTACAGAATATTCAGACAATGTCCTGGAATATTCATAATCAACCCAAGTCAATAAATACCCACTTCAGACATGTTTTTTGTTACTGAAACAGGACTAAATGTAAATGTATTTGGCTGCATCTCAATGCATCTCATATTAGGTAGTAGTCTGTATTTTTATTCATGAGCTGTTATTATTGCCCATCTCCAACAGTCATGCAAATCATTTTATAAATCGTAAGAGAATACAATCAAAATAAGTAAAAAATGCTTTCAAAAATGGCACAAATGTTCACCTGGTAAATGCTGAGCTTTTGTGTTGACAATGCTAAGTACTTTGGCACAACATTTGATACTGTGAATTTTAGCTAATTGCTAGTTAATTGGCTTGATTTTTTGAAAAAAATTGTATTTCAAGTGTGTCATGAAACAGGTCTATGTCTCTAACCCTAGCTTTTTTTAAAGTTCCTGACTTCAAGGGAGAATTTACTTTGTAGGAGGACCGTGCCATGATTAGAAGTTTCTCTGTCGGGAGTGAGAGAAAATGAAAGGACATGTCAATCCTGACAACATGCACATTGGTTTGAGAGAAAGCTGGTGGAAGTCCAGGACAGGCTTACCTTTTTTGCCATTGCTGCAGTTTAATGAATAAAATGGGGAGAATCAATTGGGACGAAATAGGAAAAAAGACAATTAGGAAGTTTAACCCATTGTGTTTAGTTTCGGGAGGAAGCATTCATATTGTGTTAAGTTGCCAAAAAATGCTACTTCTAGATGATCTTGCTGGAGTGGAATTCAGCCAAAGAAAATGACAATTAGATGAGTATTGCTCATTTAGAATATTAAACAGTCACACAATTTGTCGTGTGTGGAGAAGAAAGGTTCCTTTGCAATGCTGATGAATGTATTAAAGAGAATGTGATATCATTAAGAAGGTCATTGGAAAGGAATCTCAACTGATCTGGAACTGTGAATGGGAAATAAATGGCATATTCTGAGTAGTAGGGTGAACTCTCACAGCACATTGCTTTGATGTAGAGATTCAGAACATTTTGGAATTTAAAAGAGTCCTTAACTTTGTTGCAATTACTTATGCAAAGTATATAAAAGGTAATTATGCAGCTATTCTGAAACAAATTACCTAATGTAAAACTATGGACTGTCATCATATATTACGGATTGTGAACCAAGATGTATGAAACACTGAAACTTACTGCCTAAAAGGTGGTAGAAGCAGATTCAATACAAATTTTAAAAGGGAATTGGATTAAAATGTAAAAGGGTGAAATGGTACAGCCATAAGGAAGAAACAGTGGATTGAGACTGGTTGAACAACTTCTTCAAAGAGCCAGTACAGGCACTGTGGATGGAATGACCATTTAAGAGTTTCTTTATTGTTATTATTCTAATTTTGTCACACTCCATTCAATAGATTAGGGGAGCCGGTGGTATGGTGATTAATGGATTAGTAATCCAGAGGCTGGGCTACAATCTGGGCAAATGGGATCAAAAACCAACCATGGCAGCTCATGAAACTGAACTGTGATAAATTAATAAATTAAGTAAATTAATATAAATCTGGAATTGAAATCTTTGTACCATGTTTCTGTTGCCAATTGTCATGTCAACCCATAGTCTGGTCTGACCTAAGCCTAACTCTGGATTGACAGCAGTGTTTCTTAAATATTGGCTGATACAGCTGAGCAAACCATTTGGTTCAAGAGTAACTAGTGGTGGACAGCGAACATTGACCTTACCAGTGACACCTGAATACTGTAAGCAAATTTAAGAAACTAATATTACAAAGAAGATCTTATTTCCCAGAATATTATAAATGTTGATGAATGTGCTATGTCAAATCTGTATCTCCATGTTACAACCACACTGCTCAGGAACTTTTATTGGGTCTCGCATTCCTGAGTAAGATTTTTCCTGTTTCGAATGGGGTTAAATCTCTGAATATACTTGTGTATTTACATTTTCCATGTTGGTACCACCCATAGTGAGCATCTGAATGTATTATGCTCAGAAGATTGTTGATGAAAACCGGATAACTGATGATTGTGTCAAAATTAATTATCAGCGCACACATGAACAGCAGGACTTCTGGATCAAGAAATGTCTGTGTCATTGGGAGCATCTGGCGGAGCATCATTTTGACAATTTATCAGTGCCCCTTAATTTGTTTTAAAGTTCCATGTATTTAAAATTAATATTTCATCCATTTTCTAATAGCAGATATGTTATTTCTCAGTTTGCGGTCAGTTCTTTCCTCTTTTGATCTCCATTAGGTAAATTGCTGTTATCAGATTTTTTGTTGCAATGTTACTGTGAACGAGGTGGTACTAGAGGAGCAGCGCTGTGTTCGACCTCCTGTTCCAGGGCTTGTCCACTTCCATCTGCTTTCTATGTTTCTTTTTCGTTTTTCTTTTCCTTGCTGTTTTTCTTTTCCTTGCTCTTTTTTTTTAAACCATTTCCTTGTCTTTAAAAACCTTTTACCGGCGTCATCAGCAGAGCGAGAGTGGGCCTCGCCTTTTTAGCCTGTGCAGCAGCAGCAGGAACAGAGCCGTCTATTGATGGCATTAGCAGCAGTGAAACTTGGGGGAGGGGGTGATGGCAAGAGGGAGAGTGAATACAGCGCCGATGGGGAAGGGCGAATACTGCGCAGAGGGTGGGGTTGGGTGAGGGCGAATACAGTGCCAAGGTGGGAGGGCGAATACTGCGCAGAGGGTGGGGGGGCGGTGAGGGTGAGTACAGCACAGAGGGTGGAGGGGGAGTTGAGGGCAAATACAGTGCCGGTGGGGGAGGGCGAATAATGCGCCGAGGGTTGGGGGTTGGTGAGGGCGAATACTGCGCAGAGGGTGGCTTTGGGTGAGGGCAAATACAGCGCAGAGGGTGGGGAGGAGGTTGAGGGTGAACACAGGGCTGGGGGAGGGGGAGTGGGCCCAGCACTGGAGGAGGGTTGGGGTGGGGGGGAGGAGAGAAGAGAGGGAGCGTACCCGGTGACGAGTGGAGGGGGGTGTGGGGCAGTGCGGTGAGGGGGGCGAGCCTGGTGCTGGGGGCGTGCAGTGGGGGAGTGAGCCCAGCTCTGGGAGGATGGAGGAGTGAGCCTGGCTCTGAGGCAACATCCGTGAGGTAGGCCCAGTGGTAAAGGATTGTTGACTTTGTGTTCGGCTGCATGTGGTGTTGGTGGCGAGAGGACATCATGGCAACATCGAGCACGGCAATAGCCTCCAACATTGGTATGCCTGGCACGGGTGGTGCAGAAGTGAATTGGCCCAGTGGTGAAAGATGGTGCTTGAGCTTGTTGGGGCTAGCGAGGCTGTGGTAATTTTGAGCTGGTTTGAAACTTGTACCCTGATGGGCTTCTGTTCAAGCGATTTCTTTTCATTTCTCTTATTGAAATGACACCAGAGTAGGGTGACAAATGTAAGCTACTTAGTGCATTTTATTGCATTTCACTGTAAAATACACGTGACAATAAATCATTTATTCATTCATCTGTCCATATTTAAGAGGATGTTTGCCTGTTCTCTGAACAGAATATTCTCAATATATGGTGTAGAGTGGAGGCAAGGAAAAGGGGACCCAAGCATTTTTTTATAAGTGGGAAACTTGTGCAAAGTGGATTCACATTTTTGTCTGCTTTGTGCCTGCAGCTTTCCCTCCAAGGGCGCTACCAGACCTGCTGAGTTTCGCCAACAACTTCTGTGGGGTTTTTCACATTTCCAGCAGCCGCAGTTCTTTGTTTTAGATTAGATGGAGAGGCTGACTGTCTATCGGATGGGTAAATGTTCAGCACCAGGTAACCCTGAAGCAGTGGAGGGAGTTGAGAAAAAGGGAAGGACAGAATAGACAGTGACCTGGCCCACGCAGAAGTTTGCATCTCTCCTGAGCTGTCAGGGAAAGCTGGTTGGCCAGCATTTAGCCTCAAACTGCGTTCAGTCAAAAGGGTGGCAACACAGTGGCTCAGTGGTTAACACTGCTGCCTCACAGTGCCAGGGACCTGGGTTCGATTCCCCTTCTATGACTGTATGATTGGAGTTTCCATGTTCTCCCCATGCCTGTGTAGGTTTCATCTCACAGTCCAAAGATGTGCAGGTCAGGCAGAAGGCCATGCTAAATTATCCATAGTGCGCAGGCTAGGTAGATTAGCTATAGGAAATGCAGGGTCACAGGGATAGGGTAGCGGGTTGGGTCTGGGTGGGATGCTGTCTGGAGGGGCAGTGTGGATTTGATGGGCTGAATAGCCAGCTTCTACCCTGTAGGGATGGCTTGGTTGCCTCTTCACAGTCCCACCTCCGTTATAATGGGGAATGAGCAGTTTGGAGGTTCAGTTATGAGATTTCCCAAGTTTTTACATTCCAACTGATCCAATCTATTTCGTTAAATGAATCAACATTTTTCCAAATTCAATATAAAACCATTATTCCAACAAATAAACAAAATATTTCTCATCTGTTCAAGCAGTTCTGAAACATCAGGTTGCCTGTAATAATATTTATATTTAAACTTAAAATCCTTCAGATTTCAAAATCGTGCTCCCAGAAAAATAATGGATGCATGTCACCGTGATGTACAATATGGAATTCAGTATTTGACATATCAATACAAAACAACTGTTTTTAATTGTTTTTGATTAGCTTTTCTTGTTGAAAATACCGGGAGATTTAGCACAGCTGCAAACCACTTCTTTAGGAACATTAGTAAGAATGAGTTGGGAAGCGAAGACTTAGCAAGTGGTCACATTAGTTTAGGTAAAGTTCCTCATAGTGACGAGTATAGAAATGTGCAACAGCTTTTTATTTCATATTTTATGACAAATCGTTCACGTTTAGTTGATACCACAATAGATCAGCCACTCGGAAAAAATTTACAGATCCTCACACTGAGAAAGAAGTGCTGATAATAGTGATCAGAGATAATGGGAACTGCAGATGCTGGAGAATCCAAGATAACAAAGTGTGTAGCTGGATGAACACAGCAGGCCCAGCAGCATCTCAGGAGCACAAAAGCTGACGTTTCGTGCCTAGACCCTTCATCAGAGAGGGGGATGGGGAGAGGGTTCTGAAATAAATAGGGAGAGAGGGGGAATAGTGCCTGGGTTTCCCTGAACATATCCAGCAAAGTGTGTCTGTATTATATCTCTGTGAAAAGAGATTTATCCTTTGGCTTTTACATCTAGTTATAACTTTTAAGTAGATTCCTATGTTGTAGAATGCCCTTTAAATTTTTTTTTTCTTCTTATATTTGTTCCCAAAATAGGTTCAAACTGAATGAATCCTAAATGATGGAGTAATGTAACAATGGACATTTTCAAAGCTATGGCCACAGTCTTCCAATCTTAGGTAACAAGGTGTAGAGCTGGATGAACACAGCAGGCCAAGCTTTTCAATTTATATCCTTGTGTATTGTGTAATTGATTAAAAGTTTAATTGCTTAATTGAAAAAGAGTGTAACAGAGAAGTACTAGAAAGCATTTAATACATAAATTGTAAAAGTTAACTAAATAAGTTAATTATGGCTGGACAAGTGATGTGCTGTATGATGTGGGAGCTGGCTGATCGCATTGTGAACAGCAGCGACCACATCTGCAGCAAGTGTTGGTTGCTGGAAGAACTCCGGATCAGAGTAAATGATCTGGAATCTGAGCTTCAAACTCCGTGGCACATCCGGGAGGGGAAGAGTTACCTGGACACTTTGTTTCAGGAGGCAGTCACACATGGTACATTAAATAACTCAAATTCAGAAAGTGTTCAGGGGCAAGGTGTGACTGTAAGTGAGGCAGGTAGGGGGATTCTGAGTTCAGGAGTGCAGGAGCCTCAGCCCTTGACCTCGACCAACAGGTATGAGATTCTTGCTCCCTGTACGGATGAGGAAAAGGACTGTGGACAGGATGAGCCAGCTGACCATGGCACCGTGGTGCAGAAGGCCATTCAAGAGGGGGGAGCAAAAAGACAGGTAGTTGTTATAGGGGATTCTATTATGAGGGGGACAGATAGTATCCTATGCAAGCCGGATCGGGAGTCCCGCATGGCGTGTTGCCTGCCCGGTGCCAGGATGCAGGACATCTCCAACCGGGTTGAAAGGACATTGGAGCGGGAGGGGGAGAATCCAGTTGTTGTGGTCCACGTTGGGACTAACAACAGGCAAGGCTAGGGTAGAGGACCTGTTCAGGGATTATCAAGCACTAGGAAAGAAATTGAAGTACAGGTCCTCAAGGGTCATAATCTCTGGATTACTGCCTGAGCCACGTGCTAACTGGCATAGGGAAAAGAAAGTTAGGGAAGTAAACACGTGGCTAAGGAATTGGTGTGGGAAAGAGGGATTCCATTTCATGGGGCATTGGCATCAGTTTTGGAATCGGGGGTTCTGTACCGTTGGAAGGGTCTCCACCTGAACTGATCTGGAACCAGTGTTCTAGCGAAAAGGATAAATAGGGTGGTCAGTATGACTTTAAACTTCTAACTCGGAGGGAAGGGTAAGTGAAAGAGACAGGGAGTATGGAGTTAAATGGAAAGATAAGCAACAGGATAGCATGTGTACAGGTGGATTTAAGCTCGAGACAGACTAGGAATACAGCAAAAAGGAAGGATAGCTTAAGACATCTTGGGATTTCCAACCTCTCTAATAGTGATAAGAAAGTTAGCATTAAGGCACTTTATCTAAATGCACATAATTCATCTACTTTGTTGCGAATACTAACTGCACAACTCCTCTTGAATGATTATGATGTGGTAGGCATCACAGAGACATGGTTGCAGGGAGTTCAGGACTGGCAGTTAAACATCCAGGGATTCACAACATATCGAAAAGACAGGGAGGTAGGCAGAGGGGGTGGGGTTGCCTTGTTAGTTAAGAATGAAATTAAATCTACGGCACTGAATGACATAGGGTCAGAAGATGTGGAGTCTGTGTGGGTGGAATTGAGGAACCACAAAGGCAAAAAAACTATAATGGGAGTTATGTACAGACCTCCCAACAGTGATCAGGACTAGGGGCGCAAGATGCACCAAGAAATAGATAGGGCATGTCAGAAAGGCAAGGTCACGGTGATCATGGGGGACTTCAATATGCAGGTGGATTGGGTGAATAATGTTGCCAGTTGGTCCAAAGAAAAGGAATTCATGGAATGTTTGCAGGATGGCTTTTTGGAACAGCTTGTGATGGAGCCCACAAGGGAGCAGGCTATTCTGGACTTAGTGCTCTGTTATGAGCCAGACTTTATAAAAGACCTTAAAGTAAGGGAACACTTCGGAGGTAGCGATCATAATATGGTAGAGTTGTCTGCAATTTGAAAGAGAGAAGACAAAATTGGATGTAATGGTGTTACAGTTAAATAAAGGTAATTACAGGGGCATGAGAGAGGAATTGACGAAAATCAACTGGAAGCAGAGCCTAGCGAGGAAGGCAGTAAAGCAACAATGGCAGGAGTTTCTGGGTGTAATTGAGGACACAGTACAGAGGTTCATCCCAAAGAAAAGAAAGATTATCCGGGGTGGGATTAGACAGCCATGGCTGACAAAGGAAGTCAAGAAATGTATCAAAGAAAAAGAGACAGCCTATAAAGTGGCCAAGAGTACTGGGAAATCAGAAGATTGGGAAGGCTACAAAAACAAACAGAGGATAACAAAGAGAAATAAGGAATGAGAGGATCAAATATGAAGGTAGGCTAGCTAGTAATATTAGAAATGATAGTAAAAGCTTCTTTCAATACATAAGAAACAAATGAGAGGCAAAAGTAGATATTGGGCCGCTCCGAATTGATGCTGGAAGGCAAGTGATGGGAGATAAGGAAATAGCTGAAGAACTTAATAAGTACTTTGCGTCAGTCTTCACAGTGGAAGACATGAGTAGTATGCCAACAATTAGGGAGAGCCAGGGGGCAGACTTGAGTACAGTAGGCATTACAAAAGAGAAAGTGCTAGAAAAGCTAAAAGGTCTAAAAATTGATAAATCTCCTGGCCCTGATGGGCTACGTCCTAGAGTTCTGAGGGAGGTGGCTGAGGAAATAGTGGAGGCTTTGGATGTGATCTTTCAAAAATCACTGGAGCCTGGGACAGTCCCAGATGATTGGAAAATTGTTGTTGTAACCCCCTTGTTTAAGAAAAGATCAAGGCAATAGATGGAAAATTATAGGCTGATTAGCCTAACCTTGGTAGTTGGTAAAATTCTAGAATCCATTATCAAGTTTGAGATTTCTAAATTCCTGGAAGTGCAGGGTCAGATTAGAACAAGTCAGCATGGATTTAGTAAGGGGAAGTCGTGCCTGACAAACCTGTTAGAATTCTTTGAAGAGGTAACAAGTATGTTAGACCAGGGAAACCCAGTAGATGTTATCTATCTAGACTTCCAAAAGGCCTTTCATAATGTGCCTCACAGGAGGCTGCTGAGCAAGGTGAGGACCCATGGTGTTCGAGGTGAGCTACTCACTTGGTTTGAGGATTGGCTGTCTGACAGGAGGCAGAGAGTTGGGATAAAAGGCTCTTTTTTGGAATGGCAACCGGTGACGAGTGGTGTCCGGCAGGGTTCAGTGTTGGGGCCGCAGCTGTTCACCTTGTATATTAATGATTTGGATGAAGGGACCTAGGGCATTCTGGCGAAGTTTGCCGATGATACGAAGATAGGTGGACAGGCAGGTAGTACTGAGGAGGTGGGGAAGCTGCAGAAAGATTTAGACAGTTTAGGAGAGTGGTCCAGGAAATGGCTGATGAAATTCAATGTGAGTAAATGTGAGGTTTTGCACTTTGGAAAAAAGAATACAGGCATGGACTATTTTCTAAATGGTGAGAAAATTTGCAAAGCAGAAATGCAAAGGGATCTGGGAGAGTTGGTCCAGGATTCTCTAAAGGTTAACTTGCAGGTAGAGTCCGTGATTAAGAAAGCGAATGTAATGTTGTCATTTATCTCAAAAGGGTTGGAATATAAAGGCAGCGATGTGCTTCTGAGGCTTTATAAAGCTCTAGTTAGGTCCCATTTAGAATACTGTGTCCAATTTTGGGCCCCACACCTCAGGAAGGACATACTAGCCCTGGAGTGTATCCAGCGGAGATTCACACAGATGATCCCTGGAATGATAGGTTTAACGTATGATGAACGGCTAAGGATCCTGGGATTGTACTCATCAGAGTTTAGAAGGTTGAGGGGAGATCTAATAGAAACTTCCAAAATAATGTATGGCTCAGAAAGGGTGGACGCTAGCAAGTTGTTTCCGTTAGGCGCGGAGACTAGGACCGGGACATAGAACATAGAACAGTACAGCACAGAACAGGCCCTTCAGCCCACAATGTTGTGCCGACCATTGATCCTCATGTATGCACCCTCAAATTTCCGTGACCATATGCATGTCCAGCAGTCTCTTAAATGACCCCAATGACCTTGCTTCCACAACTGCTGCTGGCAACGCATTCCGTGCTCTCACAACTCTCTGTGTAAAGAACCCGCCTCTGACATCCCCTCTATACTTTCCTCCAAGCAGCTTAAAACTATGACCCCTCATGCTAGCCATTTCTGCCCTGGACGTTGGATGCCTTCAAGGCAGAGATCGATAGATTCTTGATCTCACAAGGAATCAAGGGCTGCGGGGAGAGTGCAGGGAAGTGGAGTTGAAATGCCCATCAGCCATGATTTAAATGGCGAAGTGGGCTTTATGGGCCGAATGGCCTTACTTCCACTCCTATGTCTTATGGTCTTATGGTCTAAGCAGCATTATAGGAGCAGGAAGGCTGACATTTCGGGCCTTGACCCTTCCAATCTTCCTTGGATCGGGGGAGATGTCTAATTTGGAGGATAGTTTTTGATGAGTATTAATAATGCTGATTGAGTATATAGGACATCATTTTCAAGTTTCCAGATGGTACAAAACTCAGTTATGTCATTTAGAAAAATGCAATACTAGTCTTCAGAATGATACAGCATGGTAAAATTGGCAGACACAGAGCAGATGAAATATTATACCAAGAAGTTGGACATGATTGAGTTTGGCAGGAAGAATGAAGAGGGAAAAATAAAAAGCTAAAATCGCTGTCATCCCAGAGGACCATAGGGCTGCTGTTTCATGAGAGAGAGACAGCTGAGTTCATTTGAGGGCCATCATGCTTCAGCTTCATTTTGAGGTGAGACTTTAGTCTGTACAGGAATTGAACCCTATGCTGTTGGTGTCATCCTACATCACAAACCTGCTGCCCAGCCAACTGAACTAACTATTCCTGAAGGAGAAGCAAATATGAACTAAATGATGCAATTTTAGACAAGGTGCATGAAGGGGTTGACCTGGAGGTATTTGTACACAGATCTTTGAAGATGACACAATAAGTTGAGAAGGCTGTTAAGCAGGAAACACATGAGATCCTTAGCTTTATTTCTTAGAGGAATGGAGTATAAGAACAAGCATGTTGCAGTAGAACATGGGATGTCGGCGACAGGAGATGGTCATTCCCATTAGCACTGGAGAAAGTGATGGTGACCCACCTTTTGGAACTGCTGCTATCAATGTAGCTAATGTACTCCCACCATACTGTTAGGAAGGGACTGCCAGAATCCCATTCAGTGATGAAGCCTGGATAGTTTTACCACTTAATCAGTTAAATACTAGGCCTGTTGGTATAGTAAACTGCTTGAATACAGGCTCACTTATTTCTAAAGTACAAGGCTTAAGCATTGAAGCTTGTCAAGGCCCATAACATTGTTGTACTTGTTTTTCACTGAAGCTGCATTTGTATACTTTCACCTTCCCATTTGTCCTTATCTGCTGGGCCTCATTGTGTATGAGGGTGAGGCTATTCCTGGAGCTTCTATGACCTTCAGTTCATTGTTTACTTAATCCAACACCATTCTTACTTGTGCTGTCTTCTGGACAGCACACTCTCTGAACGAGGTAGAAGCTTTGGAAAGGATGCAGAAGAGATTTATAAGAATGTGAGACTATGTTGGGATGGCAGTAATTGCGAAGAAGAGCAAGTGAAAGGGTGTTGACAATTTTGAAAAGCTTTGACTGAATAATTAATGAGAAACTTCTTCCACTAGCAATGGATCATTAAACAGAGGAGATTGGTAAAAGAATCACAAGGATTTTTTTTTGTGTACAATGACTCCTGTGGTCTGGAATGCATTGGTGGATGTACATTCAATAGTGACATTCAGAAGAGAGTTTTGATAAGTATATGGTGCAAATATTTCTCAAGCCAGTGGGAAAACAGCAGCTGAATGGAGTGAATTGGCTAGCTGGCAAGGACAGGCAGGATGGATTAAATAGTTTCCTGTGCTGATTCTCTTTCTGACGCTCTTGACGTTTGAGAAAAGAGAATAAAATTTAAGAAGTAATTACATTTTATGACTGAATCATTTAACAGCTGCTTCTAATTCATTCTTTCTACTGCAGTATAAAAAGAAAGCAGATATCCTGCAGTTACTCTTACAGGTATTGTGTTTTAAAAAAAAGTTTTATTGTAATAAGTATGAGCATGATTTAATATATTGTAATAAAACAGTGAACTAAAATGCCATGTAATGGAAATTGAAATGTATACAGTACATAGTTTACTTGATGGATTTTCAATGTTACGACCAAGTTAACACGGATGGACTCATTCTGTGTCACACTTTTCCTGTGGCCACAAGTATTGAATTTAAAAGGAAAGTGCTACTGCTAATTCTGACTGTTAGAATGTATACATCGTCATGTCAGAAATGATTCAGCAGGCACCTGAAGACAACAAATCAATATTTAGCTCTGTTGCAAAAAACTTACTTAAGGGAATATACAAAAGTAATTACACTTAGAACAGCAAACATAAGTAAAATGCAGCATTGGAGACAAAGTCAGATGTCACACGATAGCAGGTGATGAAGGAGCAGCGCTTCGAAAGCTTATAATTTCAAATAAACCTGTTGAACCATTACGTGGTGTCATGTGGTATCTGACTTTGTTCCCTCCAGTACAGCACTGACACGTCCATATCGTGGCTAGAATTGTAGGCAGGCAGGCCTAGATTTTATAAAAGATTCACCTTAAAATTAAAAATTTTGAACAAATGCACCCTTGTTAGGGAAATTAACATCTCTTATTTATATGATAGATAGACTGGTATATCTCCTATCAACTAGTTATAGAAAGCCGTTACTTAATTTGCTAATCTCACCAGCAGTATAGCAAAAGTTTTAATGTTACAGTAGTATGATTAAATAGTTTCCTGTGCTGATTCTCTCTTTGACACTGGAACCTGCAAAATTCTGGTCGCACTGGATGCAGAAATGGTGTTTCCTCTGGTTGGGTTAGGGTTCAAGGGGCTGCATCTCAGGATACCATTTTGGTCTCAGATTTTATGTGTTGATGTATTCATTCATGGGATCTGGGCATCACTGGCTAGGCCAGCATTAATGGCCTATCACCATAGTCTTTGATAAGGTGGTAATGAACTGCCATAGTTAATATGGCATAGGTAGACCCACAATACAGTTAGGAAGGGAGCTTAAGCATTTGGTCTAGTGACACTGAAGAAATAGTAATATATATTTTCAAGTCAGGATGGTGAATGACTTGGAGGGGTCTTGAGGGAGGTGGTTTTCCCACATACCTGCTACTTTTGTCTTTGCAGATGGTAGTGGTCATAGGCTCAAAATGTGCCATCTCAGGAGCTTTGGTAAAATAGCTTAACACAGTGAACCTTTGGAATTCTGTGCCATGAATGTGTTGTTGCTTGCAGCCTTCCAGTGCCAGTTGTGAAATGCAAGCCTGTGCTTCCTGAGCGCCTTACAAGTGCATTACACAGATACCATGTTGACTGTGAAGGGTTTGGAAATGTCAGATGTCATTGTCCACAGAGAATGGGTGCATATGGCTGGTGCTGTGAAATGTTTGGTCCTGAGCAACATGGAGGTCCTCCTGTATGAGCTGTATTGTCAGATAGCTGCTCTGATTTTCATATCAAGACTTCTTGATGTCTATCTTCTTTGGCATATTTGCCAAGAAAGAGAGCTGAATGTCAATGAGGCAAATTAGGCCATTAACATAGTTCCCTTTAATTTGGCAACTCACAGCAGCCTAATGAGAAACTTACTCTGTCATCTGTCACAAATCTCACCATAGCCCACATCAATCAGATTCCCATAAAATTGCTCCCAGTGTTTCTATTCAGAACTTTAGCCAAGTAACAATTAAAAATCAGAAAAGAAAATTCACAGATTATGCAGATACTAGCCTGCATCTGAAGTCAGTGCAAGTTACAGTTTTTTCCTTTGGATTAGTTATGGCTGGTCGAATGCTCATTATCTGGAGACTGTGTTGTAGATTCAGATCTTTTCGTACAAGAAGCCTCCATTTGAGGCTTCGTCTTTTCCATTTCTTCTACGATTATCAAGCGTTGAAAAAGAAACCAGCTTCAAAAAAATGGAGAGTGGACAAAGATTATACTACTAACAGCAATTTTGCGTTTACTGTCTTTGCTTAAAGCCAGTAATGTGCACCCGCAAACTGGGTCATGTGACCTCTCCCTGAATGTGCTGCAGAATCCACTGACGCCATTCATAGAACATAGAAAAAATACAGCACAGTACAGGCCCTTCGGCCCACGATGTTGTGCCGTGAAATATTCCTAATCCAAAAATAAAATAACCTAACCTTCATTCCCCTCAACTCACTGCTGTCCATGTGCATGTCCAGCAGCCGCTTAAATGTCACTAATGGCTCCGTTTCCACGACTACCACTGGTAAACTATTCCATGCGCTCACAACTCTCTGGGCGAAGAACCTCCCTCTGACATCTCCTCTATACCTTCCTCCTAACACCTTAAAACTATGACCCCTCGTGGCAGTCAATCCTGCCCTTGGGGAATGGTCTCTGGCTATCGACTCTATCCATGCCTCTCATTACCTTGTACACCTCGATCAGGTCACCTCTCTTCCTCCTTCTCTCCAGAGAGAAAAGTCCAAGCTCAGTCAACCTCTCTTCATAAGACAAGCCCTCCAGTCCAGGCAGCATCCTTGTAAACCTCCTTTGCACCCTCTCCAAAGCATCCACATCTTTCCTATAATAGGGCGACCGGAACTGGACACAATATTCCAAGTGCGGCCTCACCAGGGTTTTATAGACCTGCAGCATAACCTTGCGGCTCTTAATCTCGATCCCCCTGTTAATGAAAGCCAAAACACCATATGCTTTCTTAACAACCTTAACAACCTGGGTGGCAACTTTGAGAGAATTGGAGTCACAGCCTGTTTATCTGTGCTGAGAGCTACCAAATACTTAGCAGCATTTGTGATTCAATCAGATTATGTTCTTAGTAAGTGCAACCCTTTGCCTGGCGGATGTACCTAGTGCCCATTACTTTAAGAAGTGTTCTTTTCAAAAAGTTCAACATGTATATGTGTTCAGCTGAGGATGTTATAAATTAATAATTCAGATAACATATCTTCATTACAGTATTAATACAGAAACATTCAAAGTTGAATACTTACCTCAATCGAAAATTAATCTGCTGGTTCATGTAGAGCCAGTTGACTGATAATACCTTTCCAGGTTTTGATGTTACAGCAGTGTGAAGATGATTCAAATTATCGTGAGCAAGATCAGACTTCTCCAGTTTTGTACCTTAAGAAAATTTATATGCCATTAATAAAAAAAAGTTAATAATATTCTTCAATAAATTCCCTTTTGTTCAGACCTCAGCTATTGATGATTTTGTGATTACCATTTGAACCATCTTTAGACTCAATTTTTATTTCTTAACTTGTTCCATTACCAACAAGATACAATGGAAATCCACAGTCAATCCAGCAACATTTGAGAAGAGAATCAGAATTAACATTTCGGGGTCAAAATTTTTTTGTCGGAAGCTGGAAAATTTAGTGTTAAGCAAATACATGGTGGGGAACTTGGGATGAGAAGCAAAAGGGAAGATCTGTGATAGGGTGGAATGCAGGAGAAATTCAACAACTAAAGGCAAATTGTGCAAAGGATGGCAATGGAGGAGATAGAGGAATATGAGATTGGTCTAGAGGATACATTAATAAGAATTGTTCTGAACAGCCACTGTTCAAAACAAAAGCGGGGAACAAAGATTATGATCTGATATGTTGAATTTGGCTGTGTCACAATTGAGGGATTTTGTTGCAGGATTTTAAGAGATGTGATTGTTGCAGAGTGGCCAGCATTTATTGCCTGTCCCGAGTTGCCTTTGAGGAGGTGGGGGTGAACTGCTGCCTTAAACCACTGCAGTCCACTTTCAGTGCCATTAGGGAGGGAATTCCAGAATTTTGACCCAGCGACCATGAAGAAATAGCAAATGTTTCCAGAATGGTGAATGGTTTGGCGGGGAGCTTGAAGGTGGTGGTGTTTCCATATATCTGCTGCCCTTGTCCTAGATGGAAGTGGTCGTGGCTTAGGAAGGTGCTGTCTGAGAATCTTTGGTGAATTTCTACAGTGCATCTTGTAGACTGCTACTGAGCGTTGGTGGTGGAGGGAGTAGATGCTTGTGGATGCACTGGATTGCTTTGTCCTGGATGGTGTCAAGCTTCTTGAGTGTTGTTGGGGCTGCACCCATCCAGGCAAGTTGGGAGTATTCCATCACAGTCCTGACTTGTGCCTTGTACACAGTGGATGGGCTTTGGGCAGTCCAGAGGTGTGTTACTTGCTGCAGTATTCCAAGCCGCTGACCTGCTGTTATAGCCAATGCATTTGATGGGGGCTTCAGTAATGGTAACACCATTGAAAGTCAACAGGCAGTAGTTAAATTGTCTGTTTTTAATGATGGTCATAGCCTGGCATTTGTGTGGCGCAGATGTTATTTGCCACTCGTCAGCCCAGCTTGGATATTGTACAGATCTTGTTGCATTCAGATACAGACTGCTTAAGTATCTGAGGAGTTGCAAATGTTGCTAAGCATTGTGCAATCATCTGTAATGTTTCCACTTTAGACCTTATGATGGAACAAAGGCCATTGATGAGGAACTCCTGCAGAGATGTCCTAGAGCTGAGATGATTGACCTCCAACCACCGTGACCATCTTCCTATGTGTCAGTTATGAGTCCAACCAGCGGAGAGTTTGCTCCCTGATACCCATTGATGTTATGGTTTTGCTAGGGTCCTTGATGCCATAATTAAGCAAACATGACGTTGATGTCAAGGGCTGTCACTCTCCTCTCATCCCTGGAATTCAGCTGTTTTGTCCATGTTTGAACAAAGGCTGTAATGAGATCAGGAGCTGAGTGGCCCTGGCAGAACCCAAACTAGGCATCACTGAGCAGGTTATTGCTGAGCAGGTACTGCTTGCTAGCACCGTTGATGACACCTTTCATTACTTTACTGATGATCGAGAATAAACTGATGGGATGGTAGAACATAGAACATAGAACATTACAGCACAGTACAGGCCCTTTGGCCCTCTGTTGTGCCGACCTGTCATATGGATCTGAAGCCCATCTAACCTACACTATTCCACGTACGTCCATAAGCTTATCTAATGACGACTTAAATGTACTTAAAGTTGGCAAATCTACTACCATTGCAGACAAAGCGTTCCATTCCCTGACTACATACGATGAGATTAGGCAAGATTTAGGGAGCATAGGATGGGGAAGGAAGCTGCAGGGGATGGGCAGATTAGAAATGTGGAGCTTATTCAAGGAAAAGCTCCTGTGTGTCCCAGATAAGTATGTACCTGTCAGGCAGGGAGGAAGCTGTAGAGTGCAGGAGCCGTGGTTTACGAAGGAGGTGGAATCTCTGGTCAAGAGGAAGAAGAAGGCTTATGTTAGGATGAGATGTGAAGGTTCAGTTAGGGCACTTGAGGGCTACGAGGTAGCCAGGAAAGACCTAAAGAGAGAGCTCAGAAGAGCCAGGAGGAGACATGAGAAGTTGTTGGCAAATAGGATCAGGGTAAACCCTAAGGCTTTCGACAGGTATTTAAGGAATAAAAGAATGACAAAAGTAAGATTAGGCCCAATCAAGGATAGTAGTGGTAAGTTGTGTGTGGAGACAGAGGAGATAGAGGAAGCGCTAAATGAATATTTTTCAACAGTATTCACTCTAGATAATGACAATGTTGTCGAGGTGAATACTGAGATACAGGCTACTAGACTAGGTGGGATTGAGGTTCACAAGGAAGAGGTATTAGAAATCCTTCAGAGGGTGAAGATAGAAAAGTCCCCTGGGCCGGATGGGATTTATCCTAGGATCCTCTGGGAAGCCAGGGAGGAGATTGCCGAGCCTTTGGCATTGATCTTTAACTCATCATTGTCTACAGGAATAGTGCCAGACGACTGGAGGATAGCAAATGTGGTTCCCCTGTTCAAGAAGGGGAGTAGAGACAACCCTGGTAATTATAGACCAGTGAGCCTTACCACAGTCGTTGGTAAAGTGTTGGAAAAGGTTATAAGAGATAGGATTTATAATCATCTAGAAAAGAAAAAATTGATTAGGGATAGTCAGCACGGTTTTGTGAAGGGAAGGTCATGCCTCACAAACCTCATTGAGTTCTTTGAGAAGGTGACCAAACAGGTAGATGAGAGTAAACCGGTTGATGTGGTGTATATGGATTTCAGCAAGGTGTTCGAAAAGGTTCCCCACAATAGGCTATTGTACAAAATGCGGACGAATGGGATTGTGGGAGATATAGCAGTTTGGATCGGGAATTGGCTTGCTGAAAGAAGACAGAGGGTGGTAGTTGATGGGAAATGTTCATCCTGGAGACCAGTTACTAGTGGTGTACTGCAAGGGTCGGTGTTGGGTCCACTGCTGTTTGTCATTTTTATAAATGACCTGGATGAGGGCGTAGAAGGATGGGTTAGTAAATTTGCAGATGACAGCAAGGTCGGTGGTGTTGTGCATAGTGACGAAGGATGCTATAGGTTGCAGAGAGACATAGATAAGCTGCAGAGCTGGGCTGAGAGGTGGCAAATGGAGTTTAATGCAGACAAGTGTGAGGTGATGCACTTTGGTAGGAGTAACCGGAAGGCAAAGTACAGGGCTAATGGTAAGATTCTAAGTAGTGTAGATGAGCAGAGAGATCTCGGTGTCTATGTACACAGATCCTTGAAAGTTGCCACCCAGGTTGACAGGGCTGTTAAGAACGCATACAGTGTTTTAGCTTTTATTGATAGAGGGATCGAGTTCCGGAACCAAGAGGTTATGGTGAAGCTGTACAAAACTCTGGTGCGGCCGCACTTGGAGTATTGTGTACAGTTCTGGTCACCGCATTATAAGAAGGATGTGGAAGCTTTGGAAAGGGTGCAGAGGAGATTTACTAGGATGTTGCCTGGTATGGAGGGTAGGTCTTACGAGGAAAGGCTGAGGGACTTGAGGCTGTTTTCATTAGAGAGAAGAAGGTTGAGAGGTGACTTAATTGAAACATATAAAATAATCAGGGGGTTAGATAGGGTGGATAGGGAGAGCCTTTTTCCTAGGATGGTGACAGCGAGCACGAGAGGGCATAGCTTTAAATTGAGGGGTGAAAGATATAGGACAGATGTCAGAGGTAGTTTCTTTACTCAGAGAGTAGTAAGGGAATGGAGCGCTTTGCCTGCAACGGTAGTAGATTCGCCAACTTTAGGTACATTTAAGTCGTCATTGGGTAAGCATATGGACGTACATGGAATAGTGTAGGTTAAATGGGCTTGAGATCGGTATGACAGGTCGGCACATCATCGAGGGCCGAAGGGCCTGTACTGTGCTGTAATGTTCTATGTTCTATGTACTCTCTGAGTAAAGAAACTACCTCTGACATCTGTCCTATATCTTTCACCCCTCAATTTAAAGCTATGCCCCCTCATGCTCGCTGTCACCATCCTAGGAAAAAGGCTCTCCCTGTCCACCCTATCTAACCCTCTGATTATTTTATATGTTTCAATAGTTGGATTTGTCCTGCTTTTTGTTTACTGAACATACATGGGCAATTTTCCACATTGTTGGGTAAACACCAGTGTTGTAACTGTTCTGGAACAGCTTGGCTAGGGGAGGGGCAAGTTCTGGAGCTGAAGTGTTCAGTACTATTGCTGTGATGTTGTCAGGCCCTGTAACCTTTGCAATACTCAGTCTCCAACCGTTTCTTGATATCAGGCAAGTAGTCCTGTTTGGTAGCTTCACCAGGTTGGCACCACATCTTTAAGTCTGCCTGGTACTGCTCCTGGCATGCCATCCTGTAGTCTTCATTGAACCAGGGTTAATCCCCTGGCCTGCCAATTGCTGTGCGGGGGATATGGCAGGCCATGAGTTTACAGATTGTGATGGAGTATAATTCTGTTGCTGCTGATGGCCTATTGCACCTCATGGATGTCGAGTCTTGAGATGCTAGATCTGTTTGAAGTCTGTCCCATTTAACACGGTGATGGTATCACAGAACACTGTGGAGGTTATTCTCAACGTGAAGGTGGGACTTAGTCTCCTGAAGGACTGTACGGTGGTCACTCTTATTGATACTGTCACGAACAGATGTATCTGCAGCTGGCAGATTGATAAGGATGAGGTTCAGTATGCCTTTCCCTCTTGTTGGCTCCCTCGCCACCTCCACAGACCCAGTCTAGCGGCGCTGTCCTTTAGGACCCAACCAGCTTGATCAGTAGTGCTGCTAGCGAGCCATTCCTGGTGGTGGACATTGAAATCCCCCACCCAGAGTACATTTTGTACCCTTGTCATCCTCAATGCTTCACCCAAGTGTTGTTCAACGTGGAGGAGTACTGATTCACCAGCCAAGGCGGGGATTGTATGTGGTAGTCAGCAGGAGGTTTCCTTGCCATGTTTAACCTGAAGCCATGAGACATCATGGATCTCAGAGTCAATGTTGAGGAGTCCCAGGGCAACTCCCTCCTGATTGTATCCCACTGAGCCACCCCCTGTGCTGGATCTGTCCTGCTGGTGGAAACAGCATGTTTGAGGTTAGTGAGAATGGTTACAGAGTTGAGACACTTCAGTTGGGAAGATAGATTGAAGAATTTGAGAATGTTTTCCATTGGAAGGAGAAGGCTAAAAGAATATCGTACTGAAGTTTACAAAATCGCAAGTAATGAGAAAACAAGGAGAAACTGTTCCCACTCCTAAAAGGATCAAGAATGAGAGGATACAGACTTAAAGTTGCCTATGAATTAGCTCAGAGCACTGCACTGGTAGCTACACCCTACTTTTCCCAAATCGTCATGAAACCACCAAGATGACTAATTTGCCTGATGGACTGCTATTAACGACAAAAGTAATTCACACCAGATTTCATCCCTAATGGAAAATAACACGCTTTATTGTAACAAGCACTGAAGGTGCTCGAGAAACTCAGCCGGTCCAGCAGCACCTGTGGAGAGAGAAACCGTTAATGCTTTAATACTTTTATTTGAGTCTGTTTATTTAACCTGTTTAACAAATGGCAGCAAAATGTAAGGATTCCTATTCTACTGAGCAACTTAAACTACACATCTTTTAAACCCCCAAATGCTCGCACATACTCATGCAGAATCATGACAAAATACAAATGATTTGATACAGACAGCATAGGTTGGAAAAGTATATAAATTGGAAAAACTAAATTCTGAAAGTGATATGATGCAGATCTCAAGGGTGGCTTAAACCTGTCTCTCTCAGTTCCTTGTTGATTTTTTGAATGATGACATTCTGTTGTCTCTTAAGTGATGTTTGTTTTCACCTCAGTAGTTGATCGATTGGACCTCGGTCTTTTCTTGTTAGAATTCCTTCTTTTAAACTTTCTCGGTTTTGTATTTTCACCCACACAGAATAGGTTGCAGTGATATTTTTATTTGATGCTGCTGACTCTTATGCACCCAAAGGTTTGTATCAAACTGTAACTTGACCAGTTGGCGGTTGTTAGGCAGTGTCTTCCCGAACTCAAAGACTTCTGGTGCCACTCTATCTCAAAGCATCCCCTGCATTGCTCCAAACATCAACATTAACTCGCACACCTTAAAGTGTGTATCTGCCAATTTTTTTATTCCGAGTTGTAAATTTCACCTGGGGTTTCAGCCGTGTTATAGTCCACTCTCTATTTCAGTTTGAAGTTCAAAAATGAGGACTGACAATTTGTAAGAGAAGTAAGCAGTGTAGAAAAAGATTTTTTTCTCTCAAACTGGCGGTTTTGGAATGGACTGCCTGGAACTGTCGTGGAGGTGGGTTCAGATGTGACATTTGAGGCATCAAGTGGCTAAAATCATAGAGTCATGGAGCATGGGAATAGGCCTTTCAGGCCAATTCTTCTGTGCCAGCTAGGTATACCAAACTAAACGAGCCCCATTTGGCTGCATTTGGCCCTCTATAACTTTCCTAAACATGTCCCAGTCAAAATGCCTTTTAAATGTTGTAATTGTACCCACTTCTACCACTTTGGCAACTCATTCATTAAAATATGAAGAATGTGCAGGCACAGTGGAGGAAAGGCCAGAAGCCTGGCACCAAACCAGCGGCAAAAGGGGCAGCCCAGTGGCTCAATGGTTAACATTGCTGCCTCACAGCACCAGGGACCTGGGTTCGATTCCACCCTCAGGCAACTGTCTGCGTGGAGTTTGCACATTGTCTGCATGGGTTTCCTCCAGGTGCTCCGGTTTCCTCCCACAGTCCAAAGATGTGCAGGTTAGGATGGATTAGCCATGGTAAATTGCCCGTAGTGTTCAGGGATGTGTAGATTAGGTGGGTTATAGGGGGATGGGTCTGGGTGGGATGCTCTGTGGTTTGATGTGGACTTGTTGGGCCAAAGGGCCTGTTTTCACACTCTAGGGATTCTATTCTATGATCGAAACCATTTGGAGAGTCAGTGAAATATGATGAGCTGAATATTCGTCTGCGCCGTGACAGTTCAGCAAAAGAACTCAATTAATTAGCAATGTGCTCTCTGTCTTGTCCCAGACCTAGTCGTCTCAATGCTCTAATGACACAAACTTAATGATTATAAAACAAAGGAAAGTATTGCAGCTGCTGGAAATCATTAATATGTATGCAAAATTCTGGAATCATTTCACAGAGGAGGTAGCATCTGTCGATAGAAAACTGGAGAGTCATAATTTTGGGGGTGGTGACTTTGTCTGATTTTTCACTGACATATACTTTAGAAGTTAGTGGTTAGCACTGCTGCCTCACAGCCCCAGGGGCCTTGGTTCAATTCCACCCTCAGGTGACTGTCCGTGTGGAGTTTACACATTCTCCCTGTATCTATGTGGGTTTCCTCCCACAAACTCCAGAAATGTGCAAGTTGGGTGAATTGGCCATGGGAAATAGGGTTATGGGGATAGGGTAGGGAGGCAGTGGGTCTGGGAAAGATGCTCTTTGGAGAGTCAGTGTCGACTCGATGGGCTGAATGGCCTGCTTCCACACTGTAGAGATTTTAATGACCCTGTGATAACGACCGAGATTCACTTCTAACACTTGCTTTCTATATGCTGCTGAACACTCGGCTCTCCAGGACCCTTCACATTGATCACTGATGCCTTCTGATGATTTTTAAACTGAATTTTAACAGTGTAACCTTTCTGTTTCATGCAGCAATAAATTGACAAAATTATGTCTCTACTAAATGTGAATCTCAGATCATGTGGAAATAATTTAATTGTAGGTGTTAAACTAGCTTGCAGCAGAAGAGTGTGGACACTCTTGCCTTGGCTGTGCAGACATTTACATTCTAACATCTGTAAGACAAGAACTCCATCCTGAACAAGAGAATTCTAGTTCCAGATAGGCAACATAAATGATTTACAGTCTAGAGCAATAACTATTGCAAGCAATAATTTGCAGCTGGCCTGAGACCAGTAGCTGTTGTATAAATCACTCAGCAGAACAGAATTTTTGGTGTAGCTATGATATTTGGACAATGGAGGTAATTTTTCAATTTTGCACATTTACTAAGACACCAGACTGTCAATATACAGTCCGATAATTGCTCTAATAAGTAAATGTCAAACGTTTCTTGATAAACATACAATAGCCATAATTACATTCAAGAAACATTGACTAGAAAGCACTTTCACTGTGTGTTTTAATAAACCATTTTAGCCTCTTGGACATTTTGTTTCATCCCATGAACAAAGCTGTCTCTGCTTGATGGTGATTTTGAAGTTGACCTTACATTGTACCATTGTAGGAACTGGTGCATCAGCTGTAGCTGAACAGGCCAGAAGAACTCCAAACACCACATATCAGCATATTCCTCGTGGAGCTGTAGCAAGATTATAGATACAGCGACCACGGATTGGACATTCTCAATTGATCCACCGCTGGAGAAATTGGGCCTGACAGAAAATTGGCCAAACTAAATTAAACAGCAGCCAATGGCTACAGAGAACAGTGGAAACAAATATTAGAGATGTTGGGAGAACTAGTTACATCCAGCCTGAGGGTTGCGGATTAAGGAACTATCAATCAGACTTCCCGGTACCTCAATTGCATGAGTATGTGCACTTTACACCTCCAATGACATGGCAGCAGTGTTGGTTTGACCCCGTTGGACGAATTGAACCCAACTCATGACCCCATTAGCCAAAGGTCACAGAACATTCTGGAAAGTCCAGGGCGAGAGGGAATAAAAAACACACGTCTGGAAGCCAACTGTTGGCAAAGACGCACAGCAAAACTTGTGGTGGAAGACCGTGTGGCAAACCAAGAGGGACTGCTCTGATCGGCGAAGCCCTCCTTTGTGGAAGAGAGCCAGCCCTACATCAGAGAGGAAGGAGATTCTAACAGCCCAGTGCAAACATATGGACTATGGCAGGTAATGCCCTTTCTCAGATGGATAGAGCTAGATAGTAAATATTGTCAGAATTTGGGAAATGCTTACTGGTGGTTTTAATAAGGAATATTTTGTTCATATAATCGCAGACTGAATTCTGTGACCCTTCGTCCAACTCACCACAAAGAGGACTTGGGAAAAGTGTATTTAGTACATAAGCTGGTCAAAGTATCTAAAGCATGAGCAAGCCTATTCGAAATAACTCCGCAGAAGCCAGTAACAAAAGCAGAAGCAGAAACAAAATGTCCACTGTCATCAAGTTGAGATTTTTTTCAGATTTTAGGTTTAGGATTTATTGTCATGTGTACTCGAGTATAGCACTGTGAAACGTGTACAAAGTCACCATTCTCCAGCACCATCTGAGCAGACAAAAGACAGGATTAAAAAAACAGAAGCAGAAATAAAAGAAACAGCCATAAGAAAAGGAAGTGTCCAGATCGTGCCCCCAGCCTCCACCGTGAGACCTCTCATTTACACATGAACATCCTTGGTTTTAGGACTGCCTCCTTCTGAATCGGCTGTCAGAGTGTCAGTATCGCTGACACTCCTGTTTACAGCTGTCAGCCAGGACTCCCCGATTGGAGCTGTTAATCTGGTCCAATCAGGGAACTCTTATTCTAATCAGAGATAATGGGACCTGCAGATGCTGGAGAATGCGAGATAACAAAGTGTGGAGCAGGGTGAACACAGCAGGCCAAGCAGCATCTTAGGAGCACAAAAGCTGACGTTTCGGGCCTAGACCCCTTCTGAAGAAGGCTGACCTCGTTGCAATCACTACATCCCTCCTGCTGTGAATCCGAGGGGATAGGCTGACTCTTTTTCTCGGAGAGCCTCCTGGGTCATTTCAGCATTGGGTCAGCTTCCTCTGACTCGGGGTCCGGTACAGTTGCCATGTAACGCAAAGGAACTCACCACTTCCACCAGGAGCAGCCAGTAGAATTTCACTCTGTTACGGTGGCAACAGCATCGAGGCAGCTGCATCTGTCATGTGTGTCTCGGATTCAGACGATTCATCAACACTTGACAGCGGGAGTGAACCTACCAGTTCCGGCAGCCTTTCTGACTGTTCTCAGGGACAGGGCATGGTTTTCTCCCATACTGTTTGCGAATCTGAGGCTTTCATATGGTACACATGCTTGTTGAGGACCGTTGCATCTCCCTGAACATTACGTATCACTGGTTCTGACCTCACATTGACCTTGCCTCTTAACCATGCAGGGCCATTTCTGTGATTATTACACCAAATTTCATCCCCTGTATAAAATTGTTTCTGCTGCTTGGTGGAGTCTGGTGTCTGGAATGGTATTTCTGCTGCTGTTTCACTCTCCCCTCCAGGTCTGGGAAGGTCAGACTCAACTTGGTGTGGAGTCTTCTTCCCACTAGTAACTCTGCCAGTGCTATGATGGTGGTCCTGTAATCAGTTAAGAGCTGTGGCAGCTTGGTATCTAATGAGGCCGTAGGCTGTTACTTCAAGCCAGCTTTCAAAGTTTAGACTGCTCCTTTTGTCAGGCCATTGGATGATGGTTGTTATGGAGCTGTCCTTATATGCCAAATCCCATTCGATTTTAGGAAATACCCAAATTCCCTGCTGGTAAATGATGGCCCGTGACCAACACTTCCGAGACTCTGTCTGTTGAAAAAGACATGCACAGCTCTCTCTCCACGTCTCCGTGTTTGGTGAATGGGCTCTATCCATGTCCAACCACTTTGAGTGGACATCTACAATGACCAAGAACATCGAGCCCATGAAAGGACCCGCATAGCCAACATGTATCTGAGTTCAAGGTTTACCCGACCATTCCCACAGATGTAGGGGAGCTGCTGGTGGTAATTTCTGTCCTTGCCGGCACTCTGGGCACTGCCCCACCAATGTGGCCATGCCTGCATCCAATCCTGGCCACATCCAATCCTGGCGACTAGACATAATGCCTTGCCAACGTGTTCATTTTGGAGACCCTTGGTTCGCTGTGACGGTCATTATTTGGCCCTGACCTTTGCTCGGGAGTATCACTCTTCCTCCCTGTGAGAATATGCTGTCCTTTACCGTGAGCTAGTCTGTCCGGGTCCAAAAAGGCTTCAGTTCTGGGTGTGACAGTCCTTTCGTTCCCCCCTTCACCACCAGCTGTTTCCAAATCCAAGCACGAGTTTGCTGGCTAGTGTTTAACCAATCAAGAGGAGAAAGTTGCTATGTGTTGCCAAGACTATAATAAACAGGGCAGGCTGTGTGGCCTGACGGTTGAAGGGCCTGACTTCAGTGTTGACTACAAGGGGGCTTTTGTGGCACAATGGTACTGTCACTACCTCAGGGCCAGACAGTCTAGGTTAAAATCCCACCTGTCCCAAAAGTGGGCCACGACCTGTGTGAACAGTTTGATTTAAAAATAATTATAAGCGAGAAAGGGACATTATTCAGATGCAATTGAAGTTGAGCTATTGTCTTAAAATTCCTTTTTGTTGCTGAACATTCATTGACGACATTAGTGACCATACTAACAAAAGTTTTGCTGCCACTATCTAGGAGCAATTGATGCCAGGCACTGTGAAGGCACATGTAGCATGTTATCAATTCTTCAGTGTCCAATCAATGACATTTTCTGCATTTCATATATAAAAGCAGTACGTGTTATTACATTGTGGATTGATACTAAACTAAGGTACATTTGTAATAGCGCAAAGGAAGGACAAATATGGATAAATTTACCAGGGTCATGTGTTGGTGAAGGGACCAAGATAAAGCCGTGTTTATTTACAAAGTCTATCAAGTGATCTTCAACACCTTCCTGAGCCCTGGCAGGATATCAGTGCAACAATGGATAATGCCTGCTACAGTGCAGAACTTTCTTGGCACTGTTCTGAAGGGACAGCCTTGATTAGGAACTTGAATACTCAAAATTTGGAACCAATTTCAAACAAAGGGGTGACAGTGGTTAGCACTGCAGCCTCACAACATCAGGGACCGGGGTTCAGTTCCACCCTCTGGTTACTGCCTGTGTGGAGTTTTCACATTCTCCCCGTGTCTGCATGGGTTTCCTCCAGGTGCTCCAGTTTCCTCCCACAGTCCAAAGATATGCAGGTTAGGAGGATTGGCCATGCTAAGCTGCCCATATTGTTCAGGGATGTGTTGATTATGTGGGTTATATGCATGGGTCTTGGGTGGGATGTCTGACGTCTGGTGTGGACTTGCTTGGCCGAAGCGCCTGTTTCCACACTGTAGGGATTCGATGAACCACGAAATGACTGTGCTGCCAACAGAACATAGATCATAGAACATTACAGCACAGTACAGGCCCTTCGGCCCTCGATGTTGTGCCGACCTGTCATACCGATCTGAAGCCCATCTAACCTACACCAGTCCATGTACATCCATATGCTTATCCAATGACGACTTAAATGTACCCAAAGTTGGCGAATCTACTACCGTTGCAGGCAAAGCGTTCCATTCCCTTACTACTCTCTGAGTAAAGAAACCACCTCTGACATCTGTCCTATATCTTTCACCCCTCAATTTAAAGCTATGCCCTCTTGTGCTCGCCGTCACCATCCTAGGAAAAAGGCTCTCCCTATCCACCCTATCTAATCCTCTGATTATTTTATATGTTTCAATTAAGTCACCTCTCAACCTTCTTCTCTCCAATGAAAACAGCCTCAAGTCCCTCAGCCTTTCCTCGTAAGACCTTCCCTCCATACTAGGCAACATCCTAGTAAATCTCCTCTGTCCCCTTTCCAAAGCTTCCACATCCTTCTTATAATGCGGTGACCAGAACTGTACACAGTACTCCAAGTGCGGCCGCACCAGAGTTTTGTGCAGCTGCAGCATAACCTCTTGGTTCCGGATCTCGATCCCTCTATTAATAAAATTTAAAACACTGTTTGCCTTCTTAACAGCCCTGTCAACCTGTGTGGCAAATTTCAAGGGTCTGTGTACATGGACACCGAGATCTCTCTGCTCATCTACACTACCAAAAATCTTACCATTTGCCCAGTACTTTGCTTTCCTGTTACTCCTACCAAAGTGCATCACCTCATACTTGTCTGCATTAAACTCCATTTGCCACCTCTCAGCCCAACTCTGCAGCTTATCTATATCTCTCTGCAACCTACGGCATCCTTCGCCACTATGCACAACTCCACCGACCTTACTGTCATCTGCAAATTTACTAACCCATCCTTCTACGCCCTCATCCAGGTCCTTTATGAAAATGACAAACAGCAGTGGACCCAACACCGACCCTTGCGGTACACCACTAGTAACTGGTCTCCAGGATGAACATTTCCCATCAACTACCACCCTCTGTCTTCTTTCAGCAAGCCAATTCCCGATCCAAACTGCTATATCTCCCACAATCCCATTCGTCCGCATTTTGTACAATAGCTTATTGTGGGGAACCTTATCGAATGCCTTGCTGAAATCCATATACACCACATCAACCGGTTTACTCTCATCTACCTGTTTGGTCACCTTCTCAAAGAACTCAATGAGGTTTGTGAGGCACGACCTTCCCTTCACAAAACCGTGCTGACTATCCCTAATCAATTTTTTCTTTTCTAGATGATTATAAATCCTATCCCTTATAACCTTTTCCAACACTTTACCAACAACTGAGGTAAGGCTCACTGGTCTATAATTACCAGGGTTGTCTCTACTCCCCTTCTTGAACAGGGGAACCACATTTGCTATCCTCCAGTCGTCTGGCACTATTCCTGTAGACAATGACGAGTTAAAGATCAATGCCAAAGGCTCGGCAATCTCCTCCCTGGCTTCCCAGAGGATCCGAGGATAAATCCCATCCGGCCCAGGGGACTTATCTATCTTCACCCTCTGAAGGATTTCTAATACCTCTTCCTTGTGAACCTCAATCCCACCTAGTCTAGGAGCCTATATCTCAGTATTCTCCTCGATAACATTGTCATTTTCTCAAGTGAATACTGTTGAAAAGTATTCATTTATCGCCTCCTCTACCTCCTCTGTATCCACACACAATTTACCACTACTATCCTTGATTGGCCCTAATCTTACTTTCATCATTCTTTTATTCCTTAAATACCTATAGAAAGCCTTAGGGTTTACCCTGATCCTATCTGCCAACAACTTCTTATGTCTCCTCCTGGCTCTTCTGAGCTCTCTCTTTAGGTCTTTCCTGGCTACCTCGTAGCCTTCAAGCACCCTAACTGAACCTTCAAATCTCATCCTAACATAAGCCTTCTTCTTCCTCTTGACCAGAGATTCCACCTCCTTTGTAAACCACAGCTCCCACGCTCTACAGCTTCCTCCCCGCCTGACAGGTAGATACTTATCTAGGACACACAGAAGCTTTTCCCTGAATAAGCTCCACATTTCTAATCTGCCCACCCCCTGCAGTTTCCTTCCCCATCCTATGCTCCCTAAATCTTGCCTAATCTCATCGTAATTGCCTTTCCCTTAGCTATAACTCTTGCCCAGTGGTATAGACCTATCCCTTTCCATCACTAAAGTAAACATAACAGAATTGTGATCGCTATCACCAAAGTGCTCACCTACTTCCAAATCTAACACCTGGCCAGGCTCATTACCCAGTACCAAATCTAATGTGGCTTCATGCCTTGTTGGCCTATCTACATACTGTGTCAGGAAGCCCTCCTGCACACACTGGACAAAAACTGACCCATCTATAGTACTCAAACTATATGTTCCCAGTCAATATTTGGAAAGTTGAAGTCCCCCATGACAACGACCCTGCCTGTCTCACTGCTATCGAGAATCATCTTTACTATCCTTTCTTCTATATATCTGGAACTATTTGGAGGCCTACAGAAAACTCCCAACAGGGTGACTTCTCCTTTCCTGTTTCTAAGCTCAGCCCATATTACCTCAGTTGACGAGTCCCCAAACATCCTTTCTGCAACTGTAATACCGTCTGTGACCAACAATGCCACACCACCCCGCCTTTTACCATCTTCTCCGTTCTTACTGAAACATCTAAATCCCGGAACCTGCAACAACCATTCCTGTCCCTGCTCTATCCACATCTCCGAAATGGCCACAACATCGAAGTCCCGAGTACTAACCCATGCTGCAAGTTCACCCACCTTATTTCGGATGCTCTTGGCGTTGAAGGAGACACACTTCAAACCAACTTCTTGCTTGCCAGTGCCATCTTCCATCCCTGAAACTTTATTTCGGACCTCCCTACTCTCAACTGAGCCGACTTCATTTGTTTCCTGTTTCTTGGGTGCCTACACAATGCTGACCCACAATACTGCAAGCTTCCACAGGTAGAACAAAGAGGTCCTGAATCCCTTCTGGATAGAATGGCGATCACACCCTGTGCTATTGGGCCTTATTCTGATCTGCACTAGCTGTGCTGCTAACTGGGCCCCGAGGAATTGCTGGGGCACAGTGTACTTATACGTGAATATTGTGGCCCGGAGCTGTGGATACTGATGGCACCAGATCCCATTTTGTGCCACCACATGACTGACCAGGAATCTCTCCATCTCTTAACTCCCTGCCAGTTAGAAGGACTTACATATTGAACCTTAAACTTTTTGGCTACATTGTGAATGCACCTTTCCTGGCCATCCAGTCGTGGAGTGGGAACTAAACCTTGAGATTCCAGCTTAGAGGCAGAGATGCTACAAACTGGACTACAAGAGCTCAAGCTGCTAGTATCAAGGACATGTTTAACATTTTCTCTTGAGTGGCCAGTACTAGCAAGATCGTCTTTATTGCTAAGCTGAATGACCCTGAGGCTGGAGCTGAAATCAAGTGCATGCCAGGTCAGGTAGGAATAATGGATTCCGTTTCCTAAAGGATTTTTATGAAGCAGTAGTTGCCTTCTGCCTTTACAGTTGCTTCCAACACTTGTCAGTATTTAGCAGATCCAGTGATTTGAGTTGCAGAATTTCTTCCATGAAGAGCTTTGAAAGCTTAGCTCTGATTGCTAGACCAATAGCGTAACTCAGCAACTATTCATTAACAAATCCATTAAATCTGACTTGGGGCATTTCATACTGATACTTTGCTGCTGAAAGTGAACGTACTTCCCCATTGCCTTCACCATGAAAATTACCGTTTGCTGAAAGCTGAATGAAAGTATTTAATGCTTGTATCCTCTCAATGTGTCATCAGTTTGACTCAAGATGGCAAGCTACCTGAGATGCTGCGACCAACTGACTTAACTTCTTATTTTGAAAAGCCTTCTCCAATTTTTTTTCTGTTTTATTTTACTTTTCCTTCTTTCTGTCTGACTTTATTTAGTGCTCAGTTTTCCCAAATGCAAATCAACCATTCTTGCTTGTGATAAATTTTACAAAAATTCAATCATTGATTGCTCCTTCATTTAAAAAGAAATGTTTGCATGTGATGGACTTTTGAGTACAAGTGCTGACAAGATTTGTGGTTCCAAAATGTAAAGGTGGATCTTTTTCCTATCTGAAGGAAGAGTCACTGCCTTAAGGTCAGCAAGTTAGATTGGTTTCATTAGGGTCCTTACTGAAGCATCTCTCACAGCGTGCAAAAGGGACAATCCTCCACAAAAAAAGAGATGTACATACAGTACTATTACTCTCGCCATTTAAATCTTGGAAGCACTTAATAACTCCACAACAAGGATGGCTTGAAGTTTCCTTTCTGAGATCACACATCATTATTAGTGTTAAAAAAAATTGATGAGATGATTGCAGAACGCACAACGGAAAATGTTCTCGAACCATGAAGTTGGAGATGAGAGTGCAATAAAATGTGTATATTTCCAGCAGTAGCGGAGAAGGGTGCAGTCGGTCTAGGAATTATTGGAATGAAAGTCAAAGCTGACCAAGGACCTTTTTTAAAAAAAGCTGATGATTTTTACAGAGATCATCACCTAGGTGGAGCAGCATAAACAAAGACAAATAAATCCAAGTAAATCTGCTGTTAGAATTTTAAAGGTTACCTTTCCTGGTTGCCATTGTGCTGAAATTTTAATAGTGGATTAAACTGTGTACTGCACTTTAAAGTTCTTATCTTAATGGTTGTATTCTCCTTGGAGAGTGGAAGCCAAGAGACCTCCAATAGGGCATCACTTTCTGAATGAGTTTTCACACCGGACTAATTTCACCCAAGAGTGTGAGAGATATAAGTGAGGTAAAGCACATGAAGTCAGTTAACTACAATTGGTTTTCTTCTACAAAGGACAATGCAAGATACTTATTTAAATTTCCATTACCTGTGGTGACCCCCAAGAATCTATCCTTGGTTCCCTTCTATTTCTCATTGGTATGCTCCCTCCCAGTGGCATCATTCCAAAGCACAAGGTTAGTTTTCACATGTAATTGACAACCACCAGCTGTACCTCAGTGCCATTTGTCTTGGTTCCTGCCTTGTCCCTGAATTAACAAACTGCTTATCTGACATCCTGTGCTGGTTGAGCATAGATTATTTCTGATTAAATATTTGGAAATTAAATTCTTTTAGGTCCCTGTCCCAAACTCTGTTCCCCAGGCACCAACCTTCTGCACTCCTGATCAACAGTCTCTGAGAGTCACCTAGTCTATTCACAACTCCTGTTACATCTGATGTTGATATTGTGACCTTACATTCACACCTTCACTAAGATTGCCTCTTTCCAGGTCTGTAACATCACCTGAACTTGCCCATTTTAGACCTGCTGGTTTTATGCTTGGTATCATGATTTAGTTACATCTATGCTCAACTATTTCAATGGAATTTTACTCTCCATAAATGTCTAAACCTCTGCTGCCCAGTGTCAAGTTCCATTTCTCATTTATCCCTGTGCTCACTACTTACATTGGCATGTGGGGAATTTTACTTTTAAAATTCTTATCCTTGTTTTCAATCTCCTGCCTAGTCTACTATTTCTCCATCTCTTTAATCTTCTGCAAACCTTCAACCATTCAAAGTAGCGTGCCCTTTTATTTTAGCCTCTTGTGCATCTTCAATTATAATTGCTCCATCATTGATGCCTGTGCCTTCAGTTGCTTTGCTGCCACACTCTGGATTGTCCTCCCTACAGCTTTCTTCCTTCTATATGTTGCTGTCCTCCTTTAAGACACTCTATAAAGCTTACCTCTATGTCCAAGCATTCAGTCACTTGATCAAATGTTCCCTTCTATGGCTTAGTGTCAAATTTGACTTTGTAACATTCCTGTGAGGCATGTTTCATTATTTTAAAACAAGCATATAAACATAAAATGTTGGCTGTGCCATTCCTATATATTATAATTTTTCTAAATTTATCTCAGACTCGCTTTTGTGCAAGCATGCAAAAGCTTTTAATTCTCTTAAACTTATATTCCTGGTATATTCTTATTTTATTTTCTCCCTCCATATCAATTTCTTGCTTGTCCTGTGTTGTTTTAAAACCTTCCCAAACTTTGAATGGATTACTGTTTTGATCTTGGAAGCCTCTTATTCCAACTTAATGCTATCCTTAATTTTTTCTACTTAGCTATAGCTTTACCATTTTTTTGGTGGAGGTTTTACAGTTCAGATCTTTTAACCTATTTGCCCAATGCAGCCATTAAACAGTAATCTAATTACTCAAACAACAAAACCTAGCTTTGCATCTGTATTGGTATGATTTAGCTTACATGAACCAATGTATCCTTATTGGCACAAAAAGTAATGTTTTGCAAAATTAATGTTGCAATTACACAAAACTTTTCAGCCATTTATCTTTCTAAAATATTTCTTAATTTTCGTATGCATCAGTTAAATTCTTGCTCTAGCCATAAGTGTACATTACTCTTTGATGTCCAGACAATAGTTTTTATAGGAGTAATTTTTAAATTGAATGATGTTTGAAACTGATCAAGATATTTTACAGTTGAAGCACCACTGAATATCAGGTCAGTGATTGTGTGACTTTCACATAGAAGAATTCTATTCTCTAGAAATGAACAGATGTGCAAAGATTTGGACAAATATTAGCAATGCATCCAAATAAATAACAATTAAATGTGTGAACTGAGCCACATCCTGCAGCACTTTTCAAAATAATTGATTTACAAAGAATCTATAAACAATGTTCCCTTTCCAGATCTTTGTATGTTTTGATGAATATGGCTGGATTAGAAATTTGGTTTATGGAGAAAAACTTTTGCATGACACAGGAATTTTTTTCCAAAAAAAGTGCCCAGTGTGGCATCTATGACAGAAAAGTCAGTTACAGTATTACAGTTCCACCTACAGGAAAAATAACAGTGGGATCAATTTGATTGCAAACTACACACAGTGACATGAGAACAACTGTCACTGACAACTAATTGCTGTTTATTAATATTGTTTTTCTAAAATATAACTCTGCATTTGCACTAAGCATTGTTTCTTTTTTCCCAGTATTGTCTGATGCTCTTCTGTTAATTGTGGTCAGACGATCCATTCAGTCTGGCACAGGAACAAGGATTCTTGCCTCATTCAGTTTATCTGAGACGACATAGCAATCTTATTCTCATACCTTACGGTTAGGAAAAAAAACCTGAACATGATTGTTCATGGGAAACCATTATAATAGTGCTGGGAAGCCGTTCCATACAATGAATCATTTAAGAAGCAACCATTTTCAGTGGATTCCCATGTGTGGTATAATTTTATTTGATAAATTGTGAACACCGTAAAAAAATGAAAATAATTCTCCCCACAGTCTCATCAGGCTCTGTGTGGTAGAGAGTTTATTTTTTTGAGTAATCTGCATTACTAATGAAAATTACTGTTTCTCTGAAATTGATGTGAACTGCCTTTAAAAAAAAATTGGAGAAAACAGCAATAAATCTGGACTGTTAGAAGTGCAAATATTTTACAGGGAAGGAGCAGATCAATCTCATTAGAAACAGGACACCTACAGATTTTGCAGCTTATCAAGTAATATAATGAACTAGTGAAGCAGAATTCTGTAAAAAGTAGAAAGTGAGATTTAAGTGCTGGTCAACGTTGTCTCTTATAGAAGAATACTGATTTGTTCTCACACGATTTTTTTTCGCCATTTCTGATTCTTTGCTTAACCCCTAGTGGTTAAGATATCAGTGGTAGGTAAGTGCAAAGGAGCACAGATGATTTATACATCCTTACATCTGCTTATCACAATTTTTTAATTGAAAATTTAAACACTTACATGAATTGAGATCCTTCATATTTGGCCAATTTGTCCAGTGAAGTTCTAAGCTATTGTATCACTTTCTAATCAACAAAACTGACTTGTAATTAAAAATAACTGCTCAAATTGATTCTAAATCATAGAGAGACTTGCATGTCTGTAATATCTTGCTGTGGCTACAATGTCTCAAATCTCTTGGCATGATACAGTTGTTAATTTGACTTTACATGAATTTTTTGGTGAAGAGTACAGTTGCTAAACCTCTACTATTGGCACTCCAGTATTACTGCTCTATTCATTTTTTCTTTGACCTTTTAAATGCTACTTTTCAAAATCAGGTTTCAAAAGTGTATATTTTTTTGACAAACCTTCATAATCATCAAATCAAGCGATGCTAGTTCTTCAACATGCTCATTGTGCTTCTGCCTTTTTTTTGACACTCTCCACAGTAGTGTCTGTGCTGTAAGGTATGATTATTCAACCATTTACAGCTCAATGCTTGGAAGTCTGAAGTCATTAACTTCAACTCCCACGTAAATTTCTCTCTTTCACCACTGATTCCAGCCTCATCTTTGACTATTGTGACATTCTGAACCAAATTCTTCTCAGCTTGGCTATTCCTTCCAAATCTTAACTGAACTCTTGACCCCCTGGAGTCATACAGCAAGAAAATTGATCCTTCGGTCCAACCCGTCCTTGCCGACCAAGTTTTCCAAACTAAACTAGTCCTGTTTGCTTGTGTTTGGCCCATATCCCTCTAAACCTTGCCTATCCATGTGCCTGGCCAAATGTCTCTTAAATCTGTACCTGCATCTATCACTTTCTTTGGCAGTTCATTCCACATCTGAACTACCCTCAGTGTGATAAAATTGTCCTTCAGATCCCTTTTAAATCTTCCTCCTTTCATCTTAAAAATATGCCGCCTCGTTTTGAACGCCCCACCCTCAGGAAAAGACCTTTGCTATTCACTTTATTCATTCTGCTCATGATTTTATAAACCTCTATAAGATCACCCCTCAGCATCTTACGCCCCAGTTTGAAACAAGACCGGGCCCATCCAGCCTCTTCTTTTAACCTATACCCTCCAGGCCTGATAACATGCTTGTAAATCTTTTCTACCCACTCTCCAATTTAATAATATCCTTCATATAGCAGGGTGACCAGAACTTTATACGGCATTCCAAGCTGGCCTCATTAACATCCTGTACAACCCCAGCATGATGTTCCAACTCCTACATTAGTCGTCTGAGCAATGAAGGCAAGCATGTCAAATGCCTTCTTTACCACCCTGTCTACCTGTGATGCAACTTCTGAAGGACTATGTACCTGAACCCCTGGGCGTCTATTCGACAACATTTCCCAGCGCCCTATCATTAACTATATAAATCCTGCCCTTGTTTGTCTTAGCAAAGTGCAACATTTATCACATTTATCCAAACTAAACTCCATCTGCCACTCCTCAACACATTGGTCCCATTGATCAAGATCCATTTGTAATCTTGGATAACCTTCTTCACTGTCAAATATACCACCAATTTTGGTGTCATTTGCAAATTTACTAACCATGCTCCCTAAATTCTCATTCAGTTCATTTATGTAAATGACAAACAACAGTGGCCCAGCACTAATCCCTGTGGAGCACTGCTGGTCACAGGCCTCCAGTCCAATAAAGCAACCCTTCACCAGCAATCTCTGTCTCCTATCGCCAAGCCAGTGTTTTATACATTATAAATACTGCTTACACAACATCACTTGCAGCCACTCACACATGGTGAAATCTATCCTCCCGGTCACCTGAATTCCGTTGCTGGCAGCTAAAGTCTGATGAAGCTTCATGGCTTCGTTATATTTCTGTTATTGTTGACCTACACTTTCTTTAACCAACTCCCACGTTTCAAACTTAAAATGTAGAGGTGCTGAGGTTGGACTGGGTTGGACAAGGTCAGAAATCACACGACGCCAGGTTATTGATGAACCTGACACAGGAGCAGTGCTCCGAGAGCTTGTTATTCCCAATAAACCTGTTGCACTATAACCTGGTGTCGTGTGACTTCTGACCTTGTCAAACTTAAAATATAGCAGATCTTCCACTCGATTGCACCATTTGCCCAAAATAAGCAAAAGTGGAGCAGCCAATCAAGGAATTTTGAGTGCAAGTCAAATACTGCATTAATCAAATTTCACAACCTTTACTGCTGGCTGAAAAATATTCTCAGGAAAAGTTTTATTTAAATCAACCTATTCAGGAATGTAATGACTCATCTCTGGGGCTAGTGGGACTTAAACATGTTCCTTCTCTCCCAGAGGCAGGGCCACAACCACTATACAACTGGTGGTCCCATGTATCTATCTCTGGTCCCAGTCATATAAATGAGCATGGTGAGCTGCTGTTAATTGTGCCCATTTGCAGCCCATCAATTAACCTTTTCAAATTAAGCTGTGTCTTTAACGCACACTAATTGGCATCTTTTCAAGGCATATAAGTATTTTAAAAAGACAGAATTTGCAAAGAAACTGACTGGGCCTTCAGTCTGTACCCAGCATCCATCCTCTGCAAATAGCTTCACTCATCATTAGGATGAACTGCCAAATCAGTCCAATTTGGTGAATGGTTTGGCATTGCTTTTTCTGAAATAATCTTCAGTTATGTCAAATTGGATTTTGTGCAGGCAAAGGACTGAAAAATTAATAAAACATGTTTCTTCTATTTTTTCTATGAGTTTTCGCCTGGCCATAACAGAGAGAGATGGGTTTCTCAGGGGCAGGAATGGTTGCTGGATGTTCCAGGGTTTAGAGCATTTAAAAAGAATAGGGAGGGGGGGGAGAAAGAGGAGGGGGTGTAGCACTACTAATCAGAGATGGTGTCACAGCTACAGAAGCTTCCATTGTCGAGGAAGATCTGCCTACTGAGTCAGTGTGGGTGGAAATTAGGAACAGCAAGGGAGCAGTCACCTCGTTAGGGGCTTACTACAGGCCCCCCAATAGCAGCAGGGAGATTGAAGAAAGCATAGGTCGGCAGATTTTGGAAAAGTGTGGACATAGTAGGGTTGTTGTAATGGGTGACTTTAACTTTCCCAATATTGATTGGAACCTCCTTCGAGCAGAAGATTTAAATGGAGCTGTTTTTCTCAGGTGTGTTCAGGAGGGTTTCCTAACGCAGTACGTTGACAGGCCGACGAGGGGAGAGGCCATTCTAGACTTGGTGCTCGGAAACAAGCCGGGGCAGGTATCAGATCTTGTGGTGGGAGAGCAGTTTGGTGATAGTGACCATAACTGCCTCACATTCTACATAGCTATGGAGAAGGAGAGGATTAGGCAGAATGGGAGGATATTTAATTGGGGAAGAGGAAACGATGATGTGATTAGACATGAGTAAGGAAGCATGGACTGGGAGCAATTGTTCATGGTAAAGGCACTATAGACATGTGGAGACTGTTTAAGGAACAGTTGTTGCGAGTGATGAATAAATATGTCCCTCTGAGACAGTCAAGAAGGGGTAAGATAAAGGAACCTTGGATGACGAGAGCGGTGGAGCTTCTCGTCAGAAGGAAGAAGGTAGCTTACATAAGGTGGAGGAAGCTAGGGTCAAGCTCGGCTCCAGAGGATTACAGGCAGGCGAGGAAAGAGCTCAAAAATGGTCTGAGGAGAGCCAGGAGGGGGCACGAGAAAGGCTTGGCAGAACAGATTAGGGAGAACACAAAGGCATTTTACACTTATGTGAGGAATAAGAGAATGGTCAAAGAAAGAGTTCAGGCTGATCAGGGATAGCATAGGGAACTTGTGTGTGTGGAGTCTGAGGAGGTAGGTGAAGCCCTAAATGAGTTTTTTGCTTCTGTCTTTACGAAAGAAACGAACTTTGTAGTGAATGAAACCTTTGAAGAGCAGGTGTGCATGCTGGAATGGATAGAGATAGAGTGAGCTGATGTGCTGAAAATTTTGTCAAACATGAAGATTGACAAGCCGCCAGGCTCGGACCAGATTTGTCCTCGGCTGCTTTGGGAAACGAGAAATGCAATTGCTTTGCCACTCGCGAAGATCTTTGCATCCTCGCTCTCCACTGGGGTCGTACCTGAGGACTGGAGAGAGGCAAATGTAATTCCTCTCTTCAAGAAAGGAAATAGGGAAATCCCCGGCAATTATAGACTAGTAAGTCTCACGTCTGTCGTCTGCAAGGTGTTAGACAGGATTCTGAGGGATAGGATTTCTGACCATCTGGAAGAGCATGGCTTGATTAAATGCAGTCAACACGGCTTTGTGAGGGGCAGGTCATGCCTCACAAACCTTAATGAGTTCTTTGAGGATGTGACTAGAAAAGTTGATGAGGGTTGAGCTGTGGATGTGGTGTATATGGACTTCAGCAAGGCATTTGATAAGGTTCCCCATGGTAGGCTCATTCAGAAGGTCAGGAGGAATGGGATACAGGGGAACTTAGCTGCCTGGATACAGAATTGGCTGGCCAACAGAAGACAGCGAGTGGTAGTAGAAGGAAAATATTCTGCCTGGAAGTCAGTGGTGAGTGGGGTTCCACAGGGCTCTGTCCTTGGGCCTCTACTGTTTGTAATTTTTATTAATGACTTGGATGAGGGGATTGAAGGATGGGTCAGCAAGTTTGCAGACGACACAAAGGTCGGAGGTGTCGTTGACAGTATAGAGGGCTGTTGTAGGCTGCAACGGGACATTGACAGGATGCAGCGATGGGCTGAGAGGTGGCAGATGGAGTTCAACCCTGATAAATGCGAGGTGATGCATTTTGGAAGGTCGAATTTGAAAGCTGAGTACAGGATTAAGGATAGGATTCTTGGCAGTGTGGAGGAACAGAGGGATCTTGGTGTGCAGATACATAGATCCCTTAAAATGGCCACCCAAGTGGACAGGGTTGTTAAGAAAGCATATGGTGTTTTGGCTTTCATTAACAGGGGGATTGAGTTTAAGAGTCGTGAGATCTTGTTGCAGCTCTATAAAACTTTGGTTAGACCGCACTTGGAATACTGCGTCCAGTGCTGGTCGCCCTATGATAGGAAAGTTGTGGATGCTTTGGAGAGGGTTCAGAGGAGGTTTACCAGGATGCTGCCTGGACTGGAGGGCTTATTTGATTGAGGTTGAAGAGAGGTTGACTGAGCTCGGACTTTTTTCATTGGAGAAAAGGAGGAGGAGAGGGGACCTAATTGAGGTATACAAGATAATGAGAGGCATAGATAGAGTTGATAGCCAGAGACTATTTTCCAGGGCAGAAATGGCTAACACAAGGGGTCATAGTTTTAAGCTGGTTGAAGAGGGGATGTCAGAGGCGGGTTCTTTACACAGAGAGTTGTGAGAGCATGGAATGCGTTGCCAGCAGCAGTTGTGGAAGCAAGGTCATTGGGGACATTTAAGAGACTGCTGGACATGCATATGGTCACAGAAATTTGAGGGTGCATACATGAGGATCAATGGTCGGCACAACATCGTGGGCTGAAGGGCCTGTTCAGTGCTCTACTGTTCTATGTTCTTAAATCTGCACTGCACTCCTATTCGTTTTTTTTAAAAAAAACTTTATAGTACCAGAAGAGAAGTAATTATATTGTAAAGCATTTCTGTTGTGCTGGATCATGGAAGCTTTCAGATTTGTGATGATACAAATGGTGCACAGTTTGCATTTGGGTTGTGTTTACATCCTAAATGGAAACTCTCCACCTTTTCCCTGAAATCCCTGCATAGTTTTCAATACCACTTGCCCTTATCACCCTCCCACCAGAAACTACCTGAAATATCTGTTTCTCCTCCTCATCCTCAGATACATTGTCTCCACTTCCTTGCTTTTGCCATTGAGGTCTGTGCCTTCCACTACCTTTGTATCATGTTCCAAATTCCTTCCTTAAGTTTGTTTGCCTCAGCCATTAGGCCCTTTGAATCTGACATTAATCCTCTGTAAGTACTTCGCTAATCATTACACTGAACTGATTTCATAGCATGCTATGGTGTGGTATCAAGTGTCACCATTTAGAATCATAGAATCCCCACAGTGTGGAACCAGGCCATTCTGGCCCGACAAGTTCTCACTGAACCTCTGCAGAGCATCCCACACAGACCCATCTCCCTTTTCCCTGTAACACTACGTTTCTCCTGGCTAACGCACCTAACCTACACATTCCTGAACATTATGGACAATTTAGCATGGCCAGTCCACACAACCCGTACATCATTGGACTGTGGGAGGAAACCGGAGCACCAGGTGGAAACCCACACAGACACGGGGAGAATATGCAAACTCCACACAGACAGTCACCTGAGGTTAGAATCGAAGCCGGGTCCCTGGCACTGTGAGGCAGCAGAGCTAACCACTGGGCCACTGCCTTGCCATCAGATTCGATTAGTGGCCCAGTGCGATCAGGACTGCCAAAGCACTAAACTCAATTTCCGCTGCAATATTCCCTGCTTGTGGTGAACTCAAAGAAAAGCACGACACAAATGAGAAATTACAGGGTTAAGTACAGCTAGTCAGTTTCTGAGGACATCAAATATTTGGCAGAATGAGGTGTCGGTGGTCTCTCATTCATAGAAATGCAGTCAATGATGAATTAGGCTGTGATATACTAGCCTGAGCGGCATTTTTCAAATGTTTGGAATCTCCCTGCAGGCACAGAAAGGTAACGATACCAGCCAATTTATACTGAGAGAGATTGTTCAATTAGTTCGCTCGGAGCTGGGGACTGAGCAGGTTCTGCAGAGATTGGCATCAAGATCGAACAATTCCAATCACCTAAGAGGTTTTTACTCTCAAAATTCTTCGTATAAAATAGATACCAAAAATTGGCTGCTCTGCCTGTATGCTCGGAGAATGCAGAACATGGGCTGGGGAATTTCCTTGACATGACTTTGTTTTGCTGTAGAAATGGAATTTATTGGCAAACCACCGATAATAAATTATGTATTTGTAATATAGTTAAAACTCAGGTTTCTTACTAAGTGCAGTGATCAAATATCAGGTGAAATAACATATCGTGTGAACAATTAAATATTCTCTTTTTTTATTGAGCTCGCATTTGACTGGATATTTGCGGCTAAAACAGATTAAAGCAAAACTAAAATAAATGTTAGACAATGAACAACAATTCTGCAAACATGGGTTGGAACTGGAAGCAGAGAGTAAAGAGGTTTGTAGATGAAATAAATCCTAATCAGGAAACAGTACCACTCGATGAGTCTTATTACATAAGCAAATTTGCATATCAGAGCACACGCTAATGTAGTGTTAAAATGTCAGACAGAATCACTAAGGAGGTAAAATGCTGACCTCAGTGGAGAGTAGCTACTGGTAGAAATAACTTAAGGGATAACATCGTTAACTTAACATAAATTGAAGCAAGCATTAATGTTTAACGTCGATAGAAAATTCAAACAAGTCTCCAGCAATCATGCGGAAGAAATATAGAATATGATATGTAGACATCACATTAGACTATATTCAGATTGCTATATGTTATCTGTCATGGAGTCTCTTATCTTGAGTACAATAACAAGACTTATATTTCTATAGTGCCTTTGCTGAAATAAAATGTCCCAAGGTGCTTCACAGATGCGTTATAAACCACCAAGCTGCTAAAGGTGACATTGGGCCAAGTGACCAAAAAAAATTGGCCTAAGAGTTAGATTTTAAGACTTTCTTCTTTTAAGATAGTCAAGGTCAAGAGGAAAGTCTAGGGCCTAGCAAAAAATGGTTATTAACTTCGGGGTGATTAAAATTGGATTCATTGAGGAGGTCAGAGGTAGATGGATATAGACTTCTCCAGCCCCACAACCTTTTGAGACAGAGGTAGGATGGGCACAAGCACAAAGGTGTTTGAAAACAAGATAATATGAGGTTGAGGTGGATGCTGATGGGGGTGGAGAGACCAGGCATCATGTAGTCAGACTCTCAAGCTTGCAATTCAGTATGGTGTTGTGCTTTGTTGGAACATTGCAGCAGGCCCATGGTAAAAATGTTAGGATGGGAGCAACGCGGTTTATTGAAACAGCAAACAATTAGAGGGTTAGGGTCATTCCTACAGACAGTTCAGAGTTATTCCGCAAGATGGTGACCTAGTCTGCATTTGGTCTCACCATTATAAATGATGGATCAAGAAGTTAGCTTTTGACAAGCATTTTAAAGCTGAGAAGCAGGAATTTGAAGATTTTGTCCAGTGATAGTGGAGCAGTTAAGATGCTGGGATACTTGCGAGGCCAGATTTGGAGGAGTACAGAGACCTCAGAGTTGTCAGACTGGATGAGGTTACAGAAATTTGGATGAGAGAGGCATGGGAGGATTGAAAACAGGGATGAAAATGTTAAGATACAGGCATCACCGGGTAGAGAGATTGCATGGATAAGTTAGTTTGAGTCAGTGTATGGGCATCAGTGATTTGGATGAGCTTGAGTGTATGGTAGGTGTATGATATGGAGCTGTTTAGGAGAACTTTGGAGTAATGAGTCTGGAAGTAACTGAGGCAGAAGTCAGGGTTTCAGTAGCAGATGAGCAGAAATGGATGAAACACAAAAGTATTGAAAATAGGAGCAAGAGTAGGCCATTCAGCCCTTCAAACCTGTTCTGTCATTCAGTGTGATCATGGATACTCATTCAACTCAGTACCCTTTTCTAACTTTCTCTCCATACCCTTTGATCCCTCTTACCCTAAAACCTATGTCGAACCCCTCTTGAAAACATTCAATGTTTTGGCCGCAACCAGTTTTTGCCACAGAAAATTCCACAGGCTCATCACTCTCTGTGTGAAGAAAGTTCTTTTTCACCTTAGCCTGAATTGTCCCACCTTATGTCCTCAGATGTGACCTTTGTTCTGGACCTCCTAGTGATCATTGTTGCATTTACCCTGTCTAGTCCAGTGAGCATTTCATTAATTTCTGTGATGCCTGCTTGTTGTTCTAATTTCTAGTGAATATAGTCCTAACTGATCCAGTCTCTCCTCCTATGTCAGCTCTGACATCCCAGGAATCAGGCTGATAAACCTTCGTCGCACTCCCTCCATAGCTAGAACATCTTCCTTTGCCCAAAACTGCACACAATGCTGCAGGCGTGGTCTCACCAAGGCCCTGGGCAATTGCAGCAAGATGTCCTGCGCACAACTACACCACACCACCACCCCCCCCCACCCTGCTGCATCTTTTCAGTGATCGCTGAATGATACCCAGGCCTCCCGTTTTCCCAGCCTGTTGCTATTCGAATAATATGCCTTCTGTTGTTCCAACCAAAAATGGATTTATCCATTTATCACATTTATCCATATTATACTTCATCTCCCATGCGTTTGCTCACTCTCAACTTGTCCAGCTCACACTGGCGCATCTCTGCATCCTCCTCACAGCTCACTCTTCCACCCAGCTTTGTGGGAAGATGGGCAGTACTGCAGAGGTAGAAGTAGATGGTATTAGAGATCGTGAAGTTCTGAGGTTGTAGCTTATCTTGAGGTACTATAGTCTGGTTCAGCCGCGTACCCTTGTTTGAGAGAGGATCGACGGTGATGGTCAAAACACAAACTTTGTGATTGTTGGGGAGTAAAGACAATTGTTGGAGTTTTAATAAATTTAAACTCTGATTGTAATTTTAAACACCAGTTTTGCATTTCACATGTCCTCATTCATTTTAGATGTTTCTAAAAGGAGGCAATGGCCTTGTGGCATTATTACTGGACTCCTAATCCAGATAATGTTCTGGGAACCTGAGTTTGAATCCTGCCATGACAGATGGTGGAATTTGTGATCAATAAATACCTGGAATTAAGAGTCTATCGATGACCATGAATCCATCGCTGATTGTCGTAAAAACCCATCTGGTTCACTAATGTCCTTTAGGGAAGAAAACTGCCATCCTTCCCTGGTCTGGCCTACAGGTGACTCCAGACCCACAGCAATGTGGTTGACTCCTAATTGTCCAGAGGGCAGTTATGGATGTGCAATAAATGCTGGCCGAGCCAGCAACAGCCCTCATCACATGAATGACTGAAAGAAAAGTTTCTATATTTTCATGTTTGACCACTAGTTGTCAACAACAGGAATTTTTTTTGGAGATTGTCTGGCTAACCTGTATGGTCGGGATTTCTATCAATTTACTGACAGATGTTGTATAAGTGGCATGCCATGTTGTATAATGAGTAACCCTTTTACATTATGTGGAACTGGGGATTATAGAGATAGCATGTGACGTTTCACCCGTCAAAGATACTTACTACAAAGAGCTGTTTCAAGCAGAAACATTTTCCACATGTTTTATTTCTTTCGTTATTCTCATGGGAATTGGCTCGTGCTTTCTCAGCTTTCCCTGTGAGAATAGCAACAGTGAATTTGACAAGTCTCAGATCAGAATTGACTGTGTCAACTTTTCTTTGGTGCCCAAGTCATCAAAGCTACTCCTTGATTCCTGGCTTGGCAGGCCCTACATAGGAAGTGAGACTGAATTGATTAAGACTGTATTTACTAAGGTTTAGAAAATGAGGGGAGATCTCAAAGAAACATCTGAAATTTCAACAAGACTAGACACTAGGTTAAATACAAGAGGGACTGATGCCGAGGCAGTCCAGAAGCAAGAGTCAGAGTTAAGGACGTGGGGAAGGCCATTTAAGACTGAGATGAGGAGAAAATACTTCACCCAGGGAGAGCAGAGGCTGTGGAATTCTCTGCTACATAAAGCAGTTGAAGCCAAAACATTGAATATTTTCAAGGAGTTCAATAAATTTCTTAGGGCTAATGGGATCAAAGCGGAGAGCGAGAAAATGGGAACAAGTTACTGTGCTGGATGAACAGCCATGTTCATACTGAATGGTGGAGTAGGCTTGGAGGGCCGAATGGCCTACTCCTGTTCTTATTTCCTATGCTTTTACATTAATTGACAAGTTATCTCCTTGATGACCCAGATGACGTTATTCTACTGAAACAAGATGACTTGTAGACAGCTGCATTACGTAAGTGATTTGGGAATATTTTCACTTTGAGACTGAGGCCTGTTTTAACTAATACTTATTTTGCGCTTTGAGCGAGACTTTATCTGCTAGTTTGCTTCATAGCTGCGAATTGTACCCTCTGTTTTTCTCAAGGTATGAGTTTGTCAGAGTTGAGTAGTGAGTTTTAATTGCTGGATTGTTATCTGCTGGTGCCTTTTCATTTGAAAGCAAGCTCCATGTTGATGTGGAGAAACCCTCTTCTTTATCATAGAGTCATAGAGATGTACAGCACGGAATCAGATCCTTCAGTCCAACTCAGGCTTGCCGACCAGATACCCCATTTGCCAGCATTTGACCCATATCCCTCTAAAGCCTTCCTATTCAAGTACCCATCCAGACACCTTTTAAATATTGTAATTGTACCAGCCTATACCACTTTCTCTGACAGCTCATTTCATACATGCACCATCCTTTGTGTGAAAAAGCTACCCCTTAGGACCCTTTTAAATATTTCCCCTTTCACCTTAAACCTATGCCCTCTAGTTTTGAACTCCTGTACGATCCTGTAAGTGAAGACAGTTTTAAAATGGAAGGGCAAAGTGTGTTGGTGCAGGCTTGTTCTTTGTGGTACCAGCATTGGCAAAATCCAGAAATAAAACCCAAAATGAAGCAAAGCGTGTTCTGGTCTTGTTAATGTGGAGGCACGCCTACGAATTCTCTCAATCTTATTAGAATTTGTCTGAAATTGAAGTAAATAGGTACCATGTACTTCTTCTTGAACTGCGAAATTATGCGTTTCAATTCATGGATTTGTTCTTGTCCACCAGGTATAGCATTTTCAGGGAGCTGCAATTGAGAAAGTTTTTCAGTTGTTAGTCTGAGCTGTTGTCTGCAAAGTCATGAGCATTCAGCTGGCTAGTAACATACTTCAGGAGGATGTAGGCAAAGCCACAAAATGGGCAGCTATGGCTTGATGCATTGCAGCAGGTAGCGTGAGGAGAGGCAGTGTGAACAATGTGGTACAGTTTTAAACAGGGCGTTGGAATAGTGAAACACAGAGGTGTTTGTTTCTTCCAGGTGGTTTAGGAGAAGGTCAGAAAAGCCTCTTTGATCCTCGGGTATTTAAACACTTGGATGAGAGGTTAAAATTGAAGGTGTTGAATAATCAAGCCAACTTAAAACTCTCAACCTGTCAAACAGGGCTGAGCTGATGGCTGACGAGGATTAGATGCAGGATTGAGTTTGGGGAACAGAAGTTTAGATAAAGCAATATGTTATTTTAACAGGTGTTGGTGAAATGGAGGAGAAGAACAAGAGTGCATTGGAATAATAGGGATTGGAGGCATGAATAGAGGTTTCAGCAGCAAATTAGCGGAGGTAGAACTTGTTGCAGTGGACGCGGATTGTTACTTTGAGGGAAAGCATAGAGGGACTGAAGCTCAATGCAGTGTCAAATCTAATGGTGCAAACAGTTTGAGAGAATGATTGGGAAAAGAGGTGGAATTTGGAGCAAGAAAACTGAGTTTGTTGCAGAGATGGAAAAGGATGGTTTCAATCTTTTCAATGTTTAACCCTATATTGGATAACAATTCAAAGGATTCAGAGGCTAGCACTTGCTTAACTGCTTCAACTTCTTTGACATGCTGGGGTGGGGTTTCTGAAGTAGGTCCCAGATGGATCCACTGTAGGTACTTTTGGAAAATTCCTTTGATCGCCAACTTCTTGCATGATCTTGCGTGTCTGATGGAGCACGTGATTTGAACATAAATGCTTAGTTAAACTTTTTGTTTAAATGTTGACAACATAAAAGGTCCATTAATATAGCAGTTTCCATGGTATCGTATGAAGCATTAGCTGGATGCTGTATTACTCAGTCTGTGTCTAGGATCTAATTGGAGTTCACATCGTGCTGAGAATTACCTGTGCATCTAGGAAGGTTAACTCATTTGTTCAGTGAACTAGGACTAATGGAGAATGGAGACGAGAAGATATAACGTGAGTAAGACTGAGGATCAAGGATAGAGGTTACAAAATCATTTAGGTGTAAGAATTTCCACTCCCGATCAAGCACAACCAAGCATTTGATTACCTCTTAGTAGGTTAGTGGATTTGTTGGGGAGATGCTGGATTATTACCAGGTAATGTGCAGGATAAGGTTTTGATCTTGGAAAAAAAACTGCAATCCAGATTGAAACATTTGGAAAGGCCGATTCTTTTCCAATAAAATTTAGGTGCAGGTTAATCTGAAGCTGATGAATATGACTCAGTGGAATCACACGAGCTGGTGTGATTGTTGAAGTGCCTATGCAGAAGTCCTTCTCGTTGCTACGCTATTGAATATTCACAAAATAAATCAGTTCAAATAATTCAGACGACTAAACAAAGACTGTGGCCATTACAGCCACTTGAATTGAGCTACCAACGTCAAATTATGTGCCAGTTTTAACGTTATTGTTATAAAAGGGAAATAAAAAGTTACTGCTGTTTCCATCGACTCTTCAGAAATTAATATTTCCAATTATAGAACTGAAATGTAATGAAGATAATACCTGATATTTCTAGTGAATTTTGTATGCTTTCTAGTGAATGGTGGTGGATGGAGAATGTTTTCTATCTTTTTCATGGCGTTCTATACGTCAATCATTCTGAAGCTTTTGTGGTATGCCATCAAACTATCATTGACTTGTCTGATGCATGTTCCTTAGCATCTAAGTTCAGTTTTTCTCATTGTATGATGTAGAGTGAGATTATTAGCAGTTTCATACCGTTGATCCACATCTTCTAAAAGCTGGATTATAGTACAAATTAATTTTACTTTTAAAATTTACATATAACTTTACATTAGTTGTGACAGGAGATATATGATTCTGACCTTTGGTTATTTTTTCAAGTGTACTTGCATTTTGCCTGCCAATGGGCGCGGATATTCTGTTACGGAGGTGGAAGTATTAATGCTGTAACAAGTGGAATACTATCTATTTATTGTCATGTGTATCTTGTTACAAAATACAGTGAAAAGTGCACTAAATGTTCCTTCAAATTAATCAATAAGAAATGGAGGATTCAATATCTGACATTTGGCACATTTTATTTCTATTTCCTAACTGTTGTTTAGAAAATACTTAAAATCATCCTTTCTCTTGAGTCATAAATGAGGATCTTGAGTTTTGTCCTTAGGCACAACCAGACGTTAGACATGAAAATGTAACTAATGACATTTTCAATGTACAACCAGATATCTTTCCAATCATATTAGAATATATCCAAATTTGAACTAGCCTTGAAATGATGCTCAAGTTATCAAACAGTTGGGTCCCAAGAAGGCATAAATCACACACCTCTGTATTTCTTCTTTTGAGCCTTAAAACTTGAATTACAACTAATTTATTCACCAGACATGCACATCAAATGCAGCACTGTTCACGTACCACAATCAGGGAAGCTTTCCGAGCTTTCTTGTGATTTCTACTTGCCCGATAATAACATATTAACAGAAACTAAGAATACAAAGAAGTCTCAGGGAGGACTGAAAAATAAAACACTTGTTAAGAATTGCTGCATCTGGAAATCAGGTTGTAAATTTGAGAGGTGTTGGGATGGGTGCAGTTGGAAGACTCTGATTTATAATATAGAAAATAGAAGAGTACAGCACAGTACAGGCCCTTCAGCCCATGATGTTGTGCCGACCTATTATCCTGCCTAGATCAAACTACCCTGCATACCCTACATTTTACAATCATCCTTGTGCCTATCCAAGGGTCACTTAAATGTCCCTAATGTATCTGGCTCCACTACCATCACCGACAGCGCATTCCATGCCCCCACAACCCTCTGCGTAAAAAACCTACCTCTGACATATCTCCTATACCTTCCTCCAATCACCTTAAGATTATGTCCCCTCATGACAGTTATTTCCGCCCTGGGAAAAGGTCTCTGTGTATCCACTCTATCTATGCCTCTCATCATCTCGTACACCTCTATCAAGTCACCTCTCATCTTTCTTCGCTCCAATGGGAAAAGCCCTAGCTCCCTCAACCTTTCCTCATTAGACCTGCCCTCCAGTCCAGGCAGCATCCTGGTAAATCTCCTCTGCACTCCCTCTAAAGCTTCTACATCCTTCCTATAATGAGGCGACCAGAACTGAACACAATATTCCAAGTGTGGTCTAACCAGGGTTTTATAGAGCTACATCATCTGTGCTAAGAAAGCAGAGTTAACCATTTGAGTCTGATGACGTTTCATCAGGACACAGGACTTAAAACCTTAACTCTGCTTTTTTTTCCCATGGATGCTGCCAGACTTGATGAGTTTCTCCAGCAAATTCTGTTTTTGTTTAATATTCTTTCAAGTTAATACTACTGGTCAGGATCGAAATGTGTTAAACCTGGGTTTGGTGCTGTTTAGGTTATCTGTAGGTTTCAGCACTTACCTGAGATAACAGCCAGGATGAAAGATTCATGGTACTTCTGCAAGAGACCAGTGTAAGCGTGGGATAGCCCCAATGTTACTGTTAGGTGTTACCTGGTGTTTGATGTTTGACATTCAGTCTGTAGCTGCTTTACTGTAATAGCTGACTCCATTTTCTGACTCGGTTTACTCAAAATTACTCGCGTTTCTCATTACACAACATTAGATATGTGGATCCTGGAGAAGATGCTGTAAGTCAGCGAATAGGATTTGGGGGCCAGATTGTAAATCAGGCAAGAGAGGGCAGCTATGTTGACCTCTAACAGAATTGCAGTATCCAGAAATAACTAGCCAGTGAGTTGGAGGTGAAAACAGATCGGCTGTTTTAGTCAAAGATAAATTGGTTGTAATTATACAACCCCTTTATCTTGCATGATAATTGTAGATAATTATTTCAAAATGTTGATATGAAACTACATTTGTAGAACATGGGTAAAATTTCTGGCATCTGTACTTCATTCTTAACATGTACATTTTCATCCCACTGTTCCCTGTATTACATCTGTATAAGGTAGTTTACTGCTGATTCTTTAAGAGATGCTCGGAATTCTACTTGGCAGGATTTGCTGCAATGAGATTGGGTTCTGTACTACTTTCAGTAAACATAATGCCAGGGGTTGGGGGAGCAGGGTCTAGATGGAATCACCTTTGTAGTTATTTCTAGGCCAATATTGGCCGTACCCACACCACTGGATACATGTTTGGTGCTGTTGCTGAACTGAATGGCACCAATGTTGGGGATTACAGGACCAAGGTCCTCAAGTTAATATTTTGATGAGGGGATTTGCAAATTCTCCAATAACAGCTTTGTTTTGAGAGATGACAACGTGTTGAAGGTCTTTGGAGTGGAAAAAAATGGATGATCCAAGATGGGTGCTACTGCAGACTTAGGAAACCAAGTTGCAATATGTTGGACAGGCAATAGGGAGTGTTAATAGGGCATCTGAAATAACTGAGTGACAGGATGGAGAGCAAATAGAAATGTTAGGATTAAGAGGAGGTTTGGAAACGAATAATGTGATTGAACAGTCATGGGCTCAGATGTTGGGCTAAATGGATGATAGGGTTTTGGCCACATGGGCAAGGGTGGAATTAAAAGAGAGATGAATTTTATCGTGAGCTGAGGATATTCACTATTTTTTCAGACCACTTTGTACTAATGGATAAAGTATTGGTCTTTTTTTGCCATAATTTTAAAACAAAATGCCACAATATTTAAGAGCTGTCAAACCACCATTTCTATCATGCTTTAAGTCTCATTAGTTCCCTCCAAAGCACTTTGAAGTTGAAGAACTAATTTCCATCCTTGCTTAAGGTTTTCCTTCCCAGTTTGTTTCTGCTTATTGTTATCTGCTCATTATCAGATAATGAGGTGAGTTCCAGGTTTCTTCGAACGGCCAATTAGAGAACTTGAACTTAATTTACCTGTTTCAAAGCCAACACAATCTTCCCGGTGTTCCATGGCTCCTTCAAAATGTAATGCAGTCTGTGGTTCACAGAGACAGGCGGTTTGGCCCACTGTGCCTGCACGAGCACTTTCTGGCAAAAGGTAAAACTTCAGTGCAGCACATCATGTTTCAGGAAGGACAGGAACACCCAGGGCAGCGGCAGACAGAGTTTTCCTTGTGGCGTTTGGAGGAACATTTAAAACATATCTTAAGGGACTTACTCCTTTCTTGGTTCCTGTGCTTGGCAGTTTTACAAGGCTAAGAAGCAACTGTTGGGCCCCACCGTTTTCAAATTAAAATAACAAGCCTAGTCTCTACTGGTGTAATGGGTCTTGAATCTACTAGCATTGTCAGAGTAGTATTGGTACACATTAGAGTTGGCTAGCAAGACATTGGAGTGAATCTTACACTTTTGTGGTTAACTGCAACTTGTAACAAATTTTTTGGAAGGCTTCTCACCATGAGGCATCGGGCGACCTCTCACTGTCTCTTACCAGAAACGCCCTGTGAACTACCTAACTCACTTCTATGGCATTCCTTAAACTTGATTCTTTCCCCAGCTCACCATGTGCCATTCCCAGCACAACTTGCCATTCAGCAGCAATCCACCGAAAGACCAGAATTCCTTGTTGCTGCGCCATATTTAAAAGTTGATGCTGCAGTCGGACAAAGTTTGCCAATTTGGTGTTGCCTCTCATGGGCAATGTTTTGGCACAGCAGCCATGAAACCTTGTTGCTCACGGTTTAAAGCTGGCAAGGCTGACACTCCATATGAGAACCATGTTCTCTCCATATAGTCACTGCTTCCGTTGTGTAGAGCACAGCGCACTGGAATTACATAACACAGTGTGTGTATGGACTATACTGGAAGGCACCCTCGGTCGGGTCCAAATGCCACATCCTCAGGAGCCCCATCGTCTGCGCCAGCACAGCCCTGGTGGAGGCATGGGCTACATTATATCTACTCTCTGCATCATTCCACGGCTTTCCCAGTGCTGTGATGAGCCGTGGTCACAGTGGGTAGGTCTGGACCCTCAACAACCACATCTGAACCCTCTTGAGCATCAATACACAAGAGCGCTCCAGGATGTAGGAATCATGGCATCTGCCAAGGTCATGGGCACACACCTCCAGGAAGTGGTAACACTGATCACAGAGTCCCTCCCTGTGGATGAATTCTGCAGTGTTGTGATGTGGCCCCCTCAGTGCCAATGTGTCGATGGCACCCTGTGCAGTGGGGAATGCAGCTATGGTCCTGAACCCTCCTGCCCAATCTGCAGCACTGATCCCATCACAGGGGAAAATTAAATAAACTGGTGTGATCTCGCGCAGGTGACACTTTCAGAGTCCTGATACATTTGGAGATGCTTGACTGAGAGATCCCCACACAGGTCCCCTGTGACACCCTGGAAGGTTGCACAGATGTTCAGAGAGACATTGACCTGCACAGTCACTGGGATGGAATGGCATCCCATTCCTTCAACCTTCAGGCCTCTCTCTAGTGTCCAGTACAATTTCATCACAGTGTCCCGGGCCATATGGAGCCTGTGTTGACACTGGCTCATCCCCAGGAAATAGAGAATGGGGCAGAAAGCTGTGGCCAACCTGAGGAGACCTGTTCCTGTCAGCTCTCCCTGAGCTGGCTGTCTCTTGGCCTCTGAGGGGCCTGGAGGCTTCTCCTGGGCTTTCTGAGTCTGCCCCCTTAGGAACCCATCCAGAAGAACCAACTTCCCAATCGTACTGAGCTGTACTGGAAATGTAAGGAATGGAAGCGGTTCATAGGTCTGCCATTCTTTGGCCGCTGGCCCATTGATCAAGATCTCACTGTATTCTTAGGTAACCTTCTACACTGCCCAGTATACCACCAATCTTGGTGTCATCTGCAAACTTACTAACCATGCCTTCTACACTCTCATCCAAATCATTTGTCTAAATGACAAGTAACAGTGGACCCAAGCACTGATTCCTGGATTGTTTGTGCAGGCATAATGGGCTAAATAACTTTGTTGTGTGAACCACAGACTGTATTGCACCTTGAAGGAGTGATGGAACACTGGGAAGGTTGTGTTGGTTTTGAAACAGGTAAATCAAGTTCAGGTTCTCTACTTAGCTGTTTGAAGAAACCCAGAACTTACCTCATTAACTGTCAGACAGCAGATAACAATAAGCAGAAACAAACTGGGAAGGAAAACCTTACGAATCTGTCTCAATGAGTGAGTGCCGAACACCCCCTAGCCCCCAGTTGGGCAAATCCCGGGCTGTGTGCAGCCTGACTCGCTGACTAACTCTGGTCAAGCTCCTGGACTGTGTGCCCCTGATGGATAGTGCAGGCTCCCCCTGGACTGATAGTGGCATGAACTGCAGGCTCGCCCCTCACCCACTTCCTGAGATGGTCTGATGCCATTTGATTGGAGTGGGTTTACCCTGGAGACAGCTGGCACCTGGTGCAAGAGTTCAGTTGACTTCTCGGTGTTCTGTACAGGAAGGTGCTATTCCAACTCCCACAGCAGTCTGGTTGTGTATCAGTACAAGAGAGCACCTCAAAAGGCTGGGAAGTGAGCAGCTCTGACATGCAGCCTGGTCCAGTCTGTGAGCTGGGTGGCCACAAATTGTCCTTGAAGCCACCTTTCACTGTCGCTTATTGGTGTGCCCTGCAATGCAGGTCTGTGCTTCCCACATGTTCTCTACATGGACCAGACAGGTGCCATGATGGTGGTCACATGTTAACATGCCAGTAACATGGAGGGATGCCAGGTGCACATGCTTGGTGCCCATACTCTCTGCCCTGAGATGCTGTTTGGTGCTGATCAGCATGGAGGATCTTTGCAGCCAGCAATGAGCTGATACCCGCTCTGGCGTCCATGTTAAGCATTCTCATTGCTTAGCTTTTTTGGCAAGTTTGGTAAGATTTTAATGAGATGAGATATGGTAATAAAAAGGAGTTGAATAATCAATAAGACTGTAACCATAACAACATAGGATATATGAGCATAATTAGGTCATTCGGCCCATCAAGTCTGCTCCGCCATTCAGTCATGGCTGATAAGTTTCTCATCCTTATTCTCCAGCTTTCTCCCCGTAACCTTTGATCCCCTTACTAACTGGGAACCTATCAATCTCTGTCCTAAAGATACTCAATGACTTGGCTTCCTCAGCCTTCTGCAGCAATGAGTTCCACAGATTCACCACCCACTGGCTGAAGAAATTCCTCCTCATCTCAGTTCTAAAGGGTTGTCCTTTCACTCTGAAGCTGTGCTGTCATGTCATTAGAGTCTCCTAGGAATGGAAACATCTTCCCCACATACACCATATCCAGGCCCGTCAGTGTTCTGTAAGTTTCAATCAGATGACCCTCCTGCCCCATGCTTCTAAACTCCATTGAGTACAGACCCAGAGTCCCTAGCCACTCCTCATATAATAAGCTGCCATTCGCGGGATCATTTTTATAAACTTCCTCTGGACCCTCTCCAATGTCAGCACATGCTTCCTTAAGTATGGGCCCCAGAGCTATCACAATATTACAAATGAGGTCTGACCAGTACCTCATACAGCCTCAGGAGAACGTCTCTGCTCAGGGTTACTCAGTCTTTTGAAATAAATGCAAACATTGCATTTGCCTTCCTAACCACCTGTATGTTAGCATTAAGAGAATCCTGAAATAGAGCACCACATAGTTGGCAACTCTCCAATACCTCATGAGAAACCCACTGAGCAGTTGTATAAACAATGCAGCGAGATGCTCCTGACATCAGCTAGGCCTCTCTGGAATGTCTTGCCCACTCAGGCCCCTATAAAATCCTGCTATTTGGGATATCCCTCACTCCATTTTAACTGACAGGAAGCCCAGTGGGTGTGAGAGGCAGTTAGATTTCCACTCTTAGTTTGGAAAATTATAAAGATTTTGTACAAAAAACAAAAAGGACTAGAAATGTATTTAATATGGATGACTGTTCTTATTCCCCTGTAAGTAGTCAGCTACTCAACATCAAACAATATCTGTCTGCGAAGAGCAATAGTGTCCTGTCTGCAAAAAAACTACCCAGTGAGACCACTTCTTACAATTGCTTCCAGAAATTGAACTTAGGTAGAATATACAGCACAGGAACATGTCATTTGACTTGCTGATTGATGCCAGCACTTTTTCCTTCACTACTCCTCGTCCTCCTACCTATTTCACATTTAATCTGTCTGTTCCTTTCTTATTTAAGTACTAATGGTGCTTCCCCTTCGATGCACCTTTGTTAATGCCTACTCTTTGTGGCATTGAGGTATGTTCTAACCGCTCTGTGGGAAAGGAGGCAGCAGTCTGTCCGTCCAGGGAGGCTGCTGTCTCACAGCATGTCAATTCTGTGTCAGTCAGTGTGTGCTGAGACTATAGAGGGAGACCAGCAAGTGCCCATCTCTTCCACAGCTGGCACAGATAAATAGCATTGTCCCAGGGCGCCTATTTTTATCCATGTGCCAGGCTCTGCCTTCTGCCGTATGTTCATTTCTTTGGTCCTCTGCTTTTTCCATGCTGTCTGATTACATCTGTCCAGGCGCTCGGGTCAGCAGAGAGGACTTCACCTGCAACAGCTTGAATCCCAGTCAACCTAAGCTCCTGCTTGCTGTTGTCCTGTACTACAATGGGCAAATTATATTCACATTAGAACTGGAAGCAGTGTCATAGAGTCATACAACATGGAAACAGATCCTTCGGCCCACACAGTCCATTCCAACTCTGTTTCTGGACTAAATTAATCCCACCTGCCTGTGCTTGGCTCATTTCCTTCCAAATCTTTCCCATTCATGTCCTTATCCGAATGTCTTTTAAATATTACTGTACCTGGGCCCACCACTTCCTCTAGTGGTTCATTCCACACGTGAACCACTCTCTGTGTAATAACAAAAGTTTCCCTTTATGTCCTTTTTAAGTCTCTCTCTCCTCTCAATGTAAAAATATGCCCTGTAGTTTGGAACCCCCTCACGCGAGGGAAAAGGCACTTGCCACTCACCTTATCTGTGCTCCTTAAGATTTTATAAACCTCAACAAGGCAACCCCTCAACCCCCTACCCTCAATTGAAAAATGTCCCAGCCTTTCCGGTCTATTTTTGTATCTCAAACCCTACATTTCCAGCAATGTCCTAGTAAATCTTTTCTGGACCATCCCAGTTTAGCAGTATCCTTCCCAGAGCAGTGCGACCAGAACGGTACTCCAGAGGGGGCCTCACCAATGTCCTGTAGAACCCTCAACGTGACAGCCTGGCTCCTGTACTCTGAGCGATGAAGGCAATTATGTGTCATTATGAATCTTATTGAAAGAAAGTTCACTCACCAGATGTTTTAGTGGTGTATTCCTTTAAATGTTTCCTATAAAAAATCTCTGGCACCTGCAGTGCTCTGATGCAGGAATATTCAGCTTTGTACTCTGTGCAGTGCCTTCAATAATAATAATAAGCAGGTATTTCTACAAGCTAATGATTTGCAGGGCTGAAACTACAATCAGAAATATTCACAATCAAATGTTCAAATCTAAGAACTTAAAATAAGTATCACTTTATTAAATTTAATTTAAACCTACACAAAAGTAATACAAGTCATCTTTTGAGGTGCAACAATTAACATTTAAAAAAATGTTGATGCATTCTAATTGCCAGTAACTGAGGCACTGATCAAAGACTCAAAGAGAAAAGATGCTTTAATTTTACATGATCACTTCAGTTTGTGCAGTTTTAATTAATCCAAAATGTGATGATGAGCAATTAAACTCATCCTGAACAAAAATATAATTCTACTCAAATTTGTGCATAACAATTGAATTTTTATTTGAAGTCACTGAGTAAAATTGAATTTATCGATGCTTATTAGCCTTAATTATTATTGCGCACCTAATTTCTGTAAAGGTTGTGCATTTCATACAGCGCTCAATATATAATCACCTTTTGTATTTTCTCTGACTTATTTTTATTTTAAATTTTGTAGACTGGAAAGAATGAAACCATTTGAATTTCGAAAATGTTTGATTACTTCAGATCAATTACACAGCATCATTTGTTGAAAAAATAATGGCATATTGTGAAAACCCAAGGCATCATATTGCTGTTTACATGTTTTACCACCAGAGGGACACAGCTGCCACTTTATACCCCAGATTTTACGTTGCAGGTGCATAGTTAAATCTACTGCAGAATCCTTCCTCTAACATTAAAATAGGCAACTTGCTCACAGCTGGCAAAGTTGTATAACATGATCAACTGACACCAACATAACTTGGGATAAATGGACAAGAATAGACATTGCTGGAAAAGCGCAGCAGGTCTGGCAGCATCTGTGGAGACATGTCAAAGTTAACGTTTTGGGTCCGGTGACCCTTCCTCACAACTTTGTGAAGGTTGCGAGGAATGGCCACCGGGCTGGAAACATTAACTTTGATCTCTCTTCACAGATGTTGGCAGACCTGCTGAGCTTTTCCAGAAGTTTCTATTTTTGTTTCTCATTTACAGCATCTGCAATTCTTTTGGTTTTTATTTAGGGATGGAGGGAACAATTGCAAAATTAAATTTCTTTTGAAAATCCTCTTTATGGTGCCATTTCAAATGAACTGCCACATCTTATAGGCTTTTTCTGTACTTATTATCCTGTGGTTACTCATTTGAAAAGGGACGCTTTAAACACAATTTCATGAGAGAAGTCTACTGTTTGAAAATTCTTAACAAAATAAAAGCCAATACAAATTGAAGGGGGGATCAGCCCTGTTTGTGTTTGAGCAGTATTTTGAAAATATAAGGTATTCTCAGGAAATTATTTCTTGAAAGACACATGAGTTAGATTATTTGGATACCATTTCGATAAAAAACGTTTGCTGATTGTTTTACATTCCAAGTAACAAGGGAAAATTGTTGACCTCCAGTTATCTAGCACTTTCCCACTCCATAAATAAGTAAGTGTGAGAATGGCCAAATCATGAGTTCTATGTGATATTCACTGTGGGATAAATATTGTCAGAACATTGGAGATAACTCGCCTACTGATCTTAAAAAGTATTGCCACAGAATCTTTTACGCCCACCTGAGAGAGCAGGTGGGTGCTCATTTCATCATCACATCTGAAAGATGGCATCTCCAAAAGTGCAGCCATTACTCCACACAGCACTGGAAGAACAGCCTGGATTTCATTGCGCTCAGGTCCCTGGGACCAGACTTAAACACACAGCCTCTGATTCAGAGATGAAGAAACAGCACGAGCAACTGAGCCACAACTGCCACTCGTGAGTGAGCTAGTTGCACTCCCTGAGAATATGATCACATTTACATACGCTTTCTCGTACTGCCACGCAATTTGTATATTGTTGGAAATACATTATTAATGCCTTGCTGCCGACAGCCCTTTGATGCCTGCTGTGAAACCACTTGTCTTAAAAATTAGGTATCTATCTGCACATGCTATGCATGTGTATTTTACCATCTCTTATTTTATCTCTAAATTTTACAAACTCAGTGGCAGAAAAATTGGTCAAATCACTTAATTTCCCTTAAAGTTATGAGTAAGCCTCCTCCAAAAATAACTAGTAATTCATAAGCAACAAAAAAATCGATATCTCAAAATGACCTATTATCCTTTGCAGCAAAAACAGAACTGAAATTCTGAGGGACTGTCACCAGATCCGAAATGTTAACTCTGATTTTTCTTCATGGATGCTGCCAGACCTACTGAGCTTTTGCAATAACTCCTGTTTTTGTTCCAGATTTACAGCATCCCACAGTTCTTTTGGTTTTTATTTAGTATTTAACTTACTGCCACATCTCTTCTAGGCAGGCCTCCCTCGAAGAAGTTCTGCTCCTGTTTCCAATGGGATTTCCATTCCAATCTTTCCTCTTACCCACCGACTTTAATTTCACTGCTACTCCTGGTGTTTGACCAGGTATTTGCTAAAACTCATTTCCACAGTCATATCGCATTCCTCAGTGACTGCCTCCGGCTCAGACTCACCCCATGCGGAATCCAACTGAAGTATCATCCTCCCGGGATGACAGATATCTTCGTGATGTTTAATGTTCCACAGACAGCTGCTCTCGCTGCATCCTGAGATCCGCACTCAATGCCATGCATCACATGCACACTCTCGACCTCTCTCTCCAACAGCATCGCATTACGCTGGCTCAGGGCTGTGCCACCCTGCAGTTCCACTTCATCCTCTGGCTCATTCGTCATACTAACAAGAAACGTTTTCCTTTCAGGCACCAAGGAAAAGCAGTTCTGAGGAAAGGTCACCGGACCTGAAACATTAACTCTGATTTTTTTTCTTCACAGATGCTGCCAGACTTGCTGAGTTTTTCCAACAAGTTCTGTTTTTGTTCTTGATTTACAGCATCTGCAGTTCCTTCAGTTTTTTATTATGTTCCTTTGCGCATTTGGTGCCCAGATCTGCAGTATGTACCTGTATATCAGGAACATAATGTAATGTTTGTTTGAGTGATGGAGGAAAACCTTATGAATAATAAGGTTAATAATAACACAGTGGAAACAAGGAGGCATGGAGTTAAAATTGCTCTGCATCTCTAGCTGCCTCATTACTATTCTATTGCCAAACTGTTGGATTTGACTGTTCCATTTTAACTGCTGTTCGTCTGAAATGCTTCTCCACTTTAGTCTTGCAAAACCTCACCTGGAGGAGTACCAAAGTGTGCATCTGCTGAAGTTCAACATTGGTCCATGGGTTTTTCTGCTCACAGCTCCTACCCATGGCGGAACAGTAGCTGTGTAGCCTGAATCAGAAGGGAGCCTTATGCTGCACTCAAATTCATGCCCTGCCTCTGATGCAGAATCCCTGTGCAACTTTAAAGGATGATTGAATGGAGCAGTTGAGCCACATGTTGAGGAGGAGAAAGTTATAAGTCAGTAATTTACTTTTACCAGGTCCAGATGAACAGACTCCCCTTCCCCGTGATCATCACTCCCCTCGCCTATCCCCTTTTGTGTAGCTTGTTTGTGAAATGGTAATGAGGCTCACTCTTTGCAATAGACATGGCATCCTGCCAACAGGACCCATTTCGCATTCCCATCGCTGCTCACTCATCCCTGGCAGAGAGTAGAAATCTCCAGTGGCATTCCTGTTTGGTCTTTGAGCAAGTTAGATCGGTTCTTTCCACTCAGAAGGCTGTTGAATTTCAGATGGTGCTGGAGTTCCAACATCTCATGGATGGCTTTTGCTAGCTATTACTTGAATTCAAGTTTGCATTGGGCAGGTTCTAACTGAGCTCTGTTGAAAGATCCAAAATGTATCGACTAGAGGGAATTGCCAAGAATTTCAGAATATCAGCAATGGCAACTCCAATGGGGCTTTTGAGCTTGAAGTTCTCTTGCCATTCGTTGTTTTTTTGATTCTATGGGATGGATGAAAAGAAGAAAAACTAGGTTGCAGTCAAGTTGACCACATTTACTGTAAAGTTGTCAGAGTAAGCAGAAGTGCAGAATCAAATGCAACAGTAGAGATTGCTGGAAAAGCTCAGCAGATCTGACAGCATCTGTGAGGAGAAATCAGAGTGAACGTTTCAGGTCCAAAACGTTAGCTATGATTTCTCTTCACAGATGCTGCCAGACCTGCTGAGCTTTTCCAGCAATCTCTTTTTTTTTGTTTCTGATTTACAGCGTCTGCAGTTGCTTTGGAAAAAATCAAATGACCATTAGGGAAATGCTATTCCATATCCAAGTTAATGTTTATTTCCATTTTTAAAAATGAGTTATTGTCAGAGATTGATATTCAGTGTCAGAGTCAATGACACTCCACTGGGTCTGATTCAACCAGTTGTGATAAGTATAGAGGCAAATTTCTGGTTGTTCACTATTTTTATGACTGAGTAACACCTGAGAACAGTATGACTTAGTTCTTGAGACTGTTCTTCCATACCATACGGAAAGCAACTCACTTATTTTTATAGACAGGTTCTCCACATCAGCTGGGAGCACAGGCGTACTAACTCAGCATCTTTCAAGCAGCCAATAGCACCAGCATTGAGGTTATATTTGAGCAAAAGCAACTCCACTGGGCTGACCACATGTTACAGATGCTGAAGCTTTCAGCACCAAAGCAAATCTTCTTCGCTCAGCTCCACAAAGGCACTGGAATGAGTGGAAGACAAAGCAAGTGTTTTGGAAACTCCCTGAAGGCTCCCTTCAAGGATTGCAACAAACATGTCAATGTGTAAGAGAAGAAGAAACCGACTTGGTGCAAGCTCCTGTAAGAAGGGTCACGATTCTTCGACAATACCCATTAGCAAGAGGGAGTCTGGGAAAGGAACCTGAGGAAGGAATGCAGCAATTCCACGACCAAGGGCCGATTCCACCTCCCAGAAACAAGTGGCTGGCAATGCAGATCTAGGATAGGGCTCATCAGCCTCACAATGCCCCACAGAACTCACATACAGTTTCCTTCGTGGTCAGTCATACTCGTTAGCCAGTGATGATGATTTATGAATGTGTTTGTTATGTAGATTTTATATAGGGAATGCCCGTTGCTTTGACCAAGGAGGACACAGCTCTTCAATAATGTGTATCAACAAAAGGAAATGTTGAGAGAGACAAGGATAATGTAAATCTTAGCCATATCACTGTAGGGAGCCTCCTGCACCAAGATGGTGACAAATGTTAATTAATCTTGCTGATTGTAGGTCTGCTCAGTCACAAAAATAATAACAACCCTACATTTATATGAGCACTGGCTCTAATTACTGGTTACAACCATAGCCACAGGCATCCTTCATTTTGAATACACCAGCAACCAGTCCAATTTCTTGTTGACTGGTATCCCCCACCAGTCTCTATTTTTTTTTGTTTCTGATTTACAGCGTCTGCAGTTCTTTTGGAAAATAGAGATTGCTGGGGGATACCAGTCAACAAGAAATTGGACTGGTTGCTAGTGTATTCAAAATATAAACACGATATGTATGTGTATGTGCATTATAAGATTGCCAGAAGTAAATATTCTCCTTTTCTCATCGTTGAAATGTGTGCGGACATTAAACCTTTTGTACTTCTCTGCAGTTCCAGTATTTCATAGGTTTATTCGATTCAAACTAATTTGAAGCACTTTATACAAGCGAGTGATTTCAGGCATTCAGTTTCTTCTGGGTTCTGATATTTGGCTTTTATAATTGCCGTACAATAATACTGATGGCACAAAGCCACTCTTTCATATGTAACTGGACGAATTGAGCAGTTTGGAGTTTTTTTCCCCGTGCCAACCTTGTTTAACTGCCTAAGCCCATGATTAAAAACCTACCTGACATTTTCAAATTAAGCAACACAAATGCTCAGGAAACAAGTCCACAGTTTCCTTTAATAGAGGTGCTTTCAAATAGTTTGTGTTTTGAAATAAGCAGGAAAACTGTGGATTAACTCAGCAAGTCAGGCAGGTGGAGAAAAACAAGAGCATTTGTTTCAGGTCACTGACCTTTCATCAGAACTGAAGAAAGATAGAAACGTAAGACTTTTAAAGCCCATCTTAAGGGGCAGTGGGCAGGAAGAGAGAAGTTCTGTGGACGCTAGATGAGTTTAAATAGCAAAAGATTTCATGAGGCAAGAGCCAAAGAAAATGAGGGATATGAACAAAGGGTATGTCCAAATGAACTAATTGCTCTCAAACACACACTAACTAAAATTACTGGCAAGACTCAGAGGTATGGCAGCACTGACTCATAGAATCCCTGTGGCAGACGCTGGCAGACCTGCTGAGTTTTTCTGATTCTGTGCATTTCAGATCTCCTGCATCCGTAGTTCTTTGTTTTCTTTTAGTAAATTGCTCTCATTGGAATACTATCGTGCTTTGTTTTGTGCTGAGTTTTTCTAGCATTTCTGTTTAGATATACAACATTCATGGTTATTTTATGTTTGTATTTGTCTGCGTTTGGTTCTCTGCCTGGCCAGGGGAAGTGGGAAGTGAGCAGGTCAGTCAGGAGGTGGAATCAGGAATGCTAGCCCAGAGCGCACAGCTTCAGCTGAATTACGTGGCTTTAGTGTTGCTGAGGTTTGTTGTTGAGGGAAGTTTGTCATTCAGTACATAACTATTAATAAAATATTTTCTCTCCCTCATGCTTGCTATCTCCAATGTACAAATTATGTCACCCAGGAGCATCGTTCCTGTAAAAGAAAAGCAAGTCAAGAATGGAGCGTTTGTGCACATTATATTTGTGTTTTGGATGAAATGGAATCCAATTGCAAAGATCTGCAGTGGGAATGAGGAGAAAAGCTGAACAAGAATCTAAATTGTATTCAAGGCATCTCCTGTTTAATTCAATTCAAGCCCACAACAGTCATCGTGGCCTATGTCATTAGCTAAGTCGATGATTGATCTCTCTTTCACTTCTCCATCCTGTGTGAAGCAATTTATCTTCCATCTCCGTCATTCTTCTTGCACTAATTTCTGTGGCAAGCACCACCTACTTCCCCACACCCAACTGTCTCAGCAATGTCACCAAGTTTCCTGAAATGGTTTCTCCTCTTAGTCTTCTCAGCTTTAATTTGTTCTGATTTACTATTGTCGCATATACTAAGATACAGTGAGAAGTATTGTTTTGTGTGCTAACCAGACAAATCATATCATACGTAAGTACTTAAGGGTAATAGAACAGAATGGAGAATATAGTGTTACAGCTACTGAGAAGGTGCAGAGAAAGATTAACATTAATATATGAGAGATCCATTCGCAATTGCACTAGCTAATGCAAAATACTATTTTCATACTAATTTTCATGACCTTAAATGATATCTTTCCTGGGTAAAGTAAAGCAAAGGATGAGTTATTGAAATGATACAGCACTGGTGTTGGAAAGGGCTTTCATTATGTTGTTAAGGTACTAACTGCAAATGTTTATTTTTGTGGGCAAATGATGCTGAGGTGTTATGGGGAAAATGACGAAGAAATGAATATTAATCTAGAGAAACCAAACTGGAAATGAGTCTAAGTATGAGGGGATTTGAAGAAATGGAGAAATACGGATAAAAGGAACCAAGTGAAATGGAATGTAATGCAAAGAGTTACATAAAAATAGATGATTTTCAATACTGGTGGGAAAAGAAATTGAAACACCAAGTTGATAACTAGTGCAGTACTCAGGGAAACTGTTGCTACAGTTGTTTTGTGTTCTTCTGTATTTCTTCAACTTTACTGGTGGCATTTCCAGATCTCAGCAAATTGTTGGAATGTTGAAACAAGTTTGTAACTTATTTAGTTAATGGATGGAAACCCTTGTGAAGTTATCAAGTTAAATGGATTTCATAGTGTTTGTATGCCTTGATCATGATTTGAATCTGTTCTTCCTTTGACATGAAACTCCTATATAAAACTTGAAGTTGTAATTTGAATGTAGAAAATTCAAAAAGTAGATTTCTGCCAGCTGTTTTATCATTGATTTCATGTTTGGGGAGAAGGCAAAGTCATGGACTACTTTCAGGCTTAAACTTCGAACTATCATAATTTATTACATTTTAATGCTAAATACTGCAAAAACATAGTAATCATAGATATATCAGGTTCTGGTTATGTTAGGTAAGAATGATCTTTGAGAGTTCATGTCCATGTGCTGTACGCATTCTTCCCTGGGAATCTATTCTATTCTATTCTATTCTAGTCTAGAATGCTCCTTCTAGTGTTAACACTGTCCACACTGTGGTATTTATACTCTGTGATGTGCAGTTCCATGACATCATCACAAGGTTGCTGCAGGGTCCAATACCCTTCCACAACTTCATCCCATAATGAAAGTTGTATGGTGCTGTAATGACCTGTTGTGTTTAGTTCACATTGAAATGGATGGTTACGACTGTGCGTTGACGCTTCACCTTCACATTTTATGGAGAGTGGCTTCTTCCAACAGAACAGCTACCACACAGATTCTGTGCTGCTCTGTTAACTTCATGAATCATATCTGAAGGGCTATCTGTGAGCCTGTGGTGATGCAGTTGCTTTCCGTTTGAATGCTACATGCAGACAAGCAGCTTGACCATACTTATGTGGGAATTAAATGGCGTTCCAAGAAACTACATTAAGAGATGTATCTTTGAGTGATTATAGTACACTTGCCAATTTGATGCATGAAACAGACACGTGCCTTTCTATATGGTACTGTAGCATGGACTCCCAGTGTGGCTTGGATGTGTAAAACTGAAACTGAAAATTGGGATTCAGGTGACTTTGTGGCAGTAGAGTGACCTGACATTTAGATAAAATATCCTGTGGGATGTGATTGGTTTGCCCCTCTGAAATAGCTTAGCACGATGTGTAGTCGTAGGAAGGATCACTCCAAGGCACCTGGGGATGGGACATAATGCAGCCTATCTAGTGTCAGCAACAACTTTAAAAAAAAATCTACCACTGCAAAGTTGTTAGCTACTTGTTGACCAGTAATGCCCTTGCTTCTACCTAAGTCCCTTAGCTCTTGCCAGCTTGTGCCAAGCCTGCCCACACTATAGGTAGGAGTAAAACTTCTGATAGAAAGTAGAATTGCAATTAGAAAGCAACTTTCACATCCTCTGAACGTATCAAAACAATAAATACTTTTAAATGTAGTAATATGTAGAAAACAATCAACTAATTTGTTTACAGTAAGCTTTCATAAACTGTTTTTTTTAAAGCACTGCACTGTGGATATTGGAAATCTAAATAAAAACAAAAATTGCTAACCCAGCTGGCCTGGCAGCACCTGTGGAAATGCAGAAAGAGTTAGCATTTCAGGCCAGTGACCTTTCAACACAACTGGGAAAATCTCGGAACACAGTCGATTTGAGTCAGTGGAAGGGGATGCTGGGTAGATGAATGAAAAGGAAACAAACACAGGAGAGTGCTGGAGAAACTCAGCAGCACTGGCAGCATCTGGGGAGAGAGAAACAGAGTTAACACTTCAAGTCTGGTGTGGCGATTCTTCAGAACAAAAAAAAGGTCTCTGAGGGATTAAATGACAAATAGTTTGGTGTGATGTTGTTGATGTTTTGTCAGAATGAATCAAACAACTCCCCAGTCCTTTGAATGAGCTTTGTTTCATTGTCTAATCCTGAATACAGAACATACTGACAGTCTTGGACTCCCACTGTCGTGCAAACGTCAACGTATATTATGTGCTTAAATTTCTGGAAAAATACTTCAAGATGAAAGTGTTATTACTCAGCCAAGGTTGATACTGTCATAGGAAGTCTGCTCCGCATATAGAAACAGAATCTCCACATATTTGTTTGTAGGTAACGTAGTTTGGAGACTCGCAAATGTGATAAGGGTTTAATAATGTGATTGATACTTGGTTGTCTATATTAAAAAAAAGTAGAGTGGTGTAACTAGTGGAACAGGCTGAAGTGGCTAAATGGCTTCCTGTTCCAAACAGTGAGGCCTTTCAGGTCCCTGAAGTAGTTTTGAAAATTATAATTTCTCCTTACAATGGAAATTCCACAACTGCATTTGACACATAGATTGAATTACAGACCTGATTTGAATTGATGTCCTCTGTTGTGTTCTATATCATATATTTAATAAAAGCAAGTGAAATTAAGCTTTCTTTCGGTAATTATTTTTATTGCTCAGCAATTTTTTTATGTGAGCAACATGTGGTTCTCAACACATCTGCATAAAATTACAGTAGCTCCCAGCAGAATATTTCATTCTTCAAGAAATCCTGATTCAATAGATCATATTTATGATAATGCTTTTTGCAACTTAGTTGCTTGACACTGCAGTTCATAAACTGCTCAAATTGCATAAGAGATGAATAATATTATGTTCTGTCCATAACTGTATGCCAAGTTATTCAAACTTGACTTCTACAATTTGATTAATACTTTTAAAGATGAAGCACATTAAGTAGACAGTGAATAATTATATACAGTTGGCATAAACATGTCTGAATATTGTCATGATATTAATGGCTTTGGAAATCTTATTATGTTAGTTTTTTTCATTATCCACTGGATACCACTGTTAATGGGTAGATTTTCTGGAAAATAACATTATTAATTATACATGTTGATATTAATGTGTCAATCACCTGGCTGTTCAGGTGTTGCAAATTTCCGGAACTTGCTGGTCAATTTGTGTCTCTTTGCCACTTACTTTGCACACATGGCACTGCCTAGATGCCACCATTGCTTTTAGAAAATTACTGGGTTTGCTTCATTAATTGCCTGTTAACCTTACCACAGAAAGTTAAGTTTAGCAACTAAGAGTACAAGTAGCTTTGTTTAAAATAAAATGTTAATGCAGCATCAGTCAACTTACAGGAACAATTAAGTGCTCAATCTCATTTCAGAAGTTGTCAATTTTTTGTAGAGATTTTTAAAATCTCAAATAAAATATTGTTTTCTTAAGTTCCTTCCTGTCACTATTATTCTAATTTAGTCCAGTGGACTCTTTGTCTGTTTATTTGACTCCAGTTGACTGAATTCTCTTTCCTGCTCTGTCAATACTGTTTCTTCCTCAATCGTTAAATCTCTGTTTCAGGAAGGAGAGTGTTGGTCCTGGATGCCTCTTGTCATTCCTTGTTAGTAGTTCTGTCAGCACTTAACTGGCAGCAGGTTTCAGTTCAAAAGGGACCAGAGGAGAGTCTAACTAGTGGTGGGTCCCATGCGATATCAATAAAGTCCCACTCTTTGTAAACCACATGCAGACAATATCTGCAGCAAGGTGATTTAATTTAAAACCTGCAGAAACTGTCAATGGAACCACTATATTCATTTGAAATGTATTACTTTTAGTATCCATTATTGCAAACTTACTCGTTTGAATGTTGCAACATAAGTTCGGTATATAAGGCAGAACTTCTGGTGTCAGCATAGTGCTGCTGAGTGTTTGGAAAATGCATTCCAGACAGTTCTTTGGTCAATTTCTACACAGAAAGTTTTTTGAAACACAGCATCTCTGTATATCCTTGCTCTTGCACTTTCTAAAACGTAATGCATTAAATTTTCATTAATTTCTCTGAATCCACTCAAACATAATTAAGAAGTAGTTATTTTCAAATAATTATGCACAATTGGGTACTTCATTGGTGCACAGTTTAATTTCTAAATTACTGGTTTACAGCATTGTAGGGGAAAAAAACCTGGAAGCTGTAATTCTCTTCCAGAATTATATGGCGTTAGTAAGCTGCATCTTATTGTGTTGTGTTAATTAACTGTTTATATGGGACAAGTAGTTGAGCCAAAATTATATTGTAATAAAGTGCAAGAATTTTATATTTTATTATTTGTTTGAACATGCATCAGATCAGGTAACAAAGTAATAATCTGGTATAAACTGCAACCTATTATACGAAATGGTTATGTGGTTGCTGCAATAGGTCACGTTGAGCTGATAAATGAAAGGTCAGGTGCAGCACAATCCTGGCAAACAGATTTCCTCACCAAGCCTAAGGGAGAGCTTCACACTGTTATCAGTGTTGCAGCAAGCAATGCATCTGCTGTCGGCTGTGGGTCTGTGACAATATAGCATGTGTAATATCGGTGTGCAGGGTTTGTTTTTCTTCTGTGGTGAGCTCATTTCACACTGTCTCCAAGCAGGAAGACACATTACCAAAGGGGAGAGAGACTGGTGTTCATGCCGTTCAGAATGTGGGCAGAAGAGTATAAAGCTGTGGCACAAAGAAGGTTGCTATGTGAAGTTGAAGCTGATGCACGCGATGATAGGATTGTCAGTCTGGTGTGGCTGTGGAGAGCTGTGCAATTCAATAGTTGTCAGGGACACTGACTCTTAATCTCGTGCTAAAGCAGCGCCGAAGCAGAGGGGAAGACTGTGCTTCAGGTGATGTTTGGGAACAGTGACGGCAATTTACTACATGTAGCAAGTTGTAAAGATGCAATTAACTCTGCTTAGGGAAACCACTGGAATTCAGAGGAACAGCTAACATTGCAGGGTACCAGTATGCCTGATCGCACTTGAGTTGAAGGCACTGTGGATCGGCTCTACCCTCTGTAGTAGCATTTCCTTTTTTCATTAAGCATGGGAGATCAAACGTGTGCTATTTGCTTTGTATTTCGGCACTAAAGGAAAAATTCTCATATATTCCTTTGTTTGCTGGGTAATTTTATTCACGGTAACAGATCTGGAAAAATACAGGTATGACTGTTTCAGTTTCCTCTGCATCCGAAATGTATAAATTACTTAATTTTAGATGTATTTCTTCACAACTGGCTTCAAAGTGTTTCAATCAGTCTGCTTGACACAACTTAATACTGTTAAAGATGCTCAGTCTTGTCTTTTGTTCTGCTTAAATCAATAGTAGCAGCAACAAATCGTGGACTGCTAATGGAAGTAAATCTTGTTTGATACCTCAGAGCCTTAAATATCATGTATGTTACAGTTTTAATGCCTGGGATCTAAGATCGTAGTTCAGTGCATAGCTGAAGAACACATTAATTGCTTTATTGCCACCATGTTGGTGCTATATTTTTGCTGTGTAATTCAGCAATTTTAAGTCAATCCACAACTAGGCATACAAATGCTGTGTTACATCTGTTTTATGCATTTCCGTGTCCTGATTAATGTTTCAACATGAACAGCCTGCAACATTGCCACGAACAGGCAGCCTGTTTAAAATGTATACTGGATCTTTTTCTCACTACTGCTATTTGGATAGCTCGACAGTTGTTCGTGCACTTGGTACCTGTTCTCTCTGCTTAGTATGAGGGCATCCTGTTTTCTTGTATTTGAAGTGATTTTAATTATTGCTCTGCCATTCCGATAACATCATCATTCTTTAAAGAAGGTTTAATCAGAACAAGATGCCATGTGAGCTATATCATGTTAATCAAGGCACAGCATCACGACTCCCTCAAGTCTTTATGCAAAATAGCACCTTCATTTCATTCCTTCAAGCTTGCTGAGAAGTTTAAGAACTAAGAGCTAGTATATATAAGTCTACATTTGGACTATTAAATCTTGTATACCCAAGGAATGCTGAAATCCTGTATCTTGCATAGTTTGAGCAAGGAAAATTATAAATCTGTTTTAATATATGTTTACACAATATTTCTTCCATCTGATGATTGAAGAAACCTTCCTAATTTGATGGACTTCAACAATTTAGAGGGATTTATCAACTCAGTTTTTAGACATCATTGGATCTTGGCTACAAAGCTGCTGTAGTAACTGCTGAGGAAAGTTCCTGCTGTTGTATGTTATAAGTGTGAGAGTATGAACTTTGACTGTGTGATTAAGTTATTAGTTTACCATTTCTCCCTCTCAACTAAAAGTGATTTTACAACAAATCATATCAGGCTCAGTTGATAATGGAATGATGTCACTATCTCAGCAATCTTTTTCCTTTCTATGCAAATTTGGGAATTTGCCAGTTGAAGGCAAAAAATAAAATTAAGAGGCAGCATTTGTACACTTGTTTAATGAATATTAAAATGGTAAAGCACATCAAAATAATTCATTGTGGCATCTAAATTAGTGTAAAGAGTAAACCTTCCATGTTGAAGAAAAATGCACGGACAAATTCTCATCTTGAGAGAGACTGGACCAATCTTTCTTTTTATATGAAACTTAATGAAACCAGTCCTTTGAAATCAGTAAAATGAAAACCAATCAGATTCTCTAAAGTGTAGGTGATTAGCTCCATGAACAAATAGTCCAGGTAATGAAGATGAAAGCCGGGTTCCAGTGAATACTTTAGCATTTGTACTGTTCAGAGAAGTGAAGGTGGGACATGGTTAGGCAACATATGTAGCATTTACTTTAAGTTTGCTTTATATATTTCCACCAATAATAATTTCTACTGTGACTTTAATTGGATCATTTAACATGGATGTACAAGAGTTCAAATTCAGTTCACAGCATGTCGAGAATTAAACAGCCTTATTTTCAAGATCTACAGTTACAGCAAGACAATCTGGCAGCAGCTCAGATCACAAACTGTTTCTTTATATAAGCCTTCTTTCCTGGAGATATGTGTTGGAAGTGGGTAACACTTGGATGTTGGCTTATGAACAAGTATGTTGCAGAGAAACATTTTAACCATACTCATCCCCCTCACCGGGATCTTATCCCCATGCAATTTCTTCATTTGACAATGTGGCTATGTCTGAAGGGGTTGAAGATATCAGAAGGAACTCAACAACAATATCATCCTGTTCTTGATTGGCAGGACGTGTGAAGATGCCAACACAAAATGGTATGGCTGTCAAGTTTGGATTCTTGCGGCCAAAACTCTACTGACAAGTGTACAGCTTTTGCCAACTTCAGGAATGGCCTGCACCCGAACAGCAGCTTGGTGTGGGCATTAGCATGGGCATTTCATGTGCATGCCAGATGCATGCAGAGTAGGCATTTTTGATGTTCCTGTCTAACGCTGATTTGATGCCAGATTCACCATTATGGAGTTTTTCAATCTTAGTAACACCTTCTCTTAAATATTCACAGCTGAACATACATTCAGCAGCACAATTTTAAGGGATCTTCCACAACTTGCTCGTTAGTCGCTGATAAGTTTCTATCGTCACTGTTTGAGTTTGTGAATTGAGAGTTGATTCTGGATTCTGAGCACATCACTTCCTCCAAATCATCAGGCCTATAGTAGCACTCCCCATGAGAATCATAAATCCCTACAGTTCAATTAGATATCATTCAGCCCAGTGACTCTGCACTGACCCTCTGACGAGCATTCAATTCTATCCCCCCAACCCACATTTACCATAGTTAACCCACCCAAAACTGCACGTCTCTGGACACTACGGGCAATTTAGGATGGCCAATCGACCTAACGTACACATTTTTGGACTGTGGGAGGAAACCGGAGCACCTGGAGGAAACCCACACAGACACGGGGAGAATGTGCAAACTCCACACAAACAGTTGCCCGAGACTGGAATGGAATCCAGGTTCCTGACGCTGTGAGGCAGCAGTGCTAACCACTGTGGCACCGTGCTGCCTAAAGCTAAGGGCCATTAGGCTGCAGTATAATTCAGAAGTGATGCTTATCTTAACATAGAGGCAAACCCATCAGCAAAAGAAGGGAAGGCTGGCAAGACAGACTCCCAAGAGGAAGCTTCTTCGAGGCCACTTCTCCACCCTGCAGGGCCAGTGTGTTAGGTGTCTGTGATTCACCAAAGAGCTGGTAACAGAAGTCTGCAGTTTCTTGGCAGCAGATCCTCACTTCTGAGCAGAGCTAACATCCTGCAGTTCATCTTTCAGTTGCAGCATCAAGGTGTGGTAGACATTCTGTATGCCAAGACAGGGAACGTCCAGACTTTTCTCAGAACAAGGGGAAGCAGGAGGAGTGTGCACGTGTCTGCTAGGCACTGCCTTTGCCTGTACACCTGTGACACAGCAGGAGCACCTCCCAACCATGACACATAGTGAAACCACAAATGTTACCCATCACATTGAGTGCATGGCCATGTGCAGCCCATTCTGTTGGTGAATGCCCACAGTCCTGGTGGCAGTCACGATGCATTCACCTTGCACCAGTCTGTTGTTCCAGTAAGCTTTCTTGTGCAAGATAAAAGTAGTGAGTGGTTTCTAGATGACAGACTACCCACTCTACATCTAGTTCATGACTCTTGTCCACAATCCAAACACAAGTACACATGTATTTGAGTAATGCTCAGACAAGGAATGCCATTGACCAAGTAATTGGGAAATTGAAGCAATGCTGCCTCAACCATTCAACCTCCTGCTGTCATTAGAACAAGTATTTAATGCTTAATGCTTTGTTTCAACCACTGACGTAATATGTCTCACAGTCATTGTGTCAGACTGCCTACAAGGGTCTCATAGCCATCTTCATTGTTTTATTTGAAGCATGACATTCTATGGGAAGAGTACTCCTCTACTGCATTTGAATAGCTTGATATTAACCCAGACACCTATGTACCTGAGCAATGTAGTATTTGTACATAATTTGTCGTAATAAATATCGGTTAGATTCTTCAGTACCACAATATCCACAGTTTCTTAAGTTACAGGAGGTGACCCAAGCATTGTTCCACCAGGTGAAACACCTTGTTGGAAACAAACTCTTGAATTCACTGCAGTGTGCAGCACAGGAACAGATCCTTCAGCCCTCCAAGCCTGCACTGCCACATTTTGCCCTTCTGCATGAAAATTATCTTCACTTGCAGGATCTGTATCTCTCTGTTCCCTTCCGATTGATGTATTCGTCCAGGTGCATCTTGATGCTGCTATTGCATCTGGTTCCACCACCAGTGCATTCCAGGCACTCACCACCCTCTATGTGGAAAAACTCACCTCACACATTTCTTTTAAACTCCCCACGCCCCTGCACCTTGAAGCTGCCCCCTTGTATTTGATCCCTCCACCCTGAGAAAAAGCCTCACGCTTTTTCCACTCTATCCATGCCACTTACAATCTTATAAACTTCTATCAACCTTGCCTTTGTGAGGATGCAGCTCTTGGCATTGTGATTCAAGGAGTACGTGTGGAAGAGGAGGAAGAAAGAAAGGAAGCAGCTGACATTCCATATGGACTGTCTGTGAGCATACCATTCAGTGTGAAGTAAACACTAGATCCCTGTTTTTCAACAGTTCCAATCAGGTTACCATTCACTAACCAGAGCTCATCACAAAATCCTTTTGACCATGATTTTGAAGTAAGAGCTGCCTCAAACGAAATGGCCATGCAAGCTATTCAAATTTGTATCTAATAGCAACGAATAGTATTTAGGGATGGGCAATAAATGCTGGCCTGACTGACGACAGATTGCGAATGAATTTGAAAAAAAAGGCCCTTTCTGTTCTAACTTGCGTAGGTGTCCCACCCAGCAGGGTGTGCAGTGCCCATCAACACTTCTTTCAATCAAAAGCAAAGTGCTGTGGATGCTGGAAATCTGAGATTTAAAACAAAGGCAATGGCACTCCATTGTAGTTGGAAACTGATGCTACTGCAGTATAACCTGTGTGATCTCTCTCTCTCCATAAGACCGCAAGACATAGGAGCAGAAGAAAGCCATTTGGCCCATCAAGTCTCCTCCACTATGCGATCAGATCATGATTGATCTAATGATCCTCAATACCTTTTTCCCCAGAGCGCATCTTCCCTTACTGATTAGAAATCTGCCTTTCTTAGCCTTGAATGCACTTAATGACCCAGCTTCTTTGTGGTAAAGGATTTCACGCATTCGCTACCCTCTGAAAGAGAAAAGAATATCCTCTTCAGCTCAGTCTTAAATGGGTGACCACTTGCTCTGTTACTTTTTATGGGAGAGTCCAAACCAGAGGGCAAAATTTCACTGCCCCAGCATCTATCCCATCAAGACCCCAATAATCTTGTGTATCAGGATTCCTCTAATCAAATTCCTCAAATTTGACTAAACTCCAATCAGTACAAGCTAACAGACTCAACCTCTCAGCATTAGAAAATCCTTCCATAACAGAGATCTTCCTAATGAATATTCTCTGGGCTGCCTCCAATACCCATATATCTTTCCTTTGATAGGGAGAGCAAAACTGTTCACCATTGACTAGTTGTGGTCCAACCCATTGCCTTGTATACTTTTAGCAAGACTGTACTATTTACCAATTGTATTACCTTTGAAATAAAGACCAAATTCCAATTGCCTTCCCTATTGCCTGCTGAGCTAAGATGCTAGCTTGTCATGATCCATGCATGAGGACTCTTAAATCTATGTCCTGTAGCTTTCTGCAGTCTTTCTCCATTTAAGTAATACTCACTCCTGTATTCTTCCTGCCAAAGTGCAGGATAACCTTACGAGTTCCTTCTTCAGGGTCCAGACCCGAAATGTCAGCTTTCCTGCTCCTCTGATGCTGCCTGGCCTGCTGTGTTCCTCCAGCTCCACACCGTGTTATCACAGACTCCGGCATCGGCAGTCCCTGCTACCTCCTTTAAAGTAGCTAAGTTGTTTTAAACCATGCATGGACTTAAAGCAACAAACTTCTGTTGTGCTTTACAAAAAAACAATATGACATGTTTATAATTCAACATATTGGCCTGATATGGCAATGCTGAGCATAGATATTGTGGAGTTGAAGAATCTACCAGGTATTTATCCATCTTATTATTTTGTGTATTACATTTCTCAGGCATGTGGGGGTTTAGTCCAATACTAAGATGTTCAGAGAAGCACTCTTGCAGTAGAGTGTCATGCTTCAGTTGATCTGAGGTAAGAAGGAATATGTGGCCTTTCAATCTCGGGTCACATGCTATTGTGCAATGATGATATCTTGAGCATGTCTCTTAAAGATTTACTGAAATAATGGAGGTGTGACAGATCAGAATATCATGGGCCAAGACAGATAGAGGTTGATGGGTAATCAAAGCACCATGATGAATCGATCCACGTGTAAGGCCAACAGCATGTGAAGATCTTTCACCCACCTTGACCACTAATCTGAAGTCATTAGACTTTATTTTCTGAGCTACATTCAAGTACTTGGGGTCAGATTGTACGCACTGGCCATCATTGCCTACTTCTCCTGTTGTCTTCTCAACCCTTACGTGCTTTTGAACTCTGAACGAAAATAATTTCTCCGACTCTCTGCCTGACTCCCCATATGCATCTCATACGCAAAGGCCTCCAACAACCTTGAAACAAACTCTCTGACTTGGTGTGCCATCTTTGTAGGTTCTCCCTAGTCTTAATCTGTTTCAACTTGCTTCATCCCATGGTACTACTGGAATAACCATGTCCTTAAGAGTTACAGTCAGGCATAAAGCAGTGATTTAGCCCTGAAGTTTGCTATCTCACACCTGAACTTAAGAGACTATGAATTGACTGAGAATGATATTAATTTCATGTGTAGAATTCAATTTAAATTTATGTTGGAAATTAAATTCTTGTATTGTATCTTCAGCATTGTAAGCCAAACCATTCTTCATACACTATGCGGGGCTCACTTGGTCAATGGTGGTTTGCTTTGCTTATGTGCCTCCTAGGATAGAAATTATTTTTGATGACCGCTTTGTTAGAAGAGGTACAAATCTCAATTTTGCTGAAAATTGACAGACAATAATACATTGTGATAGTCAGGATTGGATCTGTTTATATAAGATTGAATGATTAGTTAATGACAGGTTACACAAATTTAAAGTAGCTAAGTTGTTTTAAACCATGCATGGACTCAAAACAACAAACTTCTGTTATGCTTTACAAAAAACAATATATCGTGCTTATAATTCAATGTTTTAACATTATGTTAAATTTCCCCAGGGTTGCAAAAAATAATAAGGATTATCTCAGTGAAGTAAGTATCTCTCAACTGAGACAGGTAAATAAAATGAAAGCCCTATTTGGTTTTACCAATTGATAACCCTTTCAGTGGTTACAATAGTGATGAGTTGGTAATTTCAGTTTGAGGCACATCTTAATACACCCGAGTTTATCCTGTAATAATGTGCTTCATTGCTTGAAGTGATTTGACATCACTTCCCACAAAACCCGCACAAAAACCTACCAGTTCATTTTGTAATTAAGAGTGATGAAAATCAAAATGTCACAGGCTTCAGTAATTCACAAAGGTTTCTATTTTCTGTGCAGCTTCTTCATTATGTCAAAGCATAACTTCTAATAAAGGGGATGCTGACATTATTGGGTTGGTCCTTCATAGCTCTGTAGACATTTTCAAGAAAGGCTTCATATATTAAAAATGCTCAGTATGCTTTTACAAAGATATCTCTGTTTCTTCAATAGATGTTTCCAAATATGTGATTGAAATGAGAGCAATGTGAGAATGGTCTGGTGTAGAAGCATTGGACACTCCCCACCCCTAAGTTATGACTCTGATAGGGTGATCTGACTTTCAAACCCATGTTTAGTTATGAATTTAGCCAATGCTGTGGGATATAGCATGATGCCATAAAAGAAGCTAAGGCCAGATTTGCGGCAATGAAGCAACATTAGTCAGTCATATAGCAGCATTAGCCCTTTAAAGAAGTCTGTAGTTCATGCAGTATTACTTACTTGCTACAGAGGATAACACGGCACTAGAAAGTAATAACAGAAAGTATTATTCTTAAAGTCTTGATACATAATCACATGCAAATGCACACCATCATGTCAAATACAACCATGACATATCGCTTCCCTTTTTATCAAAACGTTGGTGGCATCGTCTTAGCATTGACACATTTCTCCACATGCAATCATCTCCCTTTCATGCAATTGTGCACAATTACCAGTTAAACAATTCACTGAAGTACAACTCTTTTTTAACCTCGTATGAGTCTGAATAAGAGCAGCTTAGACGATGTAATTTTCTGAAACTTGAACGATATCTCTAAAGAAAAGAATTAAAATTGATGTTTTGTGTGATTTTTATCAGATACTTTTTTCCTGTGGCACAAAACAGCAGTTATGATTTATATTTATTGATAAAAGAGACTTAAATCCTTTGTTAACGTTGACATTTTAGCAGCAGATTCAATTCTAGGGTTAATGTGCTGCTGTGTAGTGAAGAGACCCAATGTGGAGCATTGCATTTTACCATTACGAAAACAACTGCCCTCTCCTGTAAGGTGTTCTGTGGAAACAGAGATAAATGCAGAAGGACATAGAATTATTGATTCACAATATGATTTTTAAAATCTAAAACTATAACTTCTTACCTGTCTAGATGTAAGGGGGAATTTGCTAAATATTCCTCTCATTTTATGATCAGACTGATCTGTTTTTTTCTAGTGTTTTGTCTCCGTAAAAGGATTCTTGGAATCATGCTGTTCCATTTGTTTTTTTTTTGTATAATCAATCCTGACCACATCAACGAGAGTTGTAGCAGTTGTCAACAGTTAGGACTGAGATAATTTAAATATTTTCGAAACAACCTGTTCTGAGATGTAATGTCACGCCTCTCGAGCAGGTGGGACTTGAACCTGGGCCTTCTGGCTTAGGGTTAGGGACACCACCACTGTGCCACTGAAATTGTTTATTCAGCAAAAGGTAAATTCTATTACACCCAGAATATACCCAAGTTAGATTTTGCGACTTTGAGGCTGGCTTGATCAATGACCTTGACTTTGACGCTGTTGTTCAGCTGGTATTGAAATTGGGCCCAAACTTCAGTAAGTTCTCATTGATTTTGGCAATGTTGGGTGTCTAAATAATGGAGGAAACGAGAACGTAAATGCCTTTAAAGATCCTTTGTAAGGAAGTGAAGTTGGGAATTTATAAACTAAATTGATGTGATGGAAAAAATAACATTAAAACCATGATTTATTTCAGTTCAGAGTGTTTTTAAATGTTTACTACTGCACCAGATATTTAAATTGCATTTTCATGGGAATATTAAGGTTTGTATTAGTAATGTGATGAAAATTTACAAAAGTAGTGAGCGCAAGAATTTATTCAATCATTCACCCAGATTTTACCCATGGACTTTTGCATTTTGTGTGGCAGTCAAAGTGTGAAAGTTTGTACTTCCGTGAATCAAATAGTTTCATTTTCTGTCAAAAGTGAAAATAACATACGTTGAGACTATTTCCCTTTGCAACCCTAAGATTGCTAAACAATAAGTAATACACCTTTTTGATAAATCTTCTCTTGTGAGGCTAACTGTAACTTAAAACTGACAACACATTCAACCTTCAGGTAATAAACAAAAGTTGTATATATGGAGAGGAGCTGAGCACTCATTTTAGTTTGGCAATGCAAAAACTAACAACGTACAACTGAGAAACAGATTTCAAAGTAAATAAACAGATTGAAATCTTAGCATTTTACAGATTCTTTTGGGTCACTGGGAGAGAGGAACTGTGACATTTTCTTTAAATTGGAGAAAGTGTGAGGTTGAAAACATGAGACATTGGGCTGGATTTCCATAGAATTGGGGAAACTTTGCGAAGGAGTGAAAATGGCAGCAAGATCCGATTCTGGGATTTCTGGCGCATATTGGAGTTTTCTGATTTTGGTGCTGGCCTTGGGGTGCAGGCTGGCGTGGCTCATAATTTCACGGCCTCCCTCCTTAACCTGGCTGGTGTCATAGTGGGGACAGCCACCTGCTGTTGTCCTCTATAACTTTAATGGTGTTGAGTCAAGGATTTAAAGGATTTATAGTGCATGGTGCCTTGGAGGTATCGCAAATCATCATCTGGGTGAGGGAACCTTTGGAAAGATAAACTGAAATGTTCTTACCAATGCTTGTCATGCCAAACCGTGGTCCCCTGCACAGCTCCCATGGCCCCCTCATACTCTCCATATCAAGCTGTGGCACTTTCATGTCCATTCCCCACTATATATAACCAATTGACCCTATAGTGACACTAGGATTTTTTCTTCAAAAGAGTAATTAATTCACTATTTTCTACTTTTCTAAAGTCTAATGGATGTCTGAGCTCTGAGCCAAGAACATGCACTGAGTTCCCATTATTCTCTTGAGACAGGCTGGCTGAACCAGGAATTTCTATATCCCTGCTACCTACCTTAATGACAAAAATCCAACCACTAATTTGGAATGCTGAAACTGAGAACTTCCATAAGCATGTAGTTTATCTAAACTTAGAGTTGTTTGTTCAGCTCCCCATACTGTTTATCTTGGTAATTCTTCATAGCTAGTTTCTTCCTATAGTGTTCTTAATGTTCACAGTTCAAATGAAGAAATTGAAACCAAAAATATTGATGCTCCTTACAGTTCATTCTGATTGAAAGGGACAAGTTTGCCAAAGCACTATTGGCAAACTATATTAAGTATAAATACAAAAGTATAATGAATGAAATAAATATGAAATCTATTATAATATGTTCTTCATTTTAAAGAAAAGAATTGCCATGTTCAATAAGTCAAATTTGTGTGGATAATTTTAGAAAATGACCTGTGCATAGTGATGATAAAATCTGTTTTGAGAAAAGGATAGAGTGAAGACACAGAAATGAAAAAAAATGCAGTGCTACACGCTGAGCTTTCCTACTACACATCAGCTTGGAGACCATTTATAATAAAAAGTGGAACAGTAATGTACCATTTTTTTCAGTTAAATTACATTGCACTGGTTCCACAAATAACAAGCTTTTTTATTTACTTTTGATTGTTACTGCAAAATATGACTATAAAAGGCCAAATAATAAGTTGATGTATGTTTGTGTTTTAGTAGCTATGACCAGTTAATTGTTTGCTAACATAATATATTGTTGTTCGCTTTGAATGCTAAAACAGAATTGTTGAAAATTTTGTGTAGTTCATTGCTAATATCTTCTTTTCTATAACAGGGACAGACATGGGATCCCCACCTTGTTCAGTGCTGTTGCCCTTTCCCCAGGACTTTTAGCAGCTTCTGATACAAATACGTTCTGATTGCGTTCTGACAATTATCTGCATAAATCTATAAACGCTATCTACTTGCTAAGAAATAGGACATACGGTTTGATGCTGTTAATGTGTCTTTTGCTGAAAGTGACGCTCTCGTTCTGAGAAATGTATGGCTGACTTGATTGCAACTGCCCTGGTTTTTGACTGGAATCAGTGATACTTGTTGCCTTTCCCTATGATTTCTTCCTTTTTGAAGAATCTACTCCAGGTCTACCTTTTAAAGTTTTACAAAGGAATGTTTACTAAGAAACCAGCAAATACGACAAGGAAAAAAGAGAGTAATCTAGACAAGAAAGTACAAAAACACCTGCAATCTAATTCGGCACGAAATCAAAAATTCTCAACAAATCTGAAAACCACTGTCAAACGAATAGCTAAGTGTCAATCTGCCCATAACTTATCTGTTGAAGACGAGGAAGGAAAAACAGAATATTCACTTTCTCCTACGTTGAGTTATAGAGTGGCTATAGCAAACGGGCTGAAAAAAGATATTAGCTCATCAAATAATGACACCTTGTGTTCAGAGTTGTGGTCTGTTGACAGTGGCACCTCTGAATTATTGAACGAAGTAAGTGTTTCACAGAAAATAAAAGATCATAAGTCACACACGATGCCAGTAAGGAGAAATAGGAAAAGCGTCAGCAGCCTGGCTGCATCTGATGGAAGCTCAGATGCAGATCGTACATTACTAAGACTTGGTGCGTTGCGTAAGCTTCGCAAGTGGAAGAAAAGTCAGGAGTGTATTTCCTCAGATACAGAAATGAGCACGTGGAAGAAATCTCTTGGCTTTCGAAGCAAATCCCTGGACAGAACAGGACGTCTGCAGCAAAAGAGTGGACTGGAACCCGCATTCAGTTCCACTGGCTGCATTAGTCAAACTCATGATGTCATGGAAATGATCTTTAAGGAGCTTCAGGGGATCAGTCAAATAGAAACCGAGTTATGTGAGCTACGCGGACATGTAAATGCCCTGAAAGAGTCCATTGATGAAATTTCCAGTAGCGTGGAAGTGGTGCAAACGGAAATTGAACAATTACGCTCTGGGTTTGTGCAGTCCAGAAGAGAAACCCGAGATATTCATGATTATATAAGACAAATTAACTATCAAGGAAACAATGTAAGCCTACGATTTACTAATGTACCTGAAGAATTGCATGAAAACACAGAAAACACAATTTATGAAATTATAGAAGAGAAGTTAGGGCTTACAGATGCACGAAAAACTGTTCAGATTGAACTTGTGCACAGACTAGGGCAACAAAGAGACTGTGCCAATGCCAAGCCTCGCCCCATTCTTGTGTATTTTGACAGTCCCCAAAACAGAGACTTAATTCTTAAAAAGTGTTATAAGTTGAAAGGTTCAGGCATTGGGATTTCTACAGAGATTTTTTATGACCTGAAGGACAGAAAAGAATTTTCACTTCCATCAAAATCCCAGACATATGAAAGTATGAATATGAAGTTAGCAACCACAGAGGAGGAGCCCAGATGTGATGGGTTGACATCACCTGAATTGAGTGACAAAGATCAGGAGGAGGACCATAATATTCATGGTTTTGAATTGAGTTCCAAAGCGGTTTTTGAGAAAGTGTCCATTGCTTCAAAATTAGGTGCAGAATGTCACAACATTGTTAACATTGACAGAACTGTTGTTTGCAGCTCATATTCAGACTCCACACAGTTGTGTACTGATGACAGCCTTCATTCATCTCCATTCGAAGAGACCCAAAAACAGCTAGAACCTTATTACAATGAAGTAACCCCCTCATGGCTCCAAACTGATTACTGTACAACCAAACTGAGCCGATCAGAATCTGATTTTTCTAAACTCTGCCAGTCAATATCTTACTCTGAAGATTTTACAGACAATCAGTACTTCATCAGAGCTGATGGTGCCTCAGTTGTGTCATCTTCAGAAAAAGACATTTGGTTAAGAGGTAAGGAAGAGGCAGCAGCTGCCTGGGCTAACAATGTAAGTAATCAGCAGTATGAGTATGAAGATCAACATTATATAGAACAAAATGAAGTAGAAAACACAGAGACTGCTGATAGTGGCATGAGCAATGGAATACTGTGTGTTTCTGGTGATAGAAGTCATTACAGTGACTCACAGTTGTCCTTGCAAGGTGACCTTTCACCATGGAAAGAATGGCAACATTTAGAACAAGGCACAGACTCTGGTCTAGACACCTCACAGCATGTCTTTACATCTGAATTAAATAGCCCATCGGAGCAAAATATCTTAGACTATACTACAGACTTTGATACAAATTACCAGGCTGTTGGCCAAGGATACGAAGAAGAAACATATGATACAACCCTTGACATGTCAGAATGTTCTGGTTTTGATAGAGAACCTCAAAATCAGTGGGAAAGCACATATGAGCCCTATCATGATTCATATTCTAGTGATAATTATCAGCATCAAAATAGATATTCGTTAAGATGTCGTAGTCAGAGCGAACTTCCTAGTGACACTGAATCAATGGAGGTGCCAGCTAAATCCTGGCATAGCCGCCTGAGTATTGACCTCTCGGATACAGGATTCAGCTTCCAAAGATTTGGATCGTCCCTTCAGCGTGCTAAGTCTGCCTTAGAGGTTGTTTGGAATAAAATGGACTCTAGAAGTACCCAAAGTCTGAGTGAAGATGGGAAAACAGGTAATTTTTTGGGACGGTTCAGGACTTTGTCTCAGTCCACAGCAGGTGAATCATGTGCTACCCTTGATTCAGACTTGTACTGTGAACCCTATTATTACAGAGCTGAGGAAGATGAGAGCAGTGAGCAAGCAGGGGAAAACGAAATGGATTACGTTGAGGTGATGGAGGAAGTGCTTGCAAAGCTGGAAAATAAAACATTTCCCAAATCAAGTGATGAGCAGATGTTATCACCTGAGCCTCGGGAAGAACTTATGGCCCCAGGTTTACAAGGAGACAGTTATGAGGTCCCATATGAGACCAGCAATGATGAAGAGATAGAGCCCCCGGCCGTCATCTCAGCAGAACGGCATGAACGTCAGAGTGTATCAGAAGAATCTGAAAATCAAACTGTCCCAGAGGAATGTCCTGAAGTTCCAAAGAAGGTCAAAATAAGACCCACATTCAAACAAGCTGCTTGCAAAGCATATAGACAACAAGTAGCAGAAATGGAAGAGAGGATTCTTTCTACAGGTACTTGTGCTAAAACTATAGAAATAATTTAAATGTAACACTTACTGAAGTGCATAGGGGAACCTAACCATAGTCAGAAGTTAAATATAATGTACAATGTATGGGGCACCTGATGGCAAGACTCAGATTTGAATTCTTCTATTGAGTTTCTGAGTTAGGATACGTGGATGTAGGAAGGAAGGATGGCATCAGTCAGTTAGCTTATGTGCACTGCTAACTGGTGTATTCAGCTTCCTGCTGGCAGTGAGAGAGAAAAGATTTCCCCAAAGGCTTGAGACCACAATTGGTATTCAGGGTGAGAAAATATGGGACAAATATAAACAAACAAAAGGGAAGCTTGCTATTAACTGCCCCCTGTAAGCCAAGTTCCCAGAGGTTAGGGTTTAGCCTGAAAATTGAAAAGTATGATAGAAATGAACTCAGATTCTTGTTACTGTCTGAAATCCTGAATCTGTAAGTAGCCGTGTGCTTTTATGTTACCATATTACACAGAAATGGTAACTCCTGTTTATCCCGTAAGCTTTCTTTTACTTTCTGGATTTGCTATCCTTTTTGGATTTGTTATACTGTGAAAGTGTATCTGTCATCTCATGTTAATTGTGTGGAATGAACTACCTTTGTAGAAGTAGGCGATAATTGTCACCCTGACAAACACTAACTCTTGGTTATTTTCACTTGCATTCAAGACAATTTACAATGTTCAATTACAACACGAGGATTATTAGTACATCTTTACTAAAAGTACTCTACGTAGACAAGGACAGGGTCTTACTGATTTGTACAGCATACACTCTGTTGTAATTATGTTTCAAATAATTAATGATTTGACTATTCTGGTAAAATGTTGTGAGCTCTACATCTCTTTTATTTTTATGTTGTGTAGGAAATTGTACAATACTTAACTGTTTAAAGACTTGGATACTCAGCACATTAGAACTTAAAATCTAGCTTTGATACAAGTATTTTATCTGTTTCCGATTCATAATAACATATTTATTTCTTTTTTCCATTCTTTGCGTAGATACTAAAGCACCATTGATCCCTCTGTTTGGTTGGGTAATGTCAACCATTACTACCTTGGTACTTTGATGAGAAATCTAAAGTTGTACACTGTTACTCATAATATATCTAATTTTTCAAAATTTCTGTCAGTTTAATTGCAATATTAAGTAGAAAGAGGATGAAAAAAGTATCTTCTTGCAAAAATAATTTATTGGTAGATTAACATTGTGCTTGAATTACGTTTTACCACTGCTGAAAGTTTCAAAGCAATAGCTGAAAGCTTGATAAATAGATGGTTTACAGACCAGAATTAACCACCGAGTCTGCGAATACAGAAATTTGTTGTGCAAACTATGTACTTTACATTCTTACCTTTTACTAGCAGTTGCTTAACTGAATATATTTTTTGAGAAGTCTTTTTTTATAAACAGGTTTACATTTAATCAAGGGTAAAGAGGATGTACCACAGTCAGACATTATTTTTGATAAATATCCTTGCATGTTTACCGATTAGCTCGTGAGTGGGCAAAGCTGTTTTATCCATTAGTTATGCTACAGTTCAGTAGGGAATTGAGGATCACAGGGAAGATGCAGGAAAGTGGACATGAGCAACGTCAGATCTGTCATGATGCTATTGAATGGTGATGCGGACTTAATGGGCTGAATGGCCTATTTCTGTTCCTATTTCTTACGGTCTAATTGCACATGTTGCTGCAAGCATATTGTACATAAAGATGAATCTCTTTGTAACCCACAATCACTCAGCATTAGCAGGAAAACAAAAACAGCATCATTAGATTTCTACAGAATTAAAGTTCAAATTAAGATAACAAGGTGTAGAGCTGGATGAACACAGCAGGCCAAGCAGCATCAGAGGAGCAGGCAAGTTGACGTTTTGGGTACGGGCCCTTCTTCAGAAATTTCTGAAGAAGGGTCCCGACCTGAACATCAGCTTTCCTGCTCCTCAGATGCTGCTTGGCCTGCTGTGTTCATCCAGCTCTACACCTTGTTAGCTCAGATTCTCCAGCACCAGTAGTTCCTAATATCTCTGAAACTTCATATTAAGTTTTGTTTTATTCATTCCTAGGATGTGGGTGTGATTGGCTGGGCCAGCAGTTATCACAAATTGCTAGAACATTGCAGACAGTGATCTCAGGGTTCCATTTCCATCCCAGCCATTATTCACTATTATTACTTTAACTGAGTCTACTAAATTAAATTTCGTGATGCCTTTGTAACAGAAGATGTTAGTTTGAACGTGTTGTGTTAATCAAGTCCTCCTAAGCATTTATTGAAACAGAATGCATGTCAAACCCTATCCAAGTATTTATTCATTACCATAAAGTGGAAATCAAGGCATGTTAGCATAATATTTTTCAGTGCATGGTTTGAAATACATTATCTCACCAGTCAACAACTAGCTGCTTACAGAGATTCACTGGAAAATATCAAGTGTCCAACTTTTACTGTATTCTCTGCTTGAATCAGTACAGTGGTGCGCTCTTATGTGTAAATTCTCTTTTTTGATTTTCACGGTTATTTAACTGTAGCTTTTAAACAAAAGGGAATAGTATCTTTTCCTCTTCAAATGTTTCTCATTCTTCTGTTATAGGAAGTTACTCATCCATAAGTCGTGAGGTAAATATCTTCTCAGTTTGTAGTTGTAAACTAACAGTGTCTCGGATCACAGAGTGTATCCATGCAGTCGTCTTCAGATTCAGTTATACGTAGTGAAGAGAGGCTAAACAACAGCAATTTGCTTAAATATGAATGCTTATTAAGTAATTTAAAAAGATGAAATAGAAAGGAGCATTTATTAAGTAAATAAAAAGAATTTTAAAAAAAGGAAAAATACAATAAGCCTCATGCCCTTCTGGCTGTTCATGAAGGGTCTGGAGGCTGAGCTTGTTCCTGGCACTGTTTATGATTCCGATCAGAGGCCAAGTCCCATGATTTGGAACAAAACTCTCTCTCTGTTATACAGTGTAACAGACAGCAAGGCACAGAAAGACAGAACTTCTGGCCAGTACAGAGAACACAGCCACAACGTAAACAAGCTACAGGTGTCATTTTCAGCCTGTAAAGGAATATTCGTAGGACTCATTCAAGGCCCTACAGCTTAGCAAGTATCGCCATTAACTTTCTCAGTCTATTTTCCCATCTTATACAGTCTATTTTCTCATGCAGCTGTCGAATAACATCATTAACACTTACCCTTTGGTCCATCCTATGCTGAGATGTTACTTTAAACGCAATTGGTAATTGCTGCTATTATATACAAATAGGTCATTTAGTGCTGCAGGGTAGTCCTTCTATTTTATTAGATCAATGTTGAAATGTACCTCTAATCTTTTTAGCTGTTTTTGATGCACATGCCAAAATAACCTTACCTAACTAAAACCTCTCTCTTGAAATTTTTGATTGTTCCAGTACTCCCAATTTTATAGAGGAGAATATTCCAGATTTCTACGATGTGCAGTGAAAGTTATTTGACGGCCTCACTCTGAATAAACAGCTATAATTTCTAGATTGTAACCTCTTACTGTTATGCCCTGTTATAAATTCCTGTTTCCTCAAAGTTATTTGGAGTTGGCGATTTCTGCACAGCTTTGTTATTTATATTGGCAAGGTGTAGTAATGAACACAACACGGAAGATAATAAAATACATTCAGTCCTGCTGGTTAGGTAATACTGTTTTTGTAGAATGGCTCAGTAGTATTTTGCTTAAACGAGTCCTTTCAAAAACATCAAACATTGTAAGTCGTGGTCCCTGCTAATTCCTCATAATTGTCCTGAACACTGGTAATGCAAAGTAAAATGTTCAATGTTGTTTTAGTGTGTGTATACATATTTATTTCCCTTGGGATAAATGCAAAGCATCAATAGATTCACCTATTAAGAACTAGTGCCAATTTAGAGTATTAACAATAATGCAGTACTGTTTGCAAGGATGGGGCCGAGCTGAGCAAAGTAGTCACAACCTGGAAAGATCATAAAATCATCACAACAGATATGTTATTTAAATACTTGATTACATTGGTTTAAAACAAAGCACCAAGGAGAATATCTCAAGAGTCAAGTTTATTTATAATATTCTGATAAGCTAACACATTGGGAGAATATCTTCTGATTTATGTAATGTTAAATATGTAATGTCTGAAGGATGTTATATAATCCATATCTTAATAGCAGTTTCCAAATCTAAAGCTGTATTTACAAACTAATGACACAATATCTTTATACTTGTAGCTTGATATCAGTTACCTGCACTGCAGTGGCTTGGTTCTGTTTTCACCATAAGAAGAAATGTGCAATTTTCTGGCCTCCAATGTTTAAAGTGTATTTCATTATGAGGGAAGACACAATGCCATCTGGAAATGCAGAGCAATTAAAATGCTAATGTTGTTTTCATTCCCAGGTTTGTATATTGTCATTTTGTATGTCCTGTAACATTGTTGGGGCCATTGTCTGGGCCGGTTATCTCACCAGAAAATAGATTGTTGCTGTTTAGTCCTAAGTGAAAAGTTTCAGGCTGCCATTTATGATGGGAAGGTAAAATTCTGCTTCTGCCTCCTGGGCGCATGTGCAGTAAGATTGAACACCTTCAATGCATGATTTCCTATCCATTAAGGCTAGTTTGACAGGAGTGCAGAAGTAGCAATTTTGTTGCTTTTTCTGTTTTCCTTGACTCCCATGCTTATTGGTTTCATTTATAACCAATTAACATCCTTCAGAGTAAATGCAGACCAATTGTGAAACAGTTTTTGATATGTTTCTCTGGTCCTGGAAAATTACCAATTGGCGTGCAGTCAGGAGACACAGCAGCAATGTTTTTTTTCCCTCAGCAAGTACAATTGTTGCTGAAAGTTTCTTGATACCTGCAGGCAATCGTCGAAACTAACAAGAAGCTTCACAACTCTAATGCAGTACAACAGTTGCATCTTTTACAAAACCATTTTTATTGTTTGTGTTGTGCCTGCAGAATGGACGCGTGATTATTTCTCATTCTTTCCTGCATTGATATTAACCATTATCTTTGAAAACATCAAGAATAAATCCAGCGGATTATGCTGGGTTAGAGGACATTTTCTTCTGCCGTATCTTTTAATTGTCTCTTAATGAGACTGATCCTAAAGCTATACCTCTGCACTTTCTTTATATCCTTTGAGAAATTTAGAAGCGGATTATACGGGTGCACTGCAATATGTGCTCGATCTGAAATGTGCTTCAAGAATATCTTCTGAAATGTAGCCTCAAGGACAGGTTTTTTTTTAATCTCTGAGTACAACTGGAAAAATGAAAAAATTGCTTTATTTAGAAGGTCAAGTTTAATGTTCAGTTGTTTGCAGAGGTTAAAATGTCATTCCAAGAGAATTTTTTGAAATATAAACATATGAACAGAAGCAGGCCACTTAGACTCTGAACCCACTCCAACATTAAGTTAGGTTTTGGCTGGTTTTCATTTTATCTCTCCATCTTTTATGCCACAATCTTTACCTTTTATTCCACAAAGGTCTGCATTGGCCTCTGACACTCTCTGGGAAGAAATGGAGATCTGGGCACCAGCCATTGGTAGCTGGTGGTTTGGGTAGTTTGCTGCCACCTATACATTTTCTTTTGACATTCAAAGATTTTATTTGTTCTCAGATTGAAGTAATTATTAAAGGCTTTTGTTGGTTTCAGAAGATTCTTGTAGCCTTTGACATTACATAACACTATAATTAGGCATAGCTATAATTATCAGGAGCCTGATTTTTCACGTCTTGTCCATTGAGAACTTATGTAAGGTAGACAAACAGGAGGCAGGAAGAACACAGGCAGCATCTGGGGGAAAGCAGCGGCCAATATTTCGGGTTCTTACTCTTCTTCAGGACTAGATATGAGGATAGGGAGAAACTGCAGATAAAGAGAGCGGGGGAAAGGGAGTAGCAAAATAATGGTGAAAGGTGGACACTGGTAGTAAGTGTGACATGCTTGGTCGATGGGAAGGATGAATCTGATTGGTGGCTGGAAGGGAGGATCAGAAGGTGGATTGGGAGGGAGGAGGTGGGGCTGGAAAAGGATCCGGGGCAGGGTGGGAAGATTATTTGAAGTTAGAGAACTCAATGTTGAGTTCTCTGGTCTGTAAAGTGCCCAGGCAGAAGATAAGGTGCTCTTCAAATCATTACCATGTACGACAGATTTCCACTGCCCATTGCATCAACAAGTGCTTATTGACATCATCTTTCGACATCCTAATTATAATCTTAAAGTTATGCTCCCTTGCTCTGGACTGTTCCAGTGGAGCAAATACTTTGTCTTGATCTAGTCCATCAGCTTCATATCTAATAAATAGTTCGTTACTCAAGGAAATACAAATTGAGTCCATGAAATTTATCCTGATAAGTTGTCGCTGTTAGCCCCAGGCATTTTGGTGAATCTTCATGGCACTCACTCTAAAACCAATATATCCTTCCTGAGGTACAGTGCCCAGATCAGAATGCATTCCTAAAAATGAGATCTAACTAGAGCTTTATATAACTGTGACATGCATATTCCTTTGTGTTACAACATGTAAAGGCCAAGATTTCATTTGCCTTATTAAATTACTTATTGTACCTGTCCATGTGGCTTTTTACAGATTGTTGCACCAGGACTCTTAAATCTCTCTGCTTTTTGACACTTGGAGAATAATCCATCTTTCTGTGGGTCAAAGAGGATGACCTCATACTCCTCCACATTGAACTCCATTTATCAGAGCTTTTTACAATATCAATATCTCTTGCAACTTTCTGTCATCATATGCACTATTTGCGGTGCAACTTGACATAGTGTCATCAGCAAAGTTGGATATATGTTTTTCCATTACTTCATCTAAATCATTTATGAATACAGGGACAAGCTTATTCCCCAGAACAACACACAAATCATTTTCTGCCAGAAATTATTCCTGCTCAGTAACCTCCCTCCAAACAACTTGCATGCCCATATGTATATGTTGCCTCTAATGTGCTCATTTTTATAAACTGCATTTTTACGGTATGTAGAAAATAATATAACTTTTAAAAATCAACCTGTTTGGATATGTTATGAAACACTGGCTGGGCAGGTGGGATTTGGACCATGGACCTTCTGATGCAGAGGTAGAAAGATTACCACTGTGCCACATGGTCCTATTAAAGGATATTTTAACTTGTCAGCTTTTAGGAGATGCTTTTCTACTGAGAAACTGGGTGTGTCTACGCTGAGTGAATTGATTTAAAGCTAGAAGCATCGTACCAGAAACATGAACTTTGTTTCTCTCTTCACAGACACTGCCAGATCTTCTAAGTTTCTCCAACATTCCCTGTGTCTGTTTCGGAGTTTTAGCATCTGCAGAACTGTACTTTTATTTGAGTGAAACAATTGCTGGAACTTAGAGCTAATGTCACACAGTGGCAGGCTTGACTTCATCAGTCTTCACATTATCAAGTGTTTTTTAAATCAGCCTGTCAGATGTGTGATGACACACTTCCATTGCAGAGGGGACTTGAACAGCATTTCATTCATTTTTGCTTCTGAGGTCCGTGCACAATGAAAACGGAAATGGAAGCCATGCATCAACACACTAATTGATGTGCATGGTGTTTCCCAGCAACAGCACAGAGGGAATGTTGATCTTGAACCTGGACCGTGTGGTCCGGAGATATCCTCTGCCATGTTGGCATTTACTAATAATCATTAATCATTCATTGTTTGAATATTAAGTAGGATCAGAAATTCGTGGTCTCATGCTTCATGACAGGACTTGAGAACAGCATCTAGACTGCAGCTTATCTTTAATACTGAAGGAGTGCTATATTGTCTTTGTCAAATATATTTGACAATGTTACTTGATATTGTCTGAACAAAAGCACAGCTGTCCTGGCCAACATTCCCTGTTTAATCAATGCTGTTGAAATGATTATTCAAAGCACTTTGAGACCTTTCAACAAATGTACTATGTGGAAATGCAAATAATTATTATTAGGCAACCAAGTTTAGATGCCGTGTTTAAAAACAATTAGTTGGCCCTGCACTCGTCGCAATTGTAATAAAAAGCAGACTGAATTTTTTTATTCCTTTGTCCCTGTGCGGTTTGGGCAGCCCCAGTAAGGCAGCATCAATTGGCCATTCCTTGATATAACTGAGATTCAATCAAATGCTATAGGACAGGAATTGCATGTAGACCATACTGGATCGAATGGGATGGGAGACTGGCTGTAATGCATGAAGTGCATTAGAGAGTGAGTTAGATTTTTAGGACAATCCAATGGTTTAAAAGTCTTTGGTTAGTGACTGAACTTGTAAAATTCACTTCTAGATGTTGCCATGGTCGGACTTGAAAGTACAAATTTTTGACAGTTTTATTTATAACTCAGGAGATTTTCAGGATGTGATTAAGTAAGGGTCCTTGCCCAAACTTTTTTTTATGAGCATCTGTATATGAACTTATTGACTGGTACTTGGCCTCCCTGTTTAAAATGTAGAAATGATATTTTTAACTGCTAAGGCAATTATTCTTTCTGTCTGGCCTGTCTTGTCTTTTCTTCTTGTTTGTCTTTTCACTTACTTACTCAGTTGTTAGAATAAAATTCAAATACATAAGAACGTAACTAAGAGCAGGGACAAGCAGTTCAGCTGCTTGATACGATAATGGCTGATCTCACCTCATCCTCAACTCCACTTCCCTGCCTGCTCCTCATAACCCTTCAACCTATCACTAAAGATCAGCCTACCTCCTCATTAAATTTAGTCAGCATCACAGCATCCACCAGACTCTGGGGTAGCGAATTCCACAGATTCATGGCTCTATGAGAGAAGTAATTTCTCCTCATCTCTGTTTTAAATCTGTTACTCCTTTTCCTAAAGCTGTGACCTCATGTTCTAGATTGCTCCTCCAGATGTGGAAACAACCACACTGCATCTACTTTGTCAATCCCCTTTTTGATCTTAGACACCTTAATTCAACTATTTCTTTGACTATCTGTTTAGATTAAATAGGTGGCAGCCTTATCTCACTGTGTGCCATGCACCAGCAATATTAAGACAGTCAAACTGATCTGATTCCTCTGACTGCCTTGTCAAAATCTATGGCTCCGTAAGCCAAAGTTATAGCCCAGAGTTTGTCTGTTATATGACCGTATGCCCCACCCAGAAAGACAAATTACTGTGGACACATGGAATGCCACAATGCGCTGTATTATTGAAGTGTATATGACAGATTTTCCAGGAAAGTTAACATTCGAGTTGAATTTCACATCTTGACATTATTCCAGCGTTGTGTTTCACTGGAACAGTGCAGTTGTTCTGTAGCATGCTGCAAAATTCATACAAAGAGTGCACCTTCGTGGTGAGGTCGGAAGCTACATTCCCATTCCATCAGCTCCATGCACACGCAGTGAGCTGATAGTATACCCCTAAACTTCTCGTGATAGTAAAAAGCTATTTAGCAACCCTTGCAGAAATCTTCCAGTTTCAAAAATACCGCAGTCATTTGAAGTCTGTCGGTGGAATTTCTACCACTCTTTTTGTGCAAACTTCTGCACCTGTATAGCCCCCAACTGGGGCGGGACTTGCATGCATCCGGAAAGGCAAGGACTGATTAGGGATGGTCAGCATGGCTTTGTGTGTGGAAAATCATGTCTTACTAACTTGATTGAGTTTTTTGAAGAAGTAACAAAAAGGATTGATGAGGGCAGAGCAGTGGACATGATCCATATGGACTTCAGTAAGGCATTCAACAAGGTTCCTCTGATAGACTTGCTTTCAAGGTTAGATCACATGGAATACAGGGACAACTGGCCATTTTGATACAGAACTGGTTTGAAGGTAAAAGGCAGAGGGTGGTGGTGGAGGGTTCCTTTTCAGACTGGAGGCCTATGACCAGCGTGTGCCTGAAGGATCGGTGCTGGGTCCACTGTTTTTTTTGTCAATTATAGAAATAATTTGGATGTGACGTAGGCGGTATGGTTAGTAAGTTTGCAGATGACACCAAAATTGGAGGTGTAGGGGGCAGTGACGAAGGTTACCTCAGAGTACAATGGGATCCTGATCAGATGGGCCAATGGGCCAAGGAGTGGCAGGTGGAGTTTAATTCAGATAAATGTGACGTGCTGCATTTTGGAAAGGCAAATCAGGGCAAGATTTATGGACTTAATGGGAAGGTCCTGGGGCGTGTTGCTGAACAAAGAGACCTTGGAGTGCAAGTTCATAGTTCGTTGACAGTGAAGTCGCAGGTAGATAGGATGGTGAAGATGGCATTTGGTATGCTTGCCTTTATTAGTCAGTACATTGAGTATAAAGAGTTGAGAAGTCATGCTACAGGACATTGGTAAGGCCACTTTTGGAATACTGTGTTCAATTCTGGACTCCCTGCTGTAGGTTGTTGTGAAACTTGAAAGGGTTTAGAAAAGATTTACAAGGATGTTGCCAGAGTTGGTGGGTTTGTCCTATATGGAGAGGGTAGATAGACTGGGGGGCTGCTTTCCCTGGAACATCGGAAACTGAGGGGGTGATCCTACAGAATATAAAACAGAATACAGGTCTTATAAAATCAAGAGAGTGAATAGCCAAGATCTTTTCTCCTGGGTTGGGGGAGTCCAAAACTAGAGGCCATAAGTTTAAAGTGAGAGGAGAAAGATTTAAAGGACTTAAGGAGCACCATTTTCATGCACAGGGTGGTGTGTGCATGGAATGAGATGCCGGAGGAAGTGGTGGAGGCTGGTACAATTACAACATTTAAAGGCATCAGGATGGCTACATGATTAGGAAGGGTTTAGATGGTGATGGGTCAAATGGTGGCAAATAGAACAAGATTAATTGATGATGTCTGGTTGGCATGGATGAGTTGGACTGAAGGATCTGTTTCTGTGCTGTACATCCTAATGACTCTATAACTCAAGAATAGTTCACAAAACTGCAGCCCAGGGACCTCCTGTTCTGCAGTAAGTACTTGATAGCAGCGTTAACAAATGGGTGATATAGTGCTTTATATTTAACTCATTTTGTAACAGACCAAAATTGCACATCATTGAGCTCTAATGCATCTCGAAAGTTTGAAATAAAAACAAAAGATTTCTTAACAAGCGATTACCACGACCAAAATGCTGAGTTAATACAATATTTTTAAATTAGAATTTTCTTGATCACATATACAGCTCTGCTGAAGAGCACCAAGGTATGAAATAATGGCTTCATGCCACCAGTGGAAGGTTTTTTGAATGAGCAATTAGTTTTGCTTCGTTCTTAGAACAATCTTGTAAGGATAGTCAGCATTTTGGATCAAGGTTCTTGTTCACTTGGCTTCTTCATTTCCAGCACTGGCTTAGGGCAGAGTTTGAAGGTTTCAAAGGGCAGGATTTAATGCCTTCTCCTGAGGGAAGTTTGCTGATGGTGGCATTTAGTCAGGCAGGCTGGTGGCAAACAGGTAACCTGCTGCCTTCCTGTCTCAGCTTCTAAGGAGTATGCCCATGGATGGTTTCCCAATTCAACCCATAAAACTAGTCATTAATGCTTGACTGAAGGGCCTTAATCTGTTGCATCAAGTACTCACCAAATAGGTGGTCAAGGAAGAGATAATGGGAACTGCAGATGCTGGAGAATCTGAGATTACAAAGTATGGAGCTGGATGAACACAGCAGGCCAAGCAGCGTCTTAGGAGCAGATAATGAAGACTCTAGGCCCAAAATGTCAGCTTTTGTGCTCCTAAGATGCTGCTTGGCCTGCTGTGTTCATCCAGCTCCACACTTTGTTACCTAGGTGGTCGGGGAACTTGTTCAGTGAGAAGCTTGAAAAGTAAATCCTGTCACTGTTGCTTGAGACCCTGCCCAAAGGGTGTTCGGGTGTTTGTACTTCATTCCAAAGCACTCAGTGACTAATTAAGGAAACTATCCTCAGAGGGATGCTGCTGAGAGCAGCACTCCTCTCCATTCTTTTGTGATCCCAGCCCAGGACATCCATCCTGCCATCACTCACATGTGGTCTAGGCCCTTCGCTGATCCTAGGCCTCAGGTGGAAGCGTTACTCGCTGTTGTCACCACTCCTTTGGTATGCTACTGAGCAATACACAGTGCTCAGCCACTGATTAGCTGGCAGCTTCGAGGGTCCTTGATTTCCACTCCTGGGGGCAGGGCCTGATCCTGGGAGATGGACTGCTACTGTCCAGTGTTGAGAGATGCTTAGTTTGGTGGACCTTGTGCAATGATGGCAGCATATGTGGGGTTTTTTTCAGCCGGATGCACTTGTGTTGCCTCCATTTGAAAACTGTTCAGAGTCTGACCAGGAGTTGAACTAATCAAAGGTGTCTCCCACCTCCACTAACTTGTGATTCTGAAATTGTGATTCTGAAATGTTGGCCATACACCTTTTGATGAAATGTGAAATGAACTCTGCAATGTCACGTGACATTCAGTTGTTTTTAACGTTGTTGATTGTGTAAAACTCTGCCCAGTGGCTGAGCCCACTAGATTGATGCAAAAGCCACGAGATTTCACTCTGTGGAGCAAATAATTTCTTCCTACTCTTTAATTCTTAGCCCTTTGATGTTCAGTTGCAAAACCTTTTTGTTACTTATGTCAGTTCAATGTTTGGTAGACTTCCAAAGATGAAAGGAAGGATTCAAACATTCAAAATCTCCACTAGGTCAATTGTTATCTGAAAGAGAGGGACAAGCAAATGAATGAGGTGGGTGAGGCTCTTCTGAGAACTGTTTATTTCAGTAAATTTTCTTTCTCCCTGCATTCTCTTATATTTGTTAAATTGGCAGTAAGGTTAAACTCTCAGTGGGAATCATGGAGAAGAAATGGACTTGTGGTTAGTTACGTCAGAACTGAAACTTTGATTGCCCAGACAAAGTTAGAGACCTTGCCAGAGTTCCTGGGCACAATGCTGTAACAACAGGAGTGACAGGGCCTAGATTGCACTCAGCATGAAAACAAACCTCGACCAAGAGATTCCACTTTCGGTATAATTAGCATCCAGGTTCAAATTGCAACACTTTTGAGTTTCTGCTCAGAATCATTGCCAAATGTGAGTGTTGACATGAACTCAAGATTCATTGAAGATTAAGGAAGCGACAGGAATCATCTGTGGGTGTTATTTGTACAGACCTCGAGAAAGCATTTATAAGATACAGCTGACTGAAGTTAAAGCTCATGGAATTGAAGCACTTACTGACCTTAGTAGGAAAAGGGACAGAGGGTGTGGATAATTATAAGATCCCCACAGTGTAGAAGCAGGCCATTCAGTCCATCTGGTCTGCGTCGACCTCCAAAGACCAACCCACCCTCTCAACCCTGCACGTCGCAATGTGTAAATGCATCTAGCCTGTGCACCCTTGAACACTATGGGTGACTTAACATGGCCAATCTACCTAACCTGCACATCTGTGTGCTGTGCAAGGAAACTGGAGCACCTGAAGGAAATCCATGCAGACATGGGGAGAATTAGCAAACTCTACGCAGACAGTCACCCGGGGGTGGAATCGAACCTTGGTCCCTGGCGCTTTGAGGAAACAGCGCTAACCACTGAGTCACCATGCTGCCCTAAGACAGACACTCTAAATGGCAGATGTGTCTGGCAGTGGCCCACAAGAGTCTGTTTTAGGACCGCAAATACTCAGCACCTTGATAAAATCTGATGATAGTACAGAAAGCCATATACACCCAAATTTGCCAAAAGCACAAAGTTAGGTATGCAGTGTGCATGGATACATAAAATGACAAAAACAGTAGTAAAGTGAGTGGGCACACCTGTGGTAAATAGATTTCATTGTAAGGAAATATGAGATCTTGCATGTTGGACTTGAAAAGGATAGAATAAGGTTAAAAGCTAGAAACAGTGGTGGAAAGAGAATTGGGTGCTCATGTACATTGATCATTAGAGAATTATGGAAAGGCAGAGAATTAAAATCAAAAATAGTATCAGAACATTGGTCTTCATATTCTGGAGAAATAGAAAACAAAGCTTTGCATCAGCTAAACAAAATGCTGGTTGAGCACACCCAGAGTATTGTGAGTAAGTCTAGGTACCTCACTTTAAGAAGGACTTATTATCTTGGGTGGCACGCAGGGGAGATTTACTAGAATTACATCTGAACTCCAAGGGTTGATCGAAGTTTAGGGAATAGAAAGGTTAGAAAGAGATAACAATTTCTGTGGGTCCAGGACGAGAGAGTTTAATCTAAAAATGAGAGAGCGACCTTTCAGGAGGCGTAGAGTACAAATGCACTAATGTTGTGAATCTCAGGTTTGGCCTCGATGGATTATTGAGTGATAAGAGCCATTGAAAGGTTTTGGAGAGGTTTTGTTACAAACTGGTGAGGAGGGGAATTGGTTTGCCTTTTAATTCCCTCTTCATCTGTGGCAACAACGATTTTTAATCTTTATTTGTGACATGCAGTTGTCGCACATCAATTAAAATGTAGTTATCAAGATCAAAATGCAAGAACAAATTCCCAAAGACTTCCTGACTGAAAAGAAAGGGAGTTTCATGGGTCTTAAACTGTCAGCGTCAGTATTAAGATCAAATCAGCCAGGTTTCTTTGTCAACACCAAATAAATAGACTTACCGAAGGATGCAAAAAATTATTGGTGCATGGTTTGGATTATGCAAATAGGTATATTTACCCTTTTAAGAAACAAACTTGGCCATGTGTGTGAAGAATATCAAGGAAATGAAAATGCTGCAGAGTGTTGACTACAAAGTACCTTGATCAAGTAATAGCAATGATAGAAAGGATAAGCCACATCTTGTCTTCTGATTCTGCACAAACAAGCCGCTGGCGACGGGGTGTAGTGAGCTGAATTTCTTTTGCTTCAGGTATTTTCCAAATAAATCCACTTCATAAACTCTCCCCCTAGTACTAGGGAGCATGCATTTGAGTTGAGAGGGGGGAAGCCCAAAGGAGGTGTGAGGGGCAAGTTTTTTTTTACACAGAGAATGGTGTGGGTCTGGAACTTGCCACCAGGCCCAGTGAGTTGAGGTACATATGATAGGTGTGTTTAAGGGAGTTTTAGATAAGCACATGTGTATGCAAGGAATGGAGGGATGTGGCCTATGGGTACGCAGAAGGGATTAGTTTAATTTGTCATCATGATCGGCGCAATGTTGTGAGCCAAGGGGCCGTTCCTCTGTTGTGCTGTTCTCTGTTCTCCCTGGCAGTAAAGATGAGTTTTAGAGATAATGGGAACTGCAGATGCTGGAGAATTCCAAGATAATAAAATGTGAGGCTGGATGAACACAGCAGGCCAAGCAGCATCTCAGGAGCACAAAAGCTGACGTTTCGGGCCTAGACCCTTCATCAGAGAGGGGGATGGGGAGAGGGAACTGGAATAAATAGGGAGAGAGGGGGAGGCGGACCGAAGATGGAGAGTAAAGAAGATAGGTGGAGAGAGTATAGGTGGGGAGGTAGGGAGGGGATAGGTCAGTCCAGGGAAGACGGACAGGTCAAGGAGGTGGGATGAGGTTAGTAGGTAGCTGGGGGTGCGGCTTGGGGTGAGAGGAAGGGATGGGTGAGAGGAAGAACCGGTTAGGGAGGCAGAGACAGGTTGGACTGGTTTTGGGATGCAGTGGGTGGGGGGGAAGAGCTGGGCTGGTTGTGTGGTGCAGTGGGGGGAGGGGACGAACTGGGCTGGTTTAGGGATGCAGTAGGAGAAGGGGAGATTTTGAAACTGGTGAAGTCCACATTGATACCATATGGCTGCAGGGTTCCCAGGCGGAATATGAGTTGCTGTTCCTGCAACCTTCGGGTGGCATCATTGTGGCAGTGCAGGAGGCCCATGATGGACATGTCATCTAGAGAATGGGAGGGGGAGTGGAAATGGTTTGCGACTGGGAGGTGCAGTTGTTTGTTGCGGACTGAGCGGAGGTGTTCTGCAAAGCGGTCCCCAAGCCTCCGCTTGGTTTCCCCAATGTAGAGGAAGCCGCACCGGGTACAGTGGATGCAGTATACCACATTGGCAGATGTGCAGGTGAACCTCTGCTTAATGTGGAATGTCATCTTGGGGCCTGGGATGGGGGTGAGGGAGGAGGTGTGGGGACAAGTGTAGCATTTCCTGCGGTTGCAGGGGAAGGTGCCGGGTGTGGTGGGGTTGGAGGGCAGTGTGGAGCGAACAAGGGAGTCACGGAGAGAGTGGTCTCTCCGGAAAGCTGACAGGGGAGGGGATGGAAAAATGTCTTGGGTGGTGGGGTCGGATTGTAAATGGCGGAAGTGTCGGAGGATAATGCGTTGTATCCGGAGGTTGGTAGGGTGGTGTGTGAGAACGAGGGGGATCCTCTTGGGGCGGTTGTGGCGGGGGCGGGGTGTGAGGGATGTGTTGCGGGAAATACGGGAGACGCTAGTTCCAGTTCCCTCTCCCCATCCCCCTCTCTGATGAAGGGTCTAGGCCCGAAACGTCAGCTTTTGTGCTCCTGAGATGCTGCTTGGCCTGCTGTGTTCACCCAGCCTCACATTTTATTATCAAAGATGAGTTTTACTTGGTTTTCAGCTTGCACACTTTGCTGAGAGCTGTTGCAAAGACAGAGATGTGTAACAGTGGCTTGTTGCTTCTCAGGCTAGTCAAATTCTCTCTCTGAGTTTTTAAAACTGTGATTGCCTTGTCCCACTCTCAAACTGAGCCATGTGTCCTATCTGTGCAAGTTCTCTGGAGTATGGCTGATGCTAGCTCCCTTCTCCTTGCAGGAACAATGCTATTTCTAATGTACCTGCTGCTTTTTCTTCAGCAAAGTGTTCTTTGTGTAATAGTTCAAAATATTTTTATATAGGTCCGCGTAATCTTTTTAAAACTATTTGGATCATATGTCCTTACAGTGCAGCTAAACACTCTGTTTTGTGTTTACCCCTGCTCTCTGTTGCCTGGCTCTATGTTCTGAAGCTGTTTACACCGTGCCGTCTGTCCAATCTGTATGAGCAGCCAAGACATGGGCAAAAATCCCCAGGGCCTTTATTAAAGTGACCTTTCCCCCCACTGCATATGAGCAAAATTTTTAATTCAAGTTGTAAAATCCAACTGTTTTTTCAAAGTATTAACACCAAAAAGCTTTGCATTTATATTGTGCTTTTCATGACCACCAACTATGTCAAAGCACTTTTACAGCCAATGAAATACTTTAGAAGTGTCATCCCTTTGATGTGGGGAATGTAGCAATTTGTACACAGCAAGCTCCCACAAACAGTAATGTGATAATGACCTGATAATCTCTTTTTGTGTTGCCTTCAAGGCATCAGTGTTGCACAGGCCACTGATAATAACTCCAGTCTCAAATCAGTGCCCTGGGAACTTTGGCATCTAGCCAGCAGGCACGGGGCCTTGCTTCAACGTTTCCTTTTGAAAGGTGGCACCTCCTGACAGTGTAGCACTCCCTCTGGCTGTCCTGGTGTGTCAGCCTTGATTTTTGTGCTCAACTGAGGCCTGAACATTGTGTCTGAGAGACAAGAGTGCAACCAGTTAAGTCATGGCTGACTCAATGAAGCAATCTGATCAGAAACCATTAATATTGTCCATCACTACCTGCTGGGTACAGCCCATTTATTCATTGTCACAGCCCCTCTCAGTGACCCCCAAACCCAGGCCCTCTGAACCCAGTCCGAAGACTGAGCTGGCCAAAATTTGATCGGTGTCCCAAGATAGATAAAGTGCAATGTCAGTTGATTCTCAGGCCTCTTAGACTGATTGATTTATCCGCTCTGACTGCACATGCTGTTAATTTCTTATATTTTTCGGGAATTTTAAGTTTCTTATTTCAAACTAAATAATACCCTTTTTTGATTCATCTAATTATTCCAGCCAGCATTTCATTATTTTCCAGCTGTTAACATTTGAGCGCAGAAGCATAACATCTGTATTGGAATGGCATGCAGCTAACTAATTCAACTCCTATTAGAGTGACATCCTTATTTTATATATTGAAGATGTATTTGCATGTTTATGTGCTGTAGTTATTTGTTTTGTTATCTCCCTCAAAGAGCTAGACAAAGTTGTAAACAGATTCCAAATGTGCAGAATGTTCATTGCATAAAGAAAGCTGTATTGCACTGACGTCTCAAATGATGTGAGCAAGCCCTTTTATCATTCATAGGTCCAGGTGAAGGATTTCAGTTCCTGCCTCTCTCTCTGAGCCACATCTCAGTTTCTGCAGTCTCCTCTCCTATAGTCTTGCTGTGGTTGTGTGACTACAGATAGAGGAGCTAGGGCTGCAGGACTGTTTCAGGAGCATCGGTGAGGTTATAATAGGGCCCTGTGTTGTTGAAGAAGTCTGTGTTAGATCAGTGAGATGGGAATGCTGCTTATGGTGTTTTAACAGCCTCATCCTCTGTGTTCTCTGCACTTGTGTTCCTCACCAGCCTGAATGTCTTCGTGCAACCCTCACTGAGTTCAGAACACAATTTCTATCAGGCACTAACGTTCTGCATGTATTGTAATGATAACGGACACACAATGTACTGTGCTGAATTTTTGTTTTATTTCAACTCTGATGCTATGATCTTCACCTTTATGGAGACAGCAAGAGGCAGAATAATTGGGTGAGATAACCCCGGTCAGGTAGTCACCATCTCAGTAATTAAATTCTGGGTGAGAAGGCCCTCGAATGGCTTTTGCAACCTGTTACCAGTTGAGGTCCATGAGTAGAAATGAATAGCTATTTCAGGACCTTGTCTTGACCCTTCTTTGATTATGTGCCTTTCCATTAGATGAGAATAATGACGAGTTTCCTTACGGGTGCACAATTTCCCAGGTTTAGGGAGGCGGGGTGGTGGTGTACATCCCACTTGGCCCACTCCAGGGGGCCGTTGGAGGCACGAATGGGGACATGGAGCTGGTCTCTGAAGTCCACCCACTTACCCTTGACTCCAGCTCTCTAACTGGTCATGCTTGCTCAGCGTTGGGTATGTTGTGTTGGTCACCATCTAACATGTTCAGCCCCATAATTTTTAAAAGCAAATCGGAACATCGCTCCCTGAGAGCCATATCTTCTCCCTGGTATGATTTTAACACCATTCCTTATTTTCATAGCCCTTTACAAATAATTACATTCCAATCCTGTCACCTGTGCTGTCAAGCAGGACAACGGCAACAAATGTATGGGAGCTCCATCCCCTGCAAGTTTCCCTTCAAGACACATGCCATCCTGACTTGGAAATATATTCTTTCGCTATTTTTGGGAGTCGGTATCCTGGAACTCATTCCGAGTAGCACCATGGTTCGACTTAAACCATAGGAATTGCTGCAGTTCAAGGGAACTTGAAGATGGGTAGTACATGCTACCTGGCCAATGATATCCATTTCCCGTGAAAGAATTCTTTTAAAAAGAAACTCAGCTCAATTTAGGTTCATTCCAATCAAATTAGTTTTGGATATGATTTCTGTCAAAATGACAAACAGTCTTTCCTTTTGCACAGTAAAGAGCTTGGCAATGTTGAACCAAACTGTGCTTACTTTAAAGAACCTTGAAAGAATAATAAGATGGGAGTTCGCATGGGCCTGATTTTTCTTTGACGGATTGTCGACATTTACCTTACAGCTGCAAGAGTTACCTGCCCAGTAGCATCAACGTGACATTCTTGTCCAGCTCACATGAGCTTTATCAATGAGTTGGGGAGTGCAGTGCCTCAAAATATGGAATGCAGTAACTTTTGCAAGAGTATACGCATACCGCTGTAATTGGCAAAGAGAATGCAAATCGGATGGAACACAGGAATAGCTATTTTTTAGTCAGCATTTGCACTGCTGTACAGAGATACAATTTATTCAACTTGTTTAACCGATAAACTTTCACCAGTAAATTCCATTTCAACTCCTGAAGTTGTTGTGCTGGTTGTTTGTGAGCCTTGGACAATATCATTATATTGCAGGAGCTCATTATATGTCAGCATATCAAAGCTGCTAAACTATACTTAAGTTAGTAATGTAAGAGGAGCAGCTAGCATTTGGGAAGGACTGATGTGTCCAGAGCTATTGTGTGTAAAAAAAAATCAACAAAACTCTGACTGACTTGCTTTGCCTGTAACAACACTTAAAGGGCAATTGCGCCCAAAGAAAATGCAATGAGTGTATTGGCAATAAAGCACTTACTCCAGACAAGTATGGGCCTCGCCACTTTGGATTCATGACTAGGACTTGTTGCAGTTTTAACCCTCTGTTGTGTGTCTGACTCATCAACAAAAACTGGCAGAAAGTAGGAGTGGAGATGGAAGAAACTTTGCACCACAAACCTTTAACTCACAAAATCTTGCTTCCATCTGCTGGCCAGATTGTGGGTTCAAACAGGATTCTAATCCATGGTCTTTTGCATTTCACAATAATTTTAATAGCGGTCTGTCATGTATCTTCAGTAAATCTAAATGATTTATCTGTATTGGCTAAGTCTCAAAAGAGCAGAAACTTTTGACTATAAAATGTGAAGCTGGATGAACACAGCAGGCCCAGCAGCATCTCAGGAGCTGCTGTGTTCATCCAGCCTCACATTTTATTATCTTGGATTCTCCAGCATCTGCAGTTCCCATTATCACAGAAACTTTTGACTATTCTTTTCTAGACAGAAGATCTGAAGAGAAAGATGACTGTAAATGTTCTGCTTTTATAACATGTCTTTTACAGGAACCCTTGCAAGTTAAACTAAAGCTATCTGAAACCACACGTAGTTAAGATGCTGATGCGGCTTTCTCATAAACCACAAATAAAAACCAACTGATTAGCTGGTCCTTGAATTTAATGGGCAGCTCATCCCATTGTGTTACACAATTTTTTTCATTACTTTCTGATTGCAGTGAGTCAGGCATAGAAAAGAGAGTTCTGTCAGTTGAACTGAATCTGATAAGGATTGCGCTGAGCATTGATGTTATGTGGAATAAAGCAGCATAATAGCCCAGACCCCGCCTCAACTCTTTTAGTATTAACTTGGTCAGCTATTGGACAAGTTGAAAAATAGTTTTGCAAAAGCTATGTGTGTCCAAATCACCATCATAAGGGAGTCCCATTGTTAGGTGAACAGTTTATAACATTTAGTGTGTGGATGCAGGCAATGTGATTCAGTTCCAATACATACTGAAACGATTTTTGGGGGTTAATTGCTTAATTAAGTTTGAGAAACTGTCAACCAAAATTAGGCCACACATTCAGGGTATGATTTGCATTTAGTAAATCATTTCTTATCGAAATTTGTGTTGGGTTTGTAAGCTTAGCAACTCATTTCTCTTGCAGCGTCAGATATTGACCTCCTGTGGAAATCCTTGCCCATCTTTTATATTCCACCCTCCTTATTCTATAGCTGCTCCCCTATGTCACCCCCTCTTGTTTTTAAGTTTTTCTTGTACATCTTGTCCAGATCAATAGATTCTCCCTTTGTTCCCTCATCCTGACTGCTGAACTTCCTGTTCTTTGTGCCATCACTGCCAACTGCCTCCTTGCATTATTGACACTGTATTGTTTTCAATAGTTTCTGCTGCAGTGTCGAGAGGGTAAGCCCATGCTCCATGCTCCATGCTCCATGCTCCATGCTCGCTATTGCTTGAAGATATCAGGGAATGTGAAATCAACTTTACCATTTTACTCTTGCATTGACTCTGCATATAAACAGTCTGTACGTTCCCTAACCAATAATAGGGTTAAAGTGCACCATAACTGAAAGCCAAGCTTGTAGATTCTCCCAACAACTCCATTCCTGAGGCCGTTGCAAAGACATTCTTTTTAGGTGTCACCAGCAACTTGGCCCAAAAGAATCTTGGGCACAGTGAGACTCAAAGTTCAACTTCATCTGCTGCGTCTAAACCATTTCTTTCTTTTATCTGTAAGAATTTGCTCTGTTCCACGGAAACCCTTCACCAACTTGCAACTGGACACCCTCAGTAGGTAGTTCAGCAATGTACTTGTTTGTCGCTATTGATATTGCAGGTCAGGACAGCCCGTGTTCTCTTCCATATCCATCTTTGTAAGTGTTGTACATTCTCTACACTTCCCAGTATCTAACTATCTTCTGAGTGGTTGCTTTCTGTACCCAACCATCACGGTCCAGGCCTTGTGATTTTGATTGGTGTGATTGTTGTGCTTGACTGGGTTGGGGTGAAAGATGATACGGTGACTTCAAATATGGAGGGATGCGAATATAATTATAAAGCATTCACATATTTAAAGGTGATTCAGACTCTCTTTTCTTCCCTCCATTTAATTTCTTACTTTTTGCAGCTATTTGCTGATTTATACTTGTAATCAGTCCAACTACAAATCAGTTTTAATATCCTGATTCCTGCTTCCAAATCCTGCCAGGACATCCCCTCGCATTTCTGCAAAAGAGATATCGTTGTGCTGTCTATCGACGTCCAACTTTGGCCTCTTGCTCTACCCGTTAGGAGTCAGATTTTAAGCTCTCTAGACCTTAATCTCTCCCTAGACCTCTCTACCTCTGTATCTCTCACCCGCCTCCTTTTAAATCCTCCTAAAGTCTTTTGACCAACCTTTCGATCATCTGACCATAAGATGTAAGAGCAGAAGTAGGCCACTCAACACATTGAGTCAGCTCTGCCATTCAGTGAAATTGTGGCTGATCTGATAAACGTCAACTCCACTTTCTTGCCTTTTCTCCAAAGTCCTTGATTCCCTTACTGATTAAAAAAAATCTATCCATCATAGTCTTGGATGTACTTAATAACCTAACCTTTGCCAATTGTCTTGAGTTTTTAAAAAATTCCATGGATTCACAACCCTCTGAGAGAAAAAGAACCTTCCTTATCCAATTCTATCTTATAAATAATTGTAGTTGTGGGGAGGTGATAGCCTAATGGTATTACTGCTGGACTGTTAATCCAGAGACCCTGATAACGTTCAGGGGACGTGGGTTTGAATCTCACCATGACAGATGGTGGAATTTGAATTCAATAAAAATATTTGGAATTAAGAATCCAATGATGGCTGTGAATCCATTGTTGATTGTCAGGAAAAGCCCATCTGGTTCAGTAATGTCCTTTTTGGAAGAAAACTGCCATCTTTGTCTGGTCTGGCCGACATGTGACTCCAGACCCACAGCAATGTGGTTGACTCTTAACTGCCCTCTGGGCAATTAGGGATGGGCAATAAATGCTGCCTGGTCAGCGAAGCCCTCAGCCCATGAATGAATAAAGTAAAAATTGGCTGCTTTCCTGAAAATACCCCCTTTATCCCAATTTAGTTTTCTAACAGTTAGCTAAATCCATGTTAATGTTACTGTCCGCTATATCCTGTGCCACCATGTATCTTGTAAAGTAACCATATGTACTGTATTTTGTCTAACGCCTTTTTTTAAACGCCAAAAATATTCCATCTGTTGGTTCCCCTTTATTTATTTTGTTTGTTACCTCCTAAAGAGCTGTTAGGCATGATTTCCCTTTCATGCTGACTCTGCTTGAATTTGTTATGCATTTCTAAATGCTATGCTACTATATCCTTTATAATAGACTATCATATCTCCTTTATGTTCTGTATGAGGAGGTTTACTGATTAATTTGTCAGTATTTCTGGTGCCATGATTTTCTTTAAATCAGAATGAAAGAGAGAGAGTCCCTTAGGGCCTCATAGGAACTTGTGTTGGGAGAATTTTACAAACAGACAAACATTGAAGAGCATCAGTTAAGTTTGAGTTAGAAAAATCCAAAATTGTTTTTTATTTTTGTTTAGTGGGAAAGCCCATCACTTGGAAAGCTTTTGGTGCACAGTTCTTAGGTGTCCTAGTGGAAATCACATGTATGTAACAGTTCCTCCTGGCAAAAGGAAATGATTCAGCTTGTTAGGAAATAGGCTTCCTCAGTGCAAGAATTCTACTTTGTAAGTTCTAGACCTGAAGTATTTGATTGGAGGGGGCTTATTTTGAGCTGTGAAAGTCTCATCTGAGTTGCATGATTACTGATGAAAGAGATTACCAGACTCCCCAGGCTGGGAATTGATAGAAACCCTTAAGTCAAGCAGATGGATGTGATAGAGAGAGAAATTCTCTCTGGTATTTCAGTACTGTCGCATGATGGTGTTGGGCTTGATTTGATTGTATTTTACCATGTGTTTCAAATGCTTTCAAATTTAAATGGCTTGGTTTATTGTATTGTATTTTCAACATCTCCTTCTGTTTTATTGTCAAAACAAATCTGCAGCATTGCAGATGTTTCGGTGGGAGACCACCTCGTTAAATAAAAAGAATAAAACATGGTCTGTTGAGCCAGATTTCAGTTCAAGGGTTGCCTAGTGATAACATTAGCTGGGACCATAAAAGAATGTAGATGTAGAAGATGTGAAGGCTTTTAAGACCATGCTTGACCCTGTTTCCTAAACAAATGGATTTCATATTGCTATAAAAAACACACGCTTAATGACTATTTGACTTAATGGCGCTTTTCTCAATACAGGATGATATTTTTGATCCCTCTGATTATCTGTATTAATTTTAACCTAAATTTGCTGTATTTCCTTGCTCATTTCTGAACAGAATCTAAAACGTATACCATCTGGTCTAGGTGCCCTGTAGATATGTGATTCCTGAAGATTCTTTGTGACACATGGTTTACTGATCTCTACATATGCTGCAGCAATCCAAGCCAAGAAACAGTAATGAATTTATAATTTATAGTGTTGTCTGAAAGCACTTTACAACTAACTTAGTACAAAAAATGTGTTTACTGTTATAGTGTAGATTACTTGTAGCTTGAAATGAATTGCTATATTAGTCCAAACCTACAGCAAATGTGTGAATAACCAGATAATCTCTTTTTGGTGGAGACTAGAATATCAGGAGGTTTCCCATGACTGAACTAATCGATTGTAGTGGGTTGCAGAGCCTGCATCTATCATTTATAAATTGCGTGAGTCACATTGTCTCTTTGAAGCTGTTTTTAGTAAACATCCTTTTCAGGTGTCTCGGCTAGTTGACTCTTCCCCAGGGATACTCCTTGGGATCCTCAGCAGGCACTGCCATGGCTGAATCACTGTTAAACTTTCCACTGACCTTTCTCCCTTCACTCATGGTTGCCAGTAATTGCTAAGCACTATCTTTCTGGCTTTATTGTGACTAATTCTGCAGCCTTTCTTCTGAGGCTTGATCCACCGCGAGCAACTGTCATAGCACTTGTACGAGCTAGTCTCTGCCTACTCATTATATGAACAGCTTAGTTTGGTCTGAAGGCTGCAATTGAAGAGGGAATTTCCGAATGCCACTCCTGCTGGAATTTTCTGGCCCCCATTATGATATTGCTGTAATTTACAGTAGGCCCTTTAGCTTCTTTTCCACCCTGTTGGTTCTTAATTTCCGCTTTGAAGCATTTATGCCGTCATTTTCTGTGTGGCTCGGAGCCACTCTGCAGTAATTGTACGCTCAAGCTAATAAATGCTGTAACAATTTTTGCTTGTTGTCACTGCAATTCATTCATGACCTGAGGTGCTCCATCTAACTTCTGGCTCGACTCTAAGGAAACATCATTACAACCGTAATGTGTATTGACATGCAAAACAGCTATCAGCACTTATAGCTGCAATCGAACAAGTTTTTTTTCCTTCACTAGGCACTTCAGCTTGTCAGCTATGTGCAGGCAAAATTATCATTGTGTAATTAAAAAAAATTTTTTTTTTGCTCAGTAGACAGTATTTGTGATCTCTATATTTGCCTATCTGTTACACATACTGTTACACGTCTGGCAAAGTAAATGTTCACTTTTTACATGCTTGTTCCTATTAAACAAATAACATTAATCATGTATAATGGCCTCACATTTTGTTTCAGGATTAGGCTTTACTCTTCAAAAAGCAATTTTATTCAGAAACAGGATTGCAGTCAGTTCAACAGATGTGGGCATGTGTACTTTCAAATTTGTCTCAGGTAGGAAGCCTGCTAAATCTTGAACACATGGGATGGAAATAGGTCAGTTGTGCATTCAGGGACAGTTTTAAACAGTATTTAAAATTCTGAGATGCATCTCTTTCATTTTCTATCTATAAACTCATACTTTAGGTAATGCCCTCTATACAAAAAAGTTACAGTAAATGACTAACCCCTCGCGTAGTGCCTTTAATGCTTATCAAATGAGAAATTGTCCCTCTAGACCATTAATTGGCATGTTTTTGATATGTTGAAAGGATTGTTTTCAATGAGTTGAATTGCTGGTAAGGCAATTAGAAGAAAGGGAAAAACCACAAGAACTGTGGATGTTGTAAATCAGGAACGAAAACAAAGTTGCTGGAAAAGCTCAGCAGGTCTGGCAGCATCTGGGGAGGAAAAAACAGAGTTAATTTCAGGTCTGGTGACCCTGCCTCAGAACACGTGTAGAGGAAAGGGAGGTTATGGAAACGTTAATGCTTGTTGTACAGGCACTAAATGAATTAACTTGTTTGATACGAAATCTCAAATTATCAGGAAAGGTTACTGTGCTACAGAAACGTAGGTGAATATTAATGGTGTATCGGGTGTTGTGCAAAATTGAAAATGGGACACTACAGTTGGAGTGATTTAGAAGATTTCCTGCAGACTTATGTCTGCTTTGGTAGGGGATGTCGGGTGAGGGAACTGTGAGGATTTATTTGTACAATATGCTTTATTTCTTTGATTTAAATTAAAATATTGAATAATTTGAGGATTCGCATAAAACCAAGTTTGGGATCTTTACTTGGCAGATAAAATGGGAAGTTTGAGCATCCATTAACTGGTTGAAGAATGAGGCCAGAGGTCAAAACAATTTGTGAACCGCCTTTTTTCTCAAGTTCCTCGCTTCGCTTCATCTTTCCTTTGTTTTTATCCCACCTATCCACAATGCCTTCCTTATTCAAGCCCTCAATCCCAGGCAGGAGGATCCTTTCTTCTCTCATTCTACTTTCATTTCAAGGCTTACTCTTTGTACCTGATGATTAGGTTCACACCATGATCCAGGTGTACTGTTCCTGTGCACTTCTGTGATACTCCAAGAGGGGGATGGTGAGAGAAAATACAACACAGAAACAATTTTTTAAAAGACCCTTCATGTCAGCTGCACATTTCAGAGTAAAGAAAGTAAGAAATGGGAACTAAAGCTACTCCTAACCTGTCAGGGGCATTATTAGCAATAAGAGTACACCTTAATCTTATGTGTACTCAAACATTTATATAAAAAAGCAAGAACAAGAGATGCCTGGAGCTGCTGCTGTAAGAGATGAGGCTTTGACAACAAGGTCTTAGTGATCATGTAGCATGAAGGCATCTTCCGTGATAGATGGAATTAAGAGGAATGTTGCAAGCTTTGTTTTCCAAGTAATCATTAATTTTATTTTTAATCAATGTACACAGATGACTCCCTTTGTCCAGTCAGCCTTTCCCTCTCAATCTTTCCGTAAGACATTTTTAAGTTGAGAAATATCTGCCAAGAGTGGACTCTTATTTCGACAGCATGCCATGGTCGCAGAGATGTTCATTTCCCCTGCTTAGCAGGAGCTCGAGCTGAAAGCAAGCAGTGTCCCGAGTGACACTTTGTTTGTAAAATGTAATTGGCATTCACCCTGAAGACAGGAGTTCTTAAAGCTGCTGGTTTTATATCTTCTTTTGCTTCCTTGTCTGCCTGCTGCTTTTCTCCCCTTTTCTTTGGAGTGTTTATTTCCAGCTAGGGTACATAGGTATTGGCAAAACTTTGGTTAGAGAACCACTGTTCACGTGCAGTTTGGCTTGTTGAAGGGCAGTTTCTAGCTTGCCCACTTGAGGACCTTGGGGATGTTGTGGGGGTGTGAGTTGGCAGAAGTTGCGTGGTTGGGTTTGGACAATAGATTGCAAGAGGTGAGGAATTGTAACGGATGAAGGTTGGAGGGGCCCACCATTAAAGCAAAATGTAGTTGGTGCTCAACTCAGCCAGTCTGCACCCAGGGGCGGGGCCCTGGCTCCATCTTGCAACTGCACACTCTTAAAGATCCTGGGGTTGGGTTACTTTTTACAAAATAGCTTCTGTTGTGCACAAACACAAACAGAACAGCTATGATCTTGAAATTGGCTTAAGTGGCCAATGTCTGCTCCTAATTTGCCAGTTTGCATGCAAGTGAAAAGATAGGCAAAAGGACTGAACGTGAGACACTTTGGTGCGTTTGGTGCTCACTTAAAATAACCAGGTGAATATCAGTGAAACACACCTTTGTCTTAAAATGTATTAATCCAAAAAAAAGTGTCACAATTTGGCTAAAAATTAAGGTAAATTAAGACTGCACACGAATAATACTATATATATATAACAAATGACTGTATTTGTGAGAAATTAAATTCTTTCTGAACAAGTATATGGTTCCCCGTAACAAGCTTCATGGCAATGCAAAGTGTAGAGGGAACGTCTGTTGGTGAGAAGTATATTACTTTAGTTTAGAATATTGTTCAGCACTGAGGCTGTGTAGTTTAAGTCCAGCACTGCTGCATTGTGGTGGAGAGCTATGTTGTCAGATATTAATACAGGGAAAGGGCAATGATCCAGGCATGTAGTAGAGACATTGGAGTTCAAGCAACCAGAATAAGAAATATATGTTTTATTTAACCTGAGACTTTATTACAGATGCCATTTCCTTGAACCTTGCTTGAAATATTCCTTTCATTCTACGCTATGCTTGAAAGTCACTCAGATAAAGCTTACATCCTGAGCTATAGTTTTATTTCTGTTTACTTTAAGCAAGGTAAATATTTATCTCACCTCAAAATGTCCAAATTGAGTTGAGTGGGGCTCCGAGTCAATCCTTGTAGTGGTTTTGTCCTGCAGTTACTGCTCCTCATGGCTCTACATTAATGTTAGTTTTTGTTAACCTTGCCGTTTTGGTAGCACCTACCCATGTACCCTTGAAGGAGTATCAGTGAGATCTGATCAGTGAGATCAGTGAGATCAAGCAATGCTGCTGGGCCTGCTGTGTTCATCCAGCTCCACATTTTGTTATCTTGGATTCTCCAGCATCTGCAGTTCCCATTAACAGTGAGATCATACTGTCTGATCATCCAGAAAAGCAAAGTTGTGCATTTCTATCATATCTGTTGTGACCTCAGGTGACCTAAGGGCATTACAACCAAATAAATATTACAAGCAAGTTAGTGGGCATGTAGCCACTGGTGTAATTTACCAGCTGGCAGCCAACTTGTGCACAGTAAGCTCCCATGAGCAGCAACGTGATCACAACTGGATAATTTCTTTTCTGTGGTGTCGATTGAGGAGACTGGGGATAGCTTCCCTGCTCTTCTTTGAAATAGTGTCACAGGATCTTCAATGGCGATCTGAAATGGGTGCATGGACCTTGGTTTAACATCCGACGTGAAAGACAGCACTCCCTCAGTGCTGCATTGAGGTGACGGCCTGGATTTTTGGGCTGAAATCCCTGGGTGAGACCGGATCCCACAGTCTTCCAATTCAGAGACCTGAGTTATACCAACTGAACGAAGGCTGACATCTCCTGTTTACATTCAGTGAACCCCAGTTTCTGGTTTCCGCACCAAAACAGGCATTAATGTTCTGATCAGTGTGCTCCAAGAGGCCTGTGCTTGCTTTAGTCAGCTACCGCTGGTATTCCTACGGGACAGAAACAGGCTTCGTGCAAACAATTTCACCAACTCCAGCTGTTTACGTGAGCCAGTTAAGGTAGAAATTGTAGAATTCGACAAAGTCTGAATTAAATGAAGTGAAGAAACAAGGAAAGCAATAGGATAAAGATCTATATGCATCAATATCTGGGATTAGATATTCAGCAATATTTTAGTAGACGAGATGAGAAATACCTTTCAGAAGTATCACAATGAGTCATAGAATAAACACACACACACAAACTCAGATTAAACAAATTTTACCCGAATTGAAGTAAGACCAAAAGAAACAGAAAATGGTGGAGGAAGCCACAGGAGAACTTTAAAGTGATACAAGCAAGTTCTATTTATTGATGTGGAGGTGCCGGTATTGGACTGGGGCAGTCAAGGTCAGAAATTACACAACACCAGGTTATAGTCTAACGGGTTTATTTGAAATCATAAGCTTTTGGAGCCTTGCTCCTCCTTCAGGTGTTCATAAGAGATGTGGCATCAGATGCAGAATTTGAAAGTAAAAATAAAAGATCAAAGGGTCACACAAATGATAAGGATATATTAAACAACCCTAAGATGTCATTAAATCTTTAATCAGTTAGAAAGTCTCAATTGATTAATATAAATATGCAAATCCCAGAATTTCTTTCAAGTCAATGTCCTGAGAGAACTCAAGGTTTTATCAGTGTGAAAAAGAGGTCAGACAGTACATGATGGTGTGAGGCCTTGTTCAGAATCTATCTGAGTTTGGAGTCAGACTGGTTTTATTTCTAAAGTAGGAATTTATAAAAAAGCCAGAGAGACGGACTGTCCATAAATTGTGCGCTTTTTGAACAAAATAGAATGTACCTGCAAATACAAATTCCCCCCATATATTTACGTGCGTGTGTACGTGTGACACATGCACACACACACACGCGCACACACGTGCACACACACAGAGTCTCTCTCTCTCCCTAACATACACACACTCTCTCCCTCTCACACACACACTCCTTCTGTCTTTCTCTCACTCACTCATACTGTCTCTTGCTTTCTCCCTGACACACACACACTCTGTCTCCCTCACATACACTCTCTGTGTCTCCCACACTCGCTCACTCACTTACTCGCTCTCACACATGCACATACACACTCTCACACATGCACCCTCTCTCCCTCACACACACATACTCTTTCTCTCTCTCTCTCTCTCACTTACACACACACACACTCACACATACGAATCTATGGGATGAATTTGTATTTGCAGATACATTCTGTTTTGTTCAAAAAGCACACAGTTTATAGATGGTCAGTCAATGTGGTGTTTTGTAAGTTCCTATTTGAGAAATAAAACCAATCTGACTCCAAACCAAAACACAAACAGATTCTAACCAAGACCTCACACCTAATATGCATTGTCTGACCTAATATTTCACCTCCTCTTTACACTGGTAAAACTTTTATTTCTCTAAGGGCAGCGACTTGAAAGAAAATTAGGAATTTACATATGCATATGAATCAATTAAAACCATCAAACTGATTAAAGATTTAACAGCATCTTAGGTTTGTTTAATATATCCTCATCAGTTATGTAATCCTTTGATCTTAGACTTATAAATTCTGTGTCTAATGCCACATCTCTCACTAACACCTGAAGACTGAATGAGGCTCCAAAAGCTTGAGTTTTCAAATAAACCTGTTAGACTATAACCTGGTGTCGCATGATTCCTGACCTCTGTTTGTTGTGCAGAGTGAAAGTAAAAGAGATTGATTGACATAAGGATTTGCATAAACAGTCTCAAAACTGAGACTGGAAATAGGAAATATTCTATGAATGTATTCTCCTGGTGTCAACATACTTCTCCCATTAAGGTAGCTTCAACAAAATTGATGCCCTTGATAGAAATGAAGGCTCCAAATGTGCGCAAAGACTTCAAGGTAAATAGATCAACAAGGTTTGCTAATATCCCAGAGTTTTGAACGAAACTAGGCAGATCATTTGTCTATGCACTGACAACTTTTATGAGACAGGAATTGGACAGTGAGGAGTTATCCATTGTCTGGAGAAAGATCAATGAAAGTCCCATGTTCAAAAAGGGTGACAGATGATTACAGATGATGTGGCTCATTGTTCTTAAACCTATTATATGTAACATCTGAGAATCAATGATCAGGAGTAAATTTGAGAATTTCTCTTTTTTTTACTGTATTACCAAATAGACAGCATTTGGATTCAAGAGGCAATACTCACTACCCCACTGGCAAAAACATTCAGCAAAGTTAATGGACTTCCAAAAGGTCTTTAGTATAGTTCTTCATGAAAAATTGCTAAATGCGAACAGCAGCAATTCAGGCTAAGCGTTGGGAATATATGGTGAACTGGGTGAAAGGTTGAAAAATATGAATATTTTACAGGGGAATTATTTTGCAGGGTGTATTTGGGTGACCCAAAGCTCTGGTTTCATGTCATCACAGATTCTATGTTAGTCACGTGATTTGGATCAGAAACCTGCAAAATAGAGAAACTTTCCAATAATAATAAATTGGGAAGGACATTGGAATCAGTGGAGGCAGTTCAGAAACTACAAAATGAATGGAGTAAAATATGCAAAGAAGGCACAGTAATAGCAAATTGTGCCTAATCTGGATAAACGCAAAATAGGTGAATGATTTCTGAATGGTGTTGTAGTACAGTTTTAGTGTAGGCCTGTAAAATGGCAAGCGATGTAGCCACGTGTTTGCAGTGGGAGGTTCCTTACAAACACGCAAGTTGGTTCCTGTGCACATTGTAAGATCCTGTTTATAATGCTTAAGGTGAAATGAGCAACATTTGTGCCAGAACTGCACTTTTGTTGCAGTAATTGTACCTCCTGACCAGTGGTTCCTCATGAAACAGTGTCAAATTGCATTTTATTATTTTGGGGTCAGGAATCCAATGAATTAACTCAGACTACCACTGTCTTTACTCGCCTCACTCTAGAATGAATCTTCCGCCTCCGAGGAAAGGCTGCATAAAGCAGAGAAAATAACGATCACACTTTATCTGACTGCCATCCATTTCAACAACTGCAAGGTTCAACAGATCCAAATGGCAGACTCATATGTACTTGCTTTAAGAGAAATGTAGCTTGTGTTTAGCTATTTATTCCATCCGTGTGACGTATGAACCAATTCCAGACTGAAGAAGAGACGATTGTGCCTTAGTTCTACATTTTTCTTAAGCTAACTCAAGAATAAGGATTTCAGGAACATATGGTCTGATCTTGCTGTGGAATAGTGCATCACTTCTGCCTTATTCCACTCTAACGGCTCAGCTGAGATCAAGAACTCACCATATGAGGAATTTTAGCTGCAAAATAATTGTTCAACATTCTATTACAGACTTTTAGTTCACCAGTGTGTGTAGTTAATGGCTGTGTAATGGATTTGGAGCTCTGTCTAGTTTTGCATTTTTATTTTCTTACCTAATTTTTTTGATTAAGTATTCAAGCCATCACTGAATAATTATGTTGATGCTGTACTGAATACCAAGGAGACCATCTGTTATTGCAACTAATTTTTCTTTTTGGTAAAAAAAACAACTTACTTTGTAGTTGCTAGAACACCAGCGCTCAAATATTCCTTGTAATACAATTTGTTACATTTTCAAGCTGATTGGCATCTATCAAATGTTAACATGACTCGTTCAATCTTACTCGACTGAAGTAAATGAATACATTCCTTGTAAGCAGAAAGGCTTAGGAGCAATTTGCTAGAAACTGTCAAGTGTATAAAATTGAAGAACTTTAAATGCAAGTTATGTTTTGAAAATAAATTGAACTTATGCAGTCTTGAAGCTAGTTTAAAAGACTAAAGGTTGGCCCTGCCCACAAAGCCAGGTCAGGCCCATGATTGAGAAAATGAAATTGACAAATTTCTTCCTGTAGCACCTTTTGCAACCATTTGAGGAGGGATTCAAGTTATGATGCTTTCTGTCGATAGAAAGAGACCAGTGAGCATATTTTTGAATATGTAAGAAGTATTTTGAGTATAATTAAGGAGGACCCATGGTGTCAAACCTTTCCATATAGGCTTTATCAGGACAGATGCGAATTTCAGGGGGAGCAACAGTTTATGCTGCATGAGAAAATGGTGCCCATTGTTGGTAAATAGATTGATTGGCCAAGACATTGCCATGGTGAATCAATCATGGAAGGTTGTCCTTCAAACCTTTATTTAATTAAACAAATCTCAATGGCTGGAAGAGTTCCTTTCCAGGAGGATAACTAGCCCTGATATATTCTCCATGGTAAAATCATGACTATTATGAGTCAATTTCTCAACTAATCAGTCTCCTTTTCTCAAGCACTATAAATAGCCATTCCCTTTGCATTTTGATGCTCTTGTGTCTGTCCTGATGAAGGCAAGATGAAAAGCTTTAACTGTATGTCTCCTTTTTAAGCAATCCTCGCATTCTATACAGCCAAATGTGAAACAAATTACTAATGGCTGGACAGTATACCAATAAAACAAATAAATGGTACGGTATAGTTTTTTTCAGAAGTCATTTCCAATGATTTTGTAGTTGGGTTACCTGAGAAAAATTATTCTCAGCTAGCAATAAAATGGCATCGGTTTATCACTGTCAAATGCATTGAGTCTTTTTATTGCAATGGAAGGAATAAACAAAAATGTTGCATTATACCATAGATTTATGCTAGTACATGGAAGAGTTTCCATTTGTAGTTATGCAAATATGTTTGAGTGAAAACTTGATCTATGACTTTGCTTTGGTAAACTAACTCGGTTCAAAACAATTTCAGATGATTTTTAACTGAAGTGGGATGTGCTGATAGCCTTATCAGTTGATACCTGTGATAGAAGTGGGCTGCATGGTGCACAGTTATTATTATTCCTGAAGTCAATTTCAGAATCAGTGGAGCAGTTCAAGAGCTTTTCATGCTTAGACTTTTGAATCTTGTCTTGATAGGATTCAGCATAGATCTGAAAGGTGATAATGCATGTGGAATGAATTTTTAAGCAGCTGGATTTTGCAGCATCTTGTATCAGATTGTTATGTTCCGGTCTCCTGGTTTTGCAGTAAATGTACACCGTTAGTAACTGAGCCACACTGACAAGACAAACCTAGATTTGCCCATCAGTCTGACCTCATTTTAAAAACCTGGAGGTGACTCTATTGACAATCATTTATCTTCTAGGATTAAAACATGATGCCTGGACATGAGCATTTAAAAAAAAATAATTTGTGGTTTATGGACATAGTTCACTCGTCCAGCTTTTGTTGGCCATCCATAGCTGCCCGAGGGAAGGTGGTGGGGAGCTGCCTTCTTGAACCATTGTAGTTCTTGTGACGTAAGGACATCCACAAGTGCTTTTAGGAAAGGAATTCCATGATTCTGGCTCAGCGACTGTGGTGGAACAGTGATATAGTTCAATGTCAGGATTGTGTGTGGTTTGGAAGAGAACTTTCAGGCGGTGCTTCTCCAATACATTTGCTGCTCCCGCCATTCTAGGTGGTTAGGTTTGTGTGTTTGGAAGTTCCTGTTGAAGGAGCCCTGGTGAGCTGCTGCTGTGGGTCATGTAGATAGCACCCACTGCCGCCTGTCATTGTCAGTGATGAAGGGAGTGAATGTTGAAGATGGTGGAAGGGTGCTAATTGCCATCCTGAATGGTGTTGATCAGCTTGTTTGTTGTTGGAGCTGCACTTATCCAGGCAAGTGGAAAATCTCTCCCATTTCACTTCTTCCTTGTACCTAGACAGTCTTTGGGGAGATAGGAGTTGAGTTCCATGCTTCTGAATTCCTAGCTTCTTGGCTGCTTTTGTGGCCTCCTGCATTTAAATGACTGATCAGAAACTTAACTCTAGGATGCTGAATGGTGAGGAATTCATCAATGAACATTACGCGGTAATGGTTAGAGTCTTGCCTGGCACTTGTATGGCATGAATGTCACTTGACACTAACCAGCCCAGTCCTAAATGCTGACCAGATCTTGCTATATATGGATACAAAGGACTGCAATTTTTGATGAGTCACAAATGATGCTGAACGTTGTACAATCATCAGCAAAATTCCCCACTTTAGACTCTATGACGGAGAGAAGGTAACTGATGAAAGAGCTGAAGTTAGTTGGGCAAAGGACTTGACCCTAAAGAACTTCAGACTGAGATTATTGACTTGATTTATGCTAGACATAACTGCAAATACTGAGTTCCCACCCACGCCTGATGACTGTTAACTCTAATTTTCACTGCAAGTTAGGTCTCCTTAATGCCAATTTCGGTCACCTGCTGCCTTGACATCAAGTGAATTCACTCCCCCTTCACTTCTGGAGTTTAGTTCATTTGCCCTTATTTGGACCTATACTGTTGAGTGGCCCTGGTGAAAGCCAAACTGACCGTCAGTATATAGGTTGTTCCTTTGCAAGTGCTGCTTGGTAGCACTGACATAAGCCCCTTTGGTGGTGATTGAGAGCTGACTGATGTGGTGGTAATACACCAGGATGGATTTTCCCTGGTTTTTATGGACAGGACATACCTCGACAATTTTGGACATTGTTGGGAAGATGCTAGTGTGATAACTATTCTGAAACAGCTTGGTAGGGGTATGGCTAGTTACTAGGAACAAGTCTTCAGTATTATTGCTGGAACATTGTCAGTATCCATAGCCTTTGCAACATTCAACACCTTCAGCATTTCCTGATGCCATGTAGGGTGAATCAAAGTGGCTACAAACAGGCATCTGTGATGCAAGGGATCTCAGGAGGAGGCCAAGATGAATTATCCACGTAGCACTTTTGGCTGACAAGTGGTGCAAATGCTTCAGCCTTATATTTTGCATCCCTCCTGCTTGACTGGATGCGACAAGATTGTGGAGCTTTGATCTTATCCGTTGGTTGTGGATCAATTAGCCGTGCACATTGCACGCACTTCCATTGTTTGATATGTGCGCATTCCTGTGTTGTGGCGTCATCAGGCTGATACTTTCTTAAATGTGCTTGGTGCTGCTCTAGGCAAGCTCTTCCTGCACATTGCTTATTGAACCAAGGTAGATCCCCGGTTTGATAGTAATGGTTGAGTGGGAATGTGCTGGACCGTGAGGTTACAGATTGTGGTTCAATACAGTCTTATTCTACTGATAGCCAATGGCAACTTGTGGGTGCCCAGTTTTGAATTGTTAGAAATGTTTTGAAGTCTGTCCCATTTAACACGATAATGGCGTCTCACAATTCACTGCAGAATGTCGTTGGTGATTTGGTGAAGATTCTTGATACATTCTTATTGTGATTATTATTCACAAATTTAAAAGTTCGAAGAATAACTGATCCATGTACAGTTTATGATAATAAAATGTGAGGCTGGATGAACGCAGCAGGCCAATCAGCATCTCAGGAGCACAAAAGCTGACGTTTCGGGCCTAGACTCTTCATCAGAGAGGGGGATGGGGTGAGGGTTCTGGAATAAATAGGGAGAGAGGGGGAGGCGGACCGAAGATGGAGAGAAAAGAAGATCGGTGGAGAAAGTATACGTGTGGAGGTAGGGAGGGGATAGGTCAGTCCAGGGAAGACGGACAGGTCAAGGAGGTGGGATGAGGTTAGTAGGAAGGAGGTGGGGGTGCGGCTTGGGGTGGGAGGAAGGGATGGGTGAGAGGAAGAACAGGTTAGGGAGGCAGAGACAGGTTGGACTGGTTTTGGGATGCAGTGGGTGGAGGGGAAGAGCTGGGCTGGTTGTGTGGTGCGGTGGGGGGAGGGGACAAACTGGGCTGGTTTAGGGATGCGGCGGGGGAAGGGGAGATTTTGAAACTGGTGAAGTCCACATTGATACCATTAGGCTGCAGGGTTCCCAGGCGGAATATGAGTTGCTGTTCCTGCAACCTTCGGGTGGCGTCATTGTGGCACTGCAGGAGGCCCATGATGGACATGTCATCTAAAGAATGGGAGGGGGAGTGGAAATGGTTTGCGACTGGGATGTGCAGTTGTTTGTTGCGAACTGAGCGGAGGTGTTCTGCAAAGTGGTCCCCAAGCCTCCGCTTGGTTTCTCCAATGTAGAGGAAGCCACACCGGGTACAGTGAATGCAGTATACCACATTGGCAAATGTGCAGGTGAATCTATGCTTAATGTGGAAAGTCATCTTGGGGCCTGGGATAGGGGTGAGGGAGGAGGTGTGGGGGCAAGTGTAGCATTTCCTGCGGTTGCAGGGGAAGGTGCCGGGTGTGGTGGGGTTGGAGGGCAGTGTGGAGCGAACAACGGAGTCACAGAGAGAGTGGTGTCTCCGGAAAGCAGACAGGGGTGGGGATGGAAAAATGTCTTTGGTGGTGGGGTCGGATTGTAGATGGCGGAAGTGTCGGAGGATGATGCGTTGTATCCGGAGGTTGGTGGGGTGATGTGTGAGAACGAGGGGGATCCTCTTTGGGCGGTTGTGGCGGGGGCGGGGTGTGAGGGATGTGTTGTGGGAAATACGGGAGACGCGGTCAAGGGCGTTCTCGATCACTGTGGGGGGAAAGTTGTGGTCCTTGAAGAACTTGGACATCTGGGATGTGCGGGAGTGGAATGTCTTGTCGTGGGAGCAGATGCGGCGGAGGCAGAGGAATTGGGAATAGGGGATGGAATTTTTGCAGGAGGGTGGGTGGGAGGAGGTGGGCTTGAAATGGACATCAGTTACAAGCTGGTTGCCTGAGATGGAAACTGAGAGGTCCAGGAAGGTGAGGGATGTGCTGGAGATGGCCCAGGTGAACTGAAGGTTGGGGTGGAAGGTGTTGGTGAAGTGGATGAACTGTTCGAGCTCCTCTGGGGAGCAAGAGGCGGCGCCGATACAGTCATCAATGTACCGGAGGAAGAGGTGGGGTTTGGGGCCTGTGTAGGTGCGGAAGAGGGACTGTTCCACGTAACCTACAAAGAGGCAGGCATAGCTGGGGCCCATGCGGGTGCCCATGGCCACCCCCTTAGTCTGTAGGAAGTGGGAGGAGTCAAAAGAGAAGTTGTTGAGGGTGAGGACGAGTTCAGCTAGGCGGATGAGGGTGTCGGTGGAGGGGGACTGGTCGGGCCTGCGGGACAGGAAGAAGCGGAGGGCCTTGAGGACATCAGCATGCGGAATGCAGGTGTATAGGGACTGGACGTCCAGGGTGAAGATGAGGTGTTGGGGGCCAGGGAATTGGAAGTCCTGGAGGAGGTGGAGGGCGTGGGTGGTGTCACGGACATAGGTAGGGAGTTCCTGGACCAAAGGGGAGAAAATGGAGTCCAGATAGGTGGAGATGAGTTCGGTGGGGCAGGAGCAGGCTGAGACAATGGGTCGACCAGGGCAGGCAGGTTTGTGGATTTTGGGAAGGAGATAGAAACGGGCCGTGCGGGGTTGGGGAACAATGAGGTTGGAGGCTGTGGGTGGGAGATGCCCTGAGGTGATGAGGTCATGAATGGTGTTGGAGATGATGGTTTGATGCTCGGGTGTGGGTCATGATCAAGGGGGTGGTAGGAGGTGGTGTCGGAGAGTTGGCGTCTGGCCTCGGCGATGTAGAGGTCAGTGCGCCATACTACCACTGCGCCACCCTTGTCTGCGGGTTTGATGGTGAGGTTGGGGTTGGAGCGGAGGGCTGCCCGTTCTGCGGGGGAACGGTTGGAGTGGGTGAGAGGGGTGGAGAGCTTGAGGCGGTTAATGTGTCGACGGCAGTTGGAGATGAAGAGGTCAAGGGTAGGTAGGAGGCCTGGGGGTGGTGTCCAGGAGGAGGACTTGTGTTGGAAGCGGGTGAAGGGGTCATTGGAGGGAGGGTTAGGCTCCCGGTTGAAGAAGTAGGTGTGAAGGCGAAGGCGGCGGAAAAACTGTTCTATGTCCAATCGTGACTGGTATTCGTTGATGTGTGGTTGTAGGGGGACAAAGGTGAGCCCCTTACTAAGGACTGACCGTTCGCCCTCAGTCAGTGGGAGGTCTGGGGGGATGGTGAAGATGCCCACTGCACCACACAACCAGCCCAGCTCTTCCCCTCCACCCACTGCATCCCAAAACCAGTCCAACCTGTCTCTGCCTCCCTAACCTGTTCTTCCTCTCACCCATCCCTTCTTCCCACCCCAAGCTGCACCCCCATCTACCTACTAACCTCATCCCGCCTCCTTGACCTCTCCGTCTTCCCTGGGCTGACCTATCCCCTCCCTACCTCCCCACCTATACTCTCTCCACCTATCTTCTTTTCTCTCCATCTTCGGTCCGCCTCCCCCTCTCTCCCTATTTATTTCAGAACCCTCACCCCATCCCCCTCTCTGATGAAGGGTCTAAGCCCGAAACGTTGTGCTCCTGAGATGCTGCTTGGCCTGCTGTGTTCATCCAGCCTCACATTTTATTATCTTGGATTCTCCAGCATCTGCAGTTCCCATTATCTCATGTACAGTTTATGTTTGATTTGTATTTTTATGTTGTGTTTGTTAAGGAGAGGCATCGTGTTTGTGTCATTTTTGATTTCTGAGAGTGTGCTGCACTGCCTGGAAAATTGTTTCCTTGCATTTTCAATAAGACCTCAAAATGATCCTTTTGGTGAATAAAAATGTACAAGCATAAAAAAAAGGGTTCCTCTCAGCCCTTTGAATCTGCTCCATCATTCAATGAGATCATGGCTGGTTGCTTTTAACCTCAACTCTACGTTCCTGCAAACCCCTCCGATAATCTTTCAGTTCCTTGGTAATCAAGGATCTATCTGTTCTTTAAAAGTATTTAAAGTGTCTGCATCCAGTGCTTTTCAGGAAGGGAAATTCCAAAGACTGTCAACCCTCTTGCAAGGAAGTTTTTTCTCTCCCTCATCTCTGCCTTAAATGGGTGATCCCTTATTTTTAAATTATGACCCCTAGTTCTAGATTCTCCCACAAGAGGAAACAACCTTTCCTGGTCAAGTCCCCTTAGTATCTCATGTGTTTCAACTAAGTCACTTGTGACACTTCTGAACTCCCAGATACAGGCTGAGCCTGTCTGTCTTTTCCTCATAAGACAAACTGCTCATTCCAGGTACTAATCCCGTGTAAACCTTCTCTGAACTGCTACAGATGCTTCTGTAAAAGTGGCGACCAGCACTGCACACACTGATCCAGATGTAGCCTCTCTGATACCCTGAGTAACTGAGGCATACTCATGCAATTTAGTTCCCCTTGCAATAAAACGTAGCATTCTAATAGCTTTCCTGATTACTTGCTGTACCTGCATGCTAACCTCTTGTGATTCATGCACCAGGAGACCCAGATCCTTCTGCATCTCAGAGCTGTGCGACCTCTCACCATTTTAAAAAAAATCTTCCTTCCAACATGGAGAGTTTCATATTTTTCCACATGATACTTTATTTGCCAAATGCTTTCTCACTCACTTAACCTCTCTATATCCCTTTGTACACTCCTTATAACTTCACAACCCACTTTCCAACCTACCTTTGTGTCAAAAAATTTAGCTACCATAACTTTGGTCCTTTCATCCATGTAGTTCACAGCTCTAGAAAACAAGGTAGAAGAGAGAAAGAAATTGAGACATTACATGGCAACAAGATATTCTATGAATAAGAAGATATAAGCAGCTTCCCTTTGATTTGATTTATTGTCACATGCACCTAAGTACAGTGAAAGCTTTGTTTATGAGCAGTGCAGGCAGATCATTGTAAACAAGGACATACAGATCATAAGGTGAACAAAAAAGGCTTAGACAGACCTACACAGGCCCCAAACCCCACCTCTTCCTCCGGTACATTGATGACTGTATCGGCGCCGCCTCTTGCTCCCCAGAGGAGCTCGAACAGTTCATCCACTTCACCAACACCTTCCACCCCAACCTTCAGTTCACCTGGGCCATCTCCAACACATCCCTCACCTTCCTGGACCTCTCAGTCTCCATCTCAGGCAACCAGCTTGCAACTGATGTCCATTTCAAGCCCACCGACTCCCACAGCTACCTAGAATACACCTCCTCCCACCCACCCTCCTGCAAAAACTCCATCCCCTATTCCCAATTCCTCCGCCTCCGCCGCATCTGCTCCCACGATAAGACATTCCACTCCCGCACATCCCAGATGTCCAAGTTCTTTAAGGACCGCAACTTCCCCCCCACGGTGATTGAGAACGCCCTTGACCGCGTCTCCCGCATTTCCCGCGACACATCCCTCACACCCCGCCCCCGCCACAACCGCCCCAAGAGGATCCCCCTCGTTCTCACACACCACCCTACCAACCTCCGGATACAACGCATTATCCTCCGACACTTCCGCCATTTACAATCCGACCCCACCACCCAAGACATTTTTCCATCCCCACCCCTGTCTGCTTTCCGGAGAGACCACTCTCTCCGTGACTCCCTTGTTCGCTCCACACTGCCCTCCAACCCCACCACACCCGGCACCTTCCCCTGCAACCGCAGGAAATGCTACACTTGTCCCCACACCTCCTCCCTCACCCCCATCCCAGGCCCCAAGATGACATTCCACATTAAGCAGAGGTTCACCTGCACATCTGCCAATGTGGTATACTGCATCCACTGTACCCGGTGCGGCTTTCTCTACATTGGGGAAACCAAGCGGAGGCTTGGGGACCGCTTTGCAGAACACCTCCGCTCAGTTCGCAACAAACAACTGCACCTCCCAGTCGCAAACCATTTCCACTCCCCCTCCCATTCTCTTGATGACATGTCCATCATGGGCCTCCTGCACTGCCACAATGATGCCACCCGAAGGTTGCAGGAACAGCAACTCATATTCCGCCTGGGAACCCTGCAGCCATATGGTATCAATGTGGACTTCACCAGTTTCAAAATCTCCCCTTCCCCCACTGCATCCCTAAACCAGCCCAGTTCATCCCCTCCCCCCACTGCACCACACAACCAGCCCAGCTCTTCCCCCCCACCCACTGCATCCCAAAACCAGTCCAACCTGTCTCTGCCTCCCTAACCGGTTCTTCCTCTCACCCATCCCTTCCTCCCACCCCCAGCCGCACCCCCAGCTACCTACTAACCTCATCCCACCTCCTTGACCTGTCCGTCTTCCCTGGACTGACCTATCCCCTCCCCACCTCCCCACCTACACCCTCTCCACCTATCTTCTTTTCTCTCCATCTTCGGTCCGCCTCCCCCTCTCTCCCTATTTATTCCAGTTCCCTCTCCCCATCCCCCTCTCTGATGAAGGGTCTAGGCCCGAAACGTCAGCTTTTGTGCTCCTGAGATGCTGCTTGGCCTGCTGTGTTCATCCAGCCTCACATTTCATCATCTTAGACAGAGGTATACAGGTTACATTGCACAGGATGTACTCGAGGCAGGATGAGCATTTGTTGAAGTTAGAGAGTTCATGTATCAGTCTAATGATGGCTGAGAAGAAGCTGTTCTTAAACCTGCTTGTGCATGTCTTCAGGTTTCTCTATCTTTTGCCTGATGGAAGAAGCTGTAGGAGGTGCAGTGCGTCTTTGATGATGTTGGCAGCCTTTCCGCAGCAGCGAGACATGTAAATGGAGTCCATGGATGGAAGGTTGGCTTCTGTGATGCTCTGGGCTGTGCACACCACCTTCTGTAGTTTCTTACGGCCCTGGGCAGAGCAGTTGCCATACCAGGCCATTATGCACCCAGGCAGTGTGCTTTCAATGGTGCATCTGCAGAAGTTGGTGAGGGACCTTATGGACACGTCAAACTTGCTGAACTGCCTTGGGAAGAAGAGGCATTGTTGTTGCCGCCTTGACTGTTGCATTTACATGGGAAGTCCAGGACACATTGTCAGTTATTATTGTTCTTAGGAACCTGACATTCTCCACCCTCTTGGTCTCCGCTCCATTGATGCAAATGGGGGTGTGTATTCCTCCTTTCTTTCTGAAGTCAATGATCAGTTCTTTAGTTTTTCTGATGTTGACAGAGAGGTTGTTTTCATTGCACCAGACCACCAAGCCCTCTATCTCCCTTCTGTGACATGTTGTTTGATAGCCATCTGACCATGGTGGTGTCACAGCAAACTTGTAGACAGTGTTCATTTGGAATTTGGCATCACAACCATGGGTGTACAGGGAGTACAGTAGGGGGTCTGACGCACTTCCATGGGGGCTCCAGTGTTGAGTGTTGTTGTAGAGGAGGTGCAGTTACCTATCCTCACTGGTTGCAGTCGGTGGGTCAGAAAGCTGAGGATGCAGTTGCAGAGGCTGCGGAGCTGAGACCAAGATCCCAGAGTTTGGAGATCAATCTGGAGGGGATAGATCAGTAGAAAGCTCGAACCATCCAATAGGTCAATGCAAGGATGGGTTTCTTTCAGACCGAGGCAGGTCATTCCAAGAGAAAAAAAGTCCTAAGATGATCAGTGCTTTAAATCTAAATGGCTGCCAAAACTGAAGGCAAGCTGTCCACCTCATTAAAATAGAGCAAGTCACTCATTCACCCCCAACCCATTGCCAGTTAAACCTTCATGAAGGTTTTAGTTTATGTCTCTCATTATTAAACGTTTAACCCCTTCTTTTCCATGCCCCTCTCCTACCCAGCCTGATGAGGTGGCAGGTCGTTATTACTCTCGTCCCAATGTTTGACCAGTATTCATTTATTCCTGTTATTATGTGTCACATTCATTTTGGTTCTGTGTAGCTAAGTATTTAGTTGTAAGGGGGATGAAAGTGGGACTTGTGGAGGGTTGTGAAGCCTCATTGATTGTAACTCAATTGATGTGCCATATTATGACGCCCCTCATCTCATATTTACTTCTTTTTGTGCACTGCTGAGTCACGTAAATGGAAGGATGATGAATATCCTGGGCTGATCTCCCTAGGACTGCTATTATAGAATAATGGGTATAAATCATTTGTAGAGCAGTAATGTATCAAGTGGTCCTGAAATAACAGATTCCGGCTGCAAGTTTTAATCTATTCAAGAGATGGAACACATTAATTATTAAAGATTAATTGGTTCTTAATGGAATTTGGCCACAAGTTGGGGAAAATTTTGGCAGGCTGCATGCATATATGATTAGGAGGTTATGTGACACAACTGAATTGGAATGTAATGTACCTTCATTGTGGACTTTAAGAATTCTAATCTGGACTGTGGCACTCAAGATTAATGCAAAATGTTTGAATGGTGATATTAGCCAACATACGGCATTTTACAAATGCACCTGATGCTTTTAATTATATTAACTCTGCATTTTGATTGCAATATATGATACATTGAGGTTTTGCCAAGTTCACATTTAGAATTTGAGGCCATCTATATGTTAGTCTGTACATTTTCAAGATTACAAGTGAAACTCAAAGAAATACTAAATATTCTGTTTGATCTATTTAATTTCCATTTGGTTTCCTCTTATATAAGTTGTCATAATATCAAACAGTGGCTATATAGACCTGAGTGCCATTGCGGATTTATATAGAGCGGACATTGGGAAAATGTTTCCATTAGCAGGAGAGACTAGTACTCAAGGACGCAGCCTTAGAGTAAAGGAAGATCCTTTGGAGCAGAGATGAGGACAAACTTCTTCACCTAGAGAATGGTGAATCTATGGAATTAAATGCCGCTGAGAGCTGTGGAGGCCACGTCATTGCACATATTTAAATCAGAGGTAGATATGTTCTTGAATGTTAAGGGGATCAAAGGTTATGGGACAAGGCGGGAGAATGGCATTCTGAAACTTATCAACAATGGGCCAAATGGCCTGATTTCTGCTCCCATATCTTCTGGTCTTATATTCAATTTACCATCAAAGAGCCAGAAATTCTAATGTCAAACCAACTGGGAATAATTCATTACAGTGGGCCATCAGTTACTATGTTTAACCATGAATGGACTTTTTTTGGTTTAGCTTATGGGTACTTCAGCTTAAGCAATAATTCATTCAAAACAGTGCATTAACAATTGAAAACTTCCATACCACAAAGACCCAAAACCTCTCTGGCACAGGAAGTAAGATTGATGCTAATGCAAGGAACTGTGTTTCATAAAGGAGCTGTTTGATTTATGCCTGTCGTTGATGATATATAGTTGGATTAAGCCCTGAAACAGGATCTTGATCAAAACATGGCTCTTACTTCCACAATTTAATTTTCTTGGGATTATAATAATACCGCCTCAAATGAGTTCAGTTGTTGGAGATGGCAGTTAAATTGCAGCATTCTGTCCCTCTCACTGAATCAAAACGGAACTCAGTCCATTTCTGACTTCTTTCAACTTTACAAATTTTTATGTTTTAGAACCTTTGGCACTAAAGTTGCATGGAGATTCTATCTGTTGGTTGCCACATATTCAATGGTTGACAGGCAGAACTGTAAGAAAACTGATGGCTTTGGGTGTCTGTCTAGATCTTTGGATCTTTGTCCCTTCCACTGTAAACAATGGCTGGGGATTGAGGAGGGAGTTGCTGATAGAACCACAGGTGAGGTGTTAAAGGTAAAGTTCACAATCCTGAAGCCTACCAGGAAATTGGCTGATCTGATGTGTGAGCACTGATCTCCAAAATGGCACAATTAGATCTTATCAATAACAACAACTTGAAATCAGTTTTGGATTTGCTGGAAAAGCTACAACTTTAGGCAGTTATGGTCTGTAATTTGTTTCGTTGGGGAAGAAGTGTGTTTTAATTTCTAAATGCCTGAAAGTTAAAATTAGTGCAGGTCAAAGATTATCAGGTACTTAGAGCATAACAAAGGTATAGAAAGTAATCAGAAGAGTTGAAGGGATTCTGACCTTTACTTCTAGACAACTAGAATACAAGGTGGTAGAAGTTATGCTCCAATTATACAAAGCCCTGGTTAGAACACACCTGGATTTATTGAGAGCAGTATTTTTGCACTGCAACTTGAGAATGACGTATTGTCCTTGGAAGGAGTGCAGCTTAATTGATCACAAATAACCCTTGAAATCCCAGAACTTAATCATAAGGAGAGATTGCACAAAGTTGGGTTGATATTTACTGGAATTTAGGAGGTTGGAGAGTAGCTTAGTCTACGTTTTCAATATATTAAGAGGATTCAATGGGGTTAAAGTCTTTTTCAATATCCACAATTAGAGAGAAAGAGCTCTTTCTGCAGATCAGCAAAGTCTGGGACCTGGGGGCACATTCTTGAAAATAAGACTGGCAATTCTTCCCCTGAAATTCTTGGGGTAGATCAACCGTTTTCTGAAATAGTCAAAATTGATGTTAATGCGTGTGCTCTGATAATTCAGTATGTCACAGTGAAATAAATCACGAAATAGCCTCGGTTTAATTGAACAGTAATCTGTGCATTTTCATTAATTGTAGACTGATTTTGACTTCATGCAGATGCCATATTGTTTTAAATGTTAATGTTAAATTAAAGTAAGAGTGGGTATGGTGAAAGGGCTCGCCATAATCTTCCAGTCTTCCCGAGATCCAGGAAAGTTGGCAGGGGTTTGGAAATTGGCAAATATGCTACCTTTATACAAGAAACACAGTGAGGACAGTTCTAGCAATTACAGGCCAGTCAGTTTGACAACAGTTGCTGATGCGTTAGAAACAATAGTCAGGAAAAAAAAATTGCTGCAGAGGTTTGAGTCAGTTGAGAGCCAGCACAGATTTATAAGGGGCAGAGCAAACATGATGAACCATATGAAATGCTTGATGCAGGGATTGCAGTAAATGTTGTTGCATGGCTTTTAACAAAATGCCAAGTACCACGTGGAGGGCATGTTCAGAAAATTAAATAACAGGGTCAGTGTCAAGTTGGACAAAAGAATTGGCGTAAGGACTGAAAACAGCAAGTAGATAGTTATTTTTCAGATTTAATGATAATAGACAGTAATATTCCTCAAGGGTCAGTATTTTTTTTTTGAAACGTTCAAGTGATTTGGACACTAGAGTACAGAGTAGTCTCAAAATTTAATGAAGGTACCAGACATGCACGCGGTGAGAATCACGAGGATGATACTAATCGGCTGCAGCAAGATATCGATAGGCTACCAGAATGGGCAGACAAGTGGCAGGTGAGATTGAGTACAGGGAAGTGTAAGGTAATATGCATTGTCTTGTCCTATCACTTCTGCCGATGTAAACATAATGGCACAGCTCCAAAAATTACACAGAAAACAGAAGGATCTGAAGGGTACTTGCATCAATCTTTTTTAAGGTCACAGGCCATTTCAGAGAGTGTTTAGCCAAGTATATCTGACCTTAGAGGCATTGAGTACAAAAACAATGAAGTTATGCTGAAACTTTCTAAAGCACTGAGTAGAAAAGAAAACCCAGAGCATGACGTTCTGATCAGGTCACCACACTACAGGAAGGATGGAAGGTCCTTTCAAGGGTACAGAGGAGATTAAGTGGAATAGTTCCAAGGATGGAGCATTTGAACAATAAGGTTATGTTGGAGATGCTGATGTTCCCGTCCTTGGAGGAAAGGAGATTTAGGGAAGACACACAAGATTGTAACTGGTTTGGATAGAATAGATGAGGAAATACTGTTCCATCAATCAATGGGTAGCACGGTGGCTCAGTGTTTAGCACTGTTGCCTCACAGCACCAGCAACCTGGGTTTGATTCCAACCTCGGGCGACTATCTATGTGGAGGTTGCAAACTCCCCCCATGTCTGCATAGCTTTTTTCTGGGTGCTCCGGATTCCTCTGTTAGCCCAGAGGCGTGCAGATAGGTGGATTGGCCATGCTAAATTACCCCATAGTGTCCAGGGATGCATATGTTAGATGGATTAACCATGGGAAATGCAGGGTTACAGGGGTATGGTAGGGGATGTGGGTCTGGGTAGGATGCCCCTCACAAAATCGGTGTGGACTCGATGGCTCCAATGGCCTACTTCCACACTGTAGGAGTTCTATGACCTGGGACACAGATTTAAGTTTTGGGCAAAAATATACAGGAAGAATGTAAGTAAGAACTTTTTAATGCAGCAACTGATAACGAGCATGAACCCACTGCCCATGGTGGGGAAGTAGAGGCAATCTGCGATTCCAAAAGGAAATTGAATGGGTTTTGGAATGAAGTAAATATGCCACTCTACTGGGGGAGATCAGACTTCTCTAAGCCAGTTTGGACTCAGTGACATTCTACTGTGTCATAAAAAATGAAGATTTAAGACTTTGCATAAAATATTTGTTACTGGGATGTGGGCAACACAGCACTCTGTTCCCATTCCTATTTGCATTCAGTTGCTAGCAGTGAACTTTTCCCTTTAAATAATACAGCCCTTGTGTTGATCATCCCTACGCAGTGATGTTGGTGGGAAATTCCCGTTGTGAAAGAGATGGTGATTGGGCACATGTGTTATGTAAGATTTGGTGTTGACATCTGGCCTGTTGATTATGATTGGCAGCAGTACAATATTGGAGAAGGCCTTTTGAGAGTTTCTGCTTCAAGCTTCTCATCCCCAACTATAACACAAATGATCTAATCTATGATTGTTAGTCATTTTTCACCACCGGTATTGCTTGTTAATGTCCTGTTTTCTTGAAACCCAGTAATTGAATTGAACAAATGGTTAGTTTCATATCAACCTTTGACAAAGTACAATAAATATTTCTAATTATTGAAACTGAAAAGCTTGATTTTATAAGAACATAAATTATCAATCACCAACAATCTCACATCTCTTCACACCATCTAACCTCGAGCAGACAGCAGCACTTTGATGTGGCTACAGCAGCTGACGTTGTTAATGCACACGTACTAGAGCTGAATTTTTAGGCTATCTCCATTGAGAGATCAAGTGGCACAATGTAAAAACATAATATTAAAGCAGTTTCAATTGGCCAGCATTTTCTGAGCTGTTTGTGGCTTCAAATAAAAAAATTAACTTTTAGTTAATAATTAAGTTCACATCAACCTTGTGGGTCAAGGTGGCAAACATCACAGGAATGTATTTAGTCTAGAAGTTGCTCTCAATATAATGATAAAAAGTAATGAGCTGCAGAAGCACTTAAGTTGGAACTGTACTTGAGTTAAATGGCATGTTACAGAGTGTGTTTTCAACGAGGAAGGAAACATTGAAATCTGAATCTATAGGTATGAGGTTGGAAAAGCACAGCAGGTCAGACAGCATCCAAGTGGCAGGTAAGTCAATATTTCAGGCCCAAACCCTTCGTCAGGACCCTTTGTCCTTCTTGCCTCCAAAAATTGAAAACATTGGCTTTTGTTGCTTTCACAATTGGAGTAATATTAGAATGAATATTTAAATGGAGGTTTTGTGTTTTTTTTAGATTAAAAAACAGCATACAAGTAGCATCTATTTACTGTGTAGGAATTAGTAGCCTTTTACATTAATTTTTCACCAAATTTATAATTTTTGGAGATGTGTTCCCCTGGTGTTAAATTTGCATTAATTTGGTTTGAGGTTAAGTATTGAATAGCACTTGGTTTCATGACTGCAGTAAGTGGAACATTTTATATGAGTGGACAAGCAATTGATGTAATTTTAGAATATTGAATATCTAACATATTATGTCCTCCTCTCCCTGGTTCTTTTTCAGATAACAGTTCTGTGGATCAACAGGTTCTAAATTGCTGTGTTTCATCTTTCATAACATTTCATTTGAATTTTGTTACATTTTTACGTGGTTATCATAGTAAATATGTTCATTTCACATCCTATTTGTATCGCATGGAACCCACCTTTACAAATACATGTTATAATTTCTCTTCTTTGTTATCTGTTCGAAATATGATGCATTTGTAAACAGGACATTTATTACTAAGAATAAATTTCCACAAACATACTTTTTCATAATGTATTTCATGCTTAAGTGCAAGAGAAAAAAATGTTGAATTTTTCATTGAAACTGTACATGTATTATTTAGGACTCCATAATGCTTACAGTTTTCTATTTGTTCCTTATTAAAGGCTCAGCTATCAAGTGGTAATGTATTCGATGCATCTAGCCTTTCAAGCTTCAAGACCCCCGGAGGGTGAGCTAAATTTATATCCCATGTATTTCTAAAATTAAACTCACATCAGCAATGTTTTTTTTGTGGAAAGACAATGGAACAACTAAACAAAATCACCCTTAACTCCTTGGCTTTTATGTTTTGTTCTTGAATCATCTTCGCGCTCACCTTTATCGACACACTAAATGTATCGATTTTTACGTTGCCAATGAATAAGGCAATGTTATCAAATCTACTGATTGAATAATTTTGGAGGCGTGTTATAAGAATGAAGACGCAGCATCTATTTTCAGGATTTAATATTTTCTTTGTTCAAACTCTGGATCATGGTTTGCACATTCCTGAAAGTGACTATTTGGAAATACTTGCTTGATCAGAGCATGCAATAATCATGCATATATGATGAAAAGAAAAGACAGACTATACTGCAAATATTACATGGTTCAGGCTGAGAGAACCAGTGTTCAGGGTTTAATGGTCCCTGCTTGGGCCAGCCCATGGGTTACAGAGCATCCTGCGGCAGCTCATTCATAAGCTTTCTCAGGAGAATTTAATCCAAACCAGGCACCTATCCCCCAATGGCTGGCTTCCTATTTCCCAAGGGGGAGTTTCTCCTGGAAAATTCTGGCGTGGGGAAGATGGCCTACCTCCAAGAGCTGCTATTTAGTCAAAGGCTGGCAAACTAATAGCACCACCAGGAGTAGTGGCCACTTCTGGTATTGCTGTCCGGTCCTCATTAGAGGCTGAAACCTCAGGAGTCGGACAGGTTCATCTGGGCCGGACAGGGAATCATATTTCGGCCATTTACCCTGTTTTACCCATATGTCATGGTACAAACAGGCTTATTATTTTAGTTATCACCAATTTCTATTGTTAAATCTAACCTGTAATGGTATGTCATATATAATCTAGTAAATACTTGTAGTTGTCTGGTTGCATTATAGTAGTAATCATTTACTTTTGAAAGGACATGAATATTATACAGTGCTTCACACAATACAGGAGTTTTCAGTTACCGTGGATCTGCGTATTCCTTTAAGGTAACAGTCTAATAGTTAATCATATGTTTTACCCAGGTCAAGCTGAGTTTAATTGTTCCTTGGTGAGGGAATTTTAACTGAAACATGTTTTAGCTTCAAGCTCAAGCTTAGAAGCAGAGAGCATTTTAAAGCTATTGGCAAGATTTAAACAAAATATTGCAGTGAGAACACCGGTTATTCAGTAATTTATCAGGAACTTTGGAAGTTGAAGTAACTTACAGACTGCAGCTCAGAAGCTTTGTTTTGTCAAGTGCGTTAGGTTGTTATATGATATTTATGTGGAACTCCATTAACAAACATGTAGAGCTGGGCCCTGTATACCAACCACTATGAAACAAAACCAGAAGTGATGCCACCCACCCCAACAGACTGAGGCACATAAGTAGCAAGCAGGACAGAACACTGATACTTCACCAGAGGTGCACTGACAATGTTACCTAGCAGGGTGATGAAATGCTTGTGAAAACACTTACCAGCTTGGCAAGCAAGTCAACAACTGCATGTGTGTGTATTTATGTGTGACATATAGATCATAGAATCCCTACAGTGATGGAACAGGCCCTTTGGCCCAACAAGTCCAAACCGACCCTCAGAATATCCCACCCAGACCCATCCCCCTATAACCCACTTAATCTACACATCCCTGAACACTACAAGCAATTTAGCATGGCCAATCAACCTAGCCTGCACACCTTTGGACTGTGGGAGGAAACCCACGCAGGCATGGGGAGAATGTGCAAACTCCACAGATATATCTGAAACTTTATTCTCTATGAACATCATTGACAGCTTTAGGAAACTTAATGGTCTAGGACTGGACTCATAATAAAGTGAATCAGTCACATTTATTAATTATCAAATTTTATACGGTATCTTGATGGAGCTGGCTTGGTTCAAGCTCCATCAATTCTCAATCTCAGGGATCTGAAATCAGAGCAAACAATGTTTAACTGTATGTCGCTGTCCTCATTGCGTATGGACTTTACAAATAATTTTTAGAGTTACAATCAAATGCAAGTTACTAAACTGAGCAGGGAAGCTGTTGTAATTTTCAGTGAACTAGAGCTTAAGCTTGTTCAGTACCCCTCTTCCTCGGAGTTATGAAAATAGCTTTTTAGCACAGTGGGATGAGGGTTTTGTTCGTTACACCAGCATTTAGCAATTAAAGTGCATCACATTGCTGTGGATCAGATGAAGCAAGAACAGCAGCTTGCTTCCCTAAAGGCCAGATGGGTTTTTCCTCAACAGTCGACCATGGTCATTATTAGTCTCTTAATTCCAGATTTTATTTTTGAACTTGAATTCAGATTCCACCATCTGCCATGGTGGGATTCAAACCTGTGCTCCCAGAACATTACTGGGTCTCTGGATTAACAGTTCAGCAATAGTGCTAGTCGGCCATCATGTCCCCGCTTCATACTGCTTGAGGCTTCTGTCCATCCAGATTAGGGGCTGAAAGGTCGACAGCACGTCGCGTATTCTGATACATTGGGCTGGGAATTACAGAGGGTCAGATGACACACTCACACATTCACACTCTCATGCTCACTCACTCACACTCTGACACACTTGTCTGGCCCAAAGGACACTTTGTGGCCATGACACTCTGGTCTAACCAGTTCTAAGTGGGCCTTCTGCCCGTCACTGGGAGGATGTCCCATCCTTGGGGCTCCTGCTGTCCTGGGAGCAACAGAGCTGCATGCTGGATGCAGCCAGGATAGCATGAGCCCATTTATCCCAGCAAAGTGATGTCCGAGCCGTTAGGACGTAGATTACAGATGGGGTGAGCTGGGGGCATTTCTGCCTCCAGGCAGCGAGGAAGGAAGCGGGTGGCTACTAACCTCTCAGGGGCATTCTCTGAATATAGTCTCTCTACGTTTTGTAAAATAACATCCTGCCACACTCACCTGACTGCCCATGCCAACCATGTTATGATTATTTATGTACTTTTGGTGGGCTGCAATGTTGAGTTTAGTGCCTGACCATTTTCCTCATGCTATGGGGGTGAGTTTTGGATTGGGTGCCACGATGAAGGGTTATCTCTGGGACATGTGTCCCCCACCCCTCACCCAAAACACATGCGGCACTGGCAATTAACGCCCAGTCCATTGCTATTCAAGAAGACAATGCAAAATCTGCTTCCTGACGTTCTGACAAAAAGACATTCTGTTTTTCTGCTTATTGTGGATGAGGTATCGAAAGTGAAAGCACGAGAACTGAGGTGAACGCTGAAGTTGTTTCAAATTCTTCAAACCTTGTTGTTGAAGTTAGAGGTGAGCCATGCTGGAGGAAAAATGATGACCTCACGGAAGTTGTGGTGAGGAAAGTGGAGTGATCAGATCAGAAACCACAGAAATGAGGCAAGTAAAAACGGTGAGCTGAAATATAAGTGGTGGTTGTGTACAAGGTTGTCAACCAGATAGAAATAGAGAAAGCCAGTCATCTGAGTACCATCTCCACAGTCTGAGCCTTGCCTCTGCTGCCTGTATCCCAGTCTTCACTATTCCTGCTTATCTCTCGTTCCAGTTCTTCCTGACCAACATTGAATTCTAGTTATCAGTCTTGGATTTGAAGTTCTTATGTTCATGTTTGTCTTTGAGAAATTTTGTATCCTACCATAGTTTATAAACACCCCAATACTCTAACCCCTGACCTATGTGATCTCTCATGCATCGTCTTTTTGATTCTGTATTGATTCTTATTGATCACTGTGTTCTCAAGTGTCAAAACTAACATTTGAGAATTTGCAATCTCACACCCTGTCGTGTCATGATTGAAATATGTTCATAGAATTCCTACAATGCATAAAGATGTCATTTGGCCCATCGAATCAAGGAGCAACCCGCCACCCTCTCCCTGTAACGTCACATTTACCATTGGCTAACCCATTCAGCCTGCACATCCCTGAACACTGCGGACAATTTAACACGGGTAACCCAACTAACCTGCACCTGTTTGGACTGCGGGAGGAAACCGGAGCACCTGGAGGAAACCCACGCAGACACGGGGAGAATGTGCAAATTCCACACAGACAGTTGCTCGAGGGTGGAATCGAACCCAAGTCCCTGGCGCTGTGAGGCAGCAGTGCTAACCACTGAGCCACCGTACCACCCTACTTGGTATTACATCTAATGTTAGATACACAGCACGTCCAAAGTCAAATGCAGTGAATCTTCTCCATGCTGCTGCACATATATCAACTTATTGTTTGTTTCGATGAATTGTCTGGAAAATCCAATGTGTTATTTCAACTCTGTCCAACATTCTTCTCAGTGGAGGATGCCTATTATTATAAGGAAAAATAAAGCCCAGAACAACTGGAGGGTGAAATTAGGTTCATTCAGAAGCCTGAAAATGAGCACAGAAACTTGGAATCCTACAGTGTGAAAGCAGGGCATTTAGTCTATTGAACATACCGACCCTCCAAAGAGCATCCCACCCAGACCCACCTGTAAAACTGCATTTTCCACGGTTAACCCACCTAACCAATGCAGCCCTGTACACTGTGCGGCAATGTTTAGCATGTCCAATCCACCTAATCTGCGCATCTTTGGAATGTGGGAGGAAACCGGAGCACCCAGAGGAAACCCACACAGACACGGGGAGAATGTGCAAAATGCACACAGTTGCCCAAGGGTGGAATAAAACCCAGGCCCCTGGCGCTGTGAGGCAGCAGTGTTAACCACTGAGCCACTGTGCTGCCCCTCTAGTTCTTAAAAATGGCGAGTGGGCGGTTGATTTCGATATTGAGGCACTGACTGCACGATGGAGTTCAGATCGATGGTGATCTGGCCACCAATCAAATTTCATGTGCCTCCCTCACTCAAATCAGGTACAGCAGGAGCAGTGTTTGAGGTGAAAGCTAGTTGAATTAGTTAATTATGACTGTGATTTGGAAGGGACTTCATCATCCAGGAACCATGTTTCAAAAAAAAGTAAGTTTAATATTTAAGAGGAGTTCTGAATTGATTTTGCTTTGATTCATCTATCTCTATTTATCGTTGAATCCTTTCATTTAAACGATGCTAGTTTCAAGGATGTAACAGAGATAGTAGGAACTGACGATGCTAGAGAATCCGAGATAACACGGTGTGGAGCTGGATGAACACAGCGGGCCGAGCGGCATCAGAGGAGCAGGAAAGTTTGACGTTTCGGGTCGGGACCCTTCTTCAGAAATTTCCTTCTGAAGAAGGGTCCCGACCCGAAACGTCAAACTTTCCTGCTCCTGTGATGCTGCTTGGCCTGCTGTGTTCATCCAGCTCCACAGCGTGTTATCTCAGGCTTCAAGGATGACAGCTTAAATGAGTTGCTCTGATAACTGCATGAGGGAGTTGGATTACTGTTGGCACAGGTAGGTATCAGCACAAGCATCCTGGCATTGATGTGGAATTTGGCTTGGAACTTAGCCAGTTAAGCTCCTGTGTTCATGAAAGGGAGGGAACGGGGCAGATAGGAATTAGGCAACTACAATCCATTTTGCCTAATGTCTGTCATGGGGAAGAAGCCATTATTAAGGAGGTTACAGCAGAGTGCTTAAAAAATCTTAATGGGATCAGGAAGACTCCCTGTGGTTTTGTGCAAAGGAAATCATATTTGGCTAATTTATTAGAGTTCTTTGAGGGTGAAACAATCTGTAGATGCAGCAAACTTGGATTTCCAGATGATATTTGACATGGTGGCACATGTAAAATTTATATTCCAATATACTGTGTACGCACAACACACACAACGTCAAATACGATATACAATGTTGTAGTGTAAGTTGAAATATATAAGCAAAAAGAGAGATTTGGTTAGTTAATAGAAAGCAGAGAGCAGGGATAAATGGGTCATTTTCAAGTTGGCAAACTGTAATGAATGGATTGCCACAGGGTTCGGTGCTGGAACCTCAATCATTTACAACCAGTCAGTGATTGGGTGTATGATACCTTGCTTTGCTGATGACACAAAGGTAGCTGAATAAATTGTAAGTGGGACATAGGGAGTCAGCTGACGGATATAGATAATTTGAGTGGGCTTACATTTGGCTGATGTGAGAAAATATCAGTTTGTCTATTTTACCAGGAAAAATAGAAGAGCTGCATATTATTTCAATGGGAATGGATTATGCAACAGCAGCTAGAGGCTGTTTGGGTGCCCTGGTATAAAACACACAAAGCATTAGTACGGAGGTACAGCAAATGATTAGAAAGGCAAATGAGATGTTGCTTATTGCAAGGTGGAATGGAAGTTTCTCCGTGTTTATGCAGGATGGTGGTGAGGTCATATTTGGAGCACCATGTTCAGGTTTGGACTCCTTACTTAAGAAATCAAGGTATCAATGTGGACTTCATCAGCTTCAAAATCTCCCCTTCCCCCACCGCATCCCAAAACCAGCCCAGTTCATCCCCTCCCCCCACTGTACCACACAACCAGCCCAGCTCTTCCCCTCCACCCACTGCATCCCAAAACCAGTCCAACCTGTCTCTGCTTCCCTAACCTGTTCTTCCTCTCACCCATCCCTTCCTCCCACCCCAAGCCGCACCTCCATCTCCTACCTACTAACCTCATCCCACCTCCTTGACCTGTCCATCTTCCCTGGACTGACCTATCCCCTCCCTACCTCCCCACCTATACTCTCCTCTCTACCTATCTTCTTTTCTCTCCATCTTCAGTCCGCCTCCCCCTCTCTCCCTATTTATTCCAGAACCCTCACCCCATCCCCCTCTCTGATGAAGGGTCTAGGCCCGAAACGTCAGCTTTTGTGCTCCTGAGATGCTGCTGGGTCTGCTATGTTCATCCAGCCTCACATTTTATTACTTAAGAAAGGATGAGCCTCGAGGCAAAGTCTTAGTGTCCCTACCTTTGAGCTAGGAGTTCTGGGTTCAAGTCCCACCTGGTCTAAAGATGTACAGTAAGAAGTTTGAACAGGTTGATTAGCAAATATCTACAATTGCATCAGAAGCAGTTGAGAGAAGGGTCACCTGACTGCTATCCATGATGAAGGGATTATCCTCTGAGGAAAGGATAATCAGATTGCACCTGTATCTGTTGGAATTTGGAAGAATGTGAGGATCCTTTTGAAATGTTGGCTGCTCAGAGAATGTTTCTCTTTGTGGGAGCGTTTTTAGAGTGAATGGAGAGTTGGGAAAATAATATGAGATCTCCCACTTAAAATGGAACTGAGGATGTAGGGATTGGAATGATCACAAGTGACATGTACAATGATGGAATAGAATCCTTTTTGGTTGATGAACTTAGCTGCATAATGCTCTCAATGCAATGTGTGTACAGTCTTTAGTATCCTGCACCTGACAGATGCCAGTAATGTTGGCAAAACCTCCTGCCCAGGCTGCAGCACTGACCATGTCATGAGAAAATGGTATGAAATGTTGTGATCTGGCACAAATTACATCAGTAACAGCCTCAGTACATTTGCGGACTGAGGATCATGGGATCCCACGCAAGTCCTCAGCGGATCCTAGGAAACAGCCAGTTGCATAAATGTTCAACGCAGCTGTCACACAGTCAGCCACTGGGATATAATGGTTACCCAGCCCTTCGGGTCTCTGGTTCTGTTGGCACTGTTCCACGATGGTGTCCTGTGACATCTTCGGTCTGCAGTAACACTGTGCCTCGCTCATCTGGAGGGAATGGTATTGAGGATGATAGACTCTGGGCGTCCTGAAGGGACCTTCAGCTGCAGTTTGCTTGGGTGGAGACTGTTCTGTATCCACAGGAGTTTGCTACTAGTCCAGGGTTGCTGTTGCTCACCCATTTCTCTGCGCCTCTGATGTGCTGTAGCAACAGTGACCATAAACCTGTGGTTGGACTCATGGCCACACTGCCAGTGACCCTATGTGGGGAGTATCAGAAGCAGAACGGGCCCTTTAATAATGTGAGCAGTCAGCAGTGACATCACATCACTCACGAATGATGGTTTGGCCTAATCCTCTGTACAGGAGGACATGGAGGGCCCTGACGAGGAGGATGATGGAATGCCTCCTATTGGTCTTAAACATAGTGACCGTAGTCCAATAAGTGCAACACAAGCTGCGTCATGGAAACGTAGCAGGAAATTTTAAGCGTTGTATGCTGTCTGATACTATGTACCCCCCTCCCAACTTCACTCCATTCCCCGAATCTCCCAGGGACATCAGCACATAAGAGTGTGTTGGCAAACACCATTTGAGCTGAGAGAGAATCAGTTCCTTGCACTTGTGTAGCCTGTGAAGACCCGGATTGTCTTTGAAAATTGTGGTGTGCAGGTGTCACCTGGGGTTACCCCTGCGTCACTGAGACGGCTGCCATCAATCTCCCTGTGACCAGTAAGATGGTCGAGATTGCTTGTGACCAGGATTTGACTCCCAGACAGTCGGACACTGCCTGCATGCAGGAGATGTTTTCTAATCAGCCTGTTCGGAGATATGTCGCCGCACCTCTGGAGCAGGTGGGACTCCTGGGTCAGAGGTAGGGACACTACCGAACATTCAACTGTACTTTGAAAACAATTGAAGGAATTGCCGCTTGAAGAAACTCCCATCCCTCACAAGGAAAGCCCCTTTACTCCAACAGGAAAAAAAGAGTTACCCCTCCCACCCTGAGTGTGGGCACAGCCGTTGTTAATTTCCAGTGTGCATTTGCAGTTCACATGAGGATGGAAGGCACTATTTGGCACAATGAGTCAGAGCCTTATCCTATTCATCAAAGGACCCCATCCAAACCTCCGTGTCCCTTTCCCCCAACCGCCCCTGTCGAACCAGTCAGTGGAGTCTCTACACAACTCTTTTGAATTACAGCTTCATTTCCCAACATTATGCACTGAGTCGCAGCCATACAGCTTACTTGGACCAGCTTTACTAACCGTGTTTTCAGAATTTCAGTTCTGATTTAATATTGTTTCACTTTGAGGTGGTCAACATTTTTAATATATCATAAGTGGCGGTACAGAAAGCACTGTGCTGACACTGCTTCAATTATCGAACACCCAGTATAACCAGTCGCTGCCTCTTCCACGTGGCAGAGACATTTCTGTTTATCAGCATCTTCCTTCCGCTTTGTATCTGCACATTTTTCAGTCCATAAGCTGATTTGTCCATTTGTTCCATTACAAATATTCTAATACATTTTCTATGCTTTCAATAATCATAGTTGACTATGGCATTTTTGATTCTGCCAATTCTTGTCAGATGGGCCTGTAATTCTGTGATTCATGTTACACGCCATTGTGAATATTGAAATTATGCAACATATTCTACACCCTGGTGCAATCTCACTGTTTATGGAAGTACTAGAAAGAAGTAAACTTCAGGTAATTGCATGAGGATCCAAAGTTGGTCCCAGTGTCCTATCGACATTTAAGAGGTAATGTTCTGTTGCTAATTTTTATGGTGATTTATTGGATTTTAAATTGTGCTTTGCATGTACTAATGTTAGTTCTCATAAGCTAGACCAGATTCAAGACAATGATAAATACTTTCTGCCAGAGAGTGAATACATCAATTATGGAGGATAGATTCATTGACCTATATGAAGTTGCAAATTCCAAATTGCTATGTCGCTCCCTTTGGCAGTCTTCTATATTGCACTCGAGCCTTAATCAGTTTTAGCAGTCTAAAGCTAACTTAAATCTATGTTTGCTAACTATTTGTCAGAATGGTTCAGACCATGCATGTGCACACCATGTTAATGTTTGTCAGGGCATCATATCATGATTAGTATCAATCACATCGCTGTGCCCTATAATATGTAGGAAACAGATTCCTTTGCAGGTTGTTAGTGCATTATCCTGAGTGGGAGGGACACATTCCATAAATATTTGCAGTTACCAATAGGTGAATAGCTAGCATTTTGGGTACTGTCAACTCTGCACCTAAAATAGTGTGAAGAAGCTATTATTGTCCAGAAAAAAAAATAGAAAAATGATCATTTCTTTTATTTCAAGTTGCGAGATGTCTCATGTGGGATGCAGATGGAATCGTACAACTCTTTTTAGCAGCAGTGAATGTATTTTGTAAAATCATCTCACAGTCATAGAGTCATACAGTGTGGAAACAGACCCTTCCGCCCAACTTGTCCATACCAGCCAGGCTTCCTAAACAGCACTAGTTCCACTTGATTGCATTTGACTCTGTCAACATTTTCTATTAACATAAATTGGATTAAAATATCTTTTAAATGTTGACATTGTACCCACCTCTCCCACTTCCTGTGGACATCAATTGTCCTTGTGGCTAGATTTTCAAGTAAAAAGCATGTCTTCCTTCAACAATATATCCTTCTGTATTCTAGAGATTGTTGCCACAAATAATATAGTGTTGATATAGTCAAGTACATTTTATTTTGGATAAACACACAAATAATGCTCTTAAAGTGGTGGAAAGTGTTTGAGATCATTTCTGAGAGACTACCTTGGGCAATGTAGCTCTGTGAATCCAGACCTTAACCTGTGAAATGGAGCAGAGGGGTCTTTGAATCCTGGGAAATGTTGAATGGATCTCCAATGATGATCAATGGAGTAACTTGAGTTTGAAAGGACACGTGTTGCAAGATGAAGGGAAATAGTTCTGTTTTATAACAAGAAAGCTCATTATAAGGTGCATCAGGTGTGAAAGATATCTAAAGCTGCTATGGAGTAGTCACAGAAATGAGAAATGGGCGGCACTCAAAAAAAGGCCAGTCATTTGGAATTGATGGATTGGTTACAATTTCTTTCTCTTTTCTTCTTACTGCATTTTCAATAAGATATTCAGCAAAAGGTGAGATTGCTGCCAAAATTGATTTGTAACTGAAGATCTATCGGGATAATGAAAGGCAAGCCTTCAGTTTTCAAGTGTTCTTAGAAACGTGGGCAATTCTTATATTAAAACAGTCTCATTAAATTCAAAAAGAATGCAACGACAAATCCAATCTAGAACTTCTTTGGTATTTAAGCTCTTTGGCGACTGGATAGCTCTTCTGCAGGAGAAAATAAATCTTTAAAGCTTCAATAGTTTGAAATCTCAGGTGATTGTCAGAAAGATAAACTCTGAGCGCTGGCTTTCCTGGCTGGGTATATATGTGGATTGCTTCCTCACCCCAAAAAGGAAATTCAGTCCTGCTGCTATGGTGAGCACACACTGGGCCTTGCTTAAACAGATCAAGGGTCAGATTTCACCTCCTCAGTGGACAGGAAGAGCCCCTACCTTCAAGAGGTGTCAATCAACTGCAGCTCCACCAATCCCAATGGGGCCAGAATTCTGTTGTGGCCATGGCTGGGACTGTAAGGAGACACAGGAAGAAGATCAAATTGCATACAGGTATAGTCCCAAACTTTTAGGGTGGAAAGGATTTGGAAGGCTAAGAGAGGTTGCTGAGCTTTGGAGTACAGGCAGGAGGAATGAAATGTGCGGGTGACATTTTGGTGGAGGTGGGGACTGTTCCAATCCTACATCAACCCCCTCAAGACTCTCCTGTTTCCCCCCACTACCCGCTTGCTGTGGGTCTAGAGTCACATGCAGGACGGACCAGGTAAGGATGGCAGGTTTCCTTCCTTAAAAAATATCGGTAAACCAGATGGGCTTTTGCAACAATCAGCCATCAATCACTGAGACTGGCAGTTAATTTCTGATTAATTCAATTAGAAATTAAATTCCACGAGATGCAGTCTGTGGGCTTTGAATCCATGTGCCCAGAATATTCCCCTGGCTTCTGGATTAAGAGCTGAGTGACATTACCACCATTCCAACAGCTCTGCCAATACCTGCAAGCAGAAGGAAATTACACAGTGTCCCTTCACACCCTAAATGGTGTGTCACAGACGAAAAATTACTTTTAAAGTGCAGTTGCTGGGGTGTAGGCCAACAGTTGCAGTCAGTACTGAACAATGAAGTTGTGCAAATAGGGAATGAATGAATTGCTCAGAACATTTTCTTGATGAGTGAGAAGCATTGCTTGCTTTTGTCAGGCTATCAGATATGAGGAGGTGGAAGCCTGACGAGTTTTTGATGAAACATCAGGGAAAAACAAATTCCATTTATTCCTGGATGATCCTAATGGACTGGCACACATCCATTATCTACAAACCAGAGAGTTCAGCTCTCCAAGCACCAACTTCTTTCGACACTTTCAGACCTAGTTCCTGTCATTGATACAAAGTGATCCTTTAAGTCTTTCTCAGGAAAGCTCCACATCTTTTGCACTTAAACATGCTAGTGCAGCAAATGATAGAGGTTAAACTTAAGAAATAAGGAAAGAATATATGGATGTTACAATAAAATATAATAGAAATGACAGTGGCTAATGACACCGAGTTTCTTAAACTCTCTGCCTGAAGATGGGCCATTGGCTACTATCACCAAATGTTGTAGTCTTCTTTTGATCCATGGCAAGAAGGCAAGCCCCAAATCTACTGAGCCCAGAGACAAAGTTTGAACTGCGTGTTGTTGTGGTCGATCTGATCCACAAGCCAGCTGTGTCACGAATTGGACTAATATGGACCAGAGATGTAAAGGTTTGATCCTATGCTGTGCTTCTGGGGAATTTGTTGCTCACAGGTACAGAGCTGAAAGTGACCTCAATGCAGATGGGTTATCGAAGGAATCCTGAAGGAATCAGGCGTTCCTGCTTTTGGTTATGTTGGGGTTATACTTCAGATCAATATCCTTAGCTCGATGACCCATGTCATAGACTAGCTCCCGAACGCACACAGTCAAGCTGATTTAGGGTAAATGGTACTTTTGCCTTATGAGCCACGTGCCAACAAAGAGTCAGTAATACACTGGTGGGTGTATTATTGAACATAATAGAGAAACATAGATGAGAATATAAAGATAAAATGATGGTGAGGAAATCAATTTAACAGATTAGAGCCTACGAGGATATTTTTTACAGCTGATAAGTCTAGAACTAGGGGTCGCTGTATTGTCATAAAGAGTTGGTCATTCAGGACCAAGGTGACGTTAAAGTTATTCACAAAATATTGGGAATTTTTCCCACCTGAGTGACTCAGTCCCTGAATACACTTAAGACAGAGACTGAAATTTGTTCTGAAGAAGGGTCATTGAACCCAAAACATTAACAGATTTCCCTCTACAGGTGCTGCCAGACCTGCTGAGTTTTTACAGAAACTTCTGTTTCTGTTTCTGAAATTTTGATGGGGATGGGAAGTCAAGTTTTATTTAATTTTGCAGGTGTTTCAGGGAGTAGGTCAATTACCAAAGTAAATTATGCATATAGGACGGGTGAACTTCTCTACAACCCATTCTTTTTGTATTATTTACATCTGAGCAGTTTCCTTTATAACACTTAGAAAATTAAAATAAACATGAGAAAGGAAGTTTCTTTGGGTAAGGTCTATAGATCAGTCAGTCGACAGTGCTGAAATGCTGTGGCAATGAGATAACTGGCTCTGCTCTTCCTTGTTTAAAGAATGGGAGAATCTGATAGCTTTGCCACTATCCAGTCATCCCAAGTAGAAAGTTTGTACTTCAGCTGAGGACAGGAGAAGCTGAAGGTTGATGTGTCTCACTATGAAGCTGTAGGTTGAGACTCACTGTTTTGGTTCTAGCAAAGGAGGAGGCTTGACTAGAAATGTGGTAAATTTCATGAACTCACAAACTGGCTTAAGGAAAGAAAACTGAGAATAAGAGAAAAGGAATAAGAATAAGAATAAATCCCTGATGGGTGGCATGGTTGCTCAGTGGTGCCTCCCAGTGCCTGGTTTGATTCCACCTTATCCCCATCAAAATTTCAGAAACAGAAACAGAAGTTTCTGTAAAAACTCAGCAGGTCTGGCAGCACCTGTGGAGGGAAATCTGTTAATGTTTTGGGTTCAATGACCTTTCCTCAGAACAAATTTCGGTCTCTGTCTTAAATGTATTCAGGGACTGAGTCACTCAGGTGGGAAAAATTCCCAATATTTTGTGAATAACTTTAACTTCACCTTGGTCCTGAATGACCAACTCTTTACGACAATACAGCGACCTCTAATTCTAGATTTAACAGCTGTAAAAAATATCCTCATAGTCTCTAATCTGTTAAATTGATTTCCTCACCATCATTTTATCTTTATATTCTCATCTATGTTTCTCTTAATATGTCCAATAATACACCCACCAATGTGTTACTGACTCTTTGTTGGCACATGGCTCATAAGGCAAAAGTACTTTTTATCCTAAGTTAGCTTGACTGTGTGCGTTCGGGAGCTAGTCTATGACATGGGTGACTATCAGCACAGTGTCTGCACATTCTCCCTCGTATCTGCATTGGTTTCATCTGGATACTCCAGTTTCCTCCCACAGTCCAAAGATGTGCAGGTTAGGATAGATTGACTGTGCTAAGTTGCCCATAGTGTCTAGGAATATGCAGGCTAGGTAAATTAGTCATGGGAAGTATAGAGGTAGGGTAAGGGGGCAGGTCTAGGTGGGATACTCTTCAGAGGATCTGCGTGGACTTGATGGACTGAATAGCCTGCTTCCACGCTGTAGAGGTTCTATGATACAATCTATTGAGTCATCAAGTCCTTTGCTACAGTTTCCCCTGAATCAAAGTAGTTTCAAGAAACAATTCACGTTTTTATATCACCTTTCACATCTGCAGGATACCAAAACATAAGAAGAAATAGTAGCAGAAAAAGTGCTGTTCACCTCTTCAGCTTAATCCATCTTGCAATATGATTATGATAGATTTTCAGTTTTAATCCCACCTTTCCAAACCCCATCCCAAATTGCTTTATCTGTTACAGTCCAAAAATTTCAGTCTCTGTCTTAAATGGATTCAATAACTGAGTCTGAGGGGAATGAATTCCCAATATTCTGCAAACAAACTTGATGTCACCTTAGTCCTGAATGGCTGACTCCTTATTATAATATAGCAGCCCCTGGTTCTAGACTTTGGCTGCAATCTGTTAAGTGCATTTAAAGAGTAGTTGTTGTTATGGGATATAGCAGTGACAAAATTGTGGTATGTCCTCAACTTTTCAGTTTCACTTAGAAAATAATATTGGTTTAAATTGCGCTCATTAAAACCTTATTCACTTGAAGAGATTGAGGTTGATGATTTTATTAATGCATGATAATAATGGCCAATGTAGGACATATATGAAATGTGCCTAGCTTTTACAGTAAATATTGTTCACATCACTGTCAAACACACTCCTATTTCCTGTCAGCAATTTTAGAGCTCAATGTTAAATAGATGTTACATGGAGTAAAAAAAATGACCATAAATGACATTTGTTATACATGACAATTGAACTTGAGAATCAGTGATATTGTCCCTTGTGTACATTATGTTGTATAATCTTCTTAAATTGTCAGAACGCATTGTGGTAACAGCAGTTCCCCAGATGATGATGTTGTGTATTTCAAACTAAATTGACTGACTTGGCAATAGAGATGTTGCTGTGCCTTTCATTGACTTCACTTAATGAGTAACTATGTTATAACTGCACAGTGGTTGTGCTTTGTCAGGTATATGGTCGGCGTAGGTATGGAAAATACATTTCTGTAGATTCGTATTAAACGTTGTGTACCCTACATATATATTACTGTATCTGCATAATGTTACGACCTGATTTGGGACCGTCAACATTTAAAGAGAAAACTGGACGCGTCATTTATCAAATAGAACTACGCCACAAGATTTCAAGTTCTTTTGAAACAAACTTAAAGGACTTAAAACAAGCACTATTAATTCGACAAAATAACCACATGCATTATGCACTCTCTTATAGCTCCCTATTTCCAAATTCTTTCTTATCAGACACATCAATCTTAAAAAGTTGTTTACTCCTGCCAGGATTCATTCATAAACCATGGTTTTCTGGGAAACACGTTAATCTCATCAGTTCCAGCTACTGCTACTGTCTGAAATAAAGCTTTCATTTACCTCTCTTGAATGTGAAGGCCTTAGCTTCTAAGATAACAAAGTCCTCAGTATTCTGCCTTTCAGATAGGAAATGCTAGAATATTTTGAAAATATTTTGTTTATGTTCAATAAAAACCGAAAGAACTGCAGATGCTATAAATCAGGAACAAAAACAAAATTGCTGGAAAAGCTCAGCAGATCTGGCAGCATCTGTGAAGGAAAAACCGAGTTAATGTCTCAAGTCCAGTGATCCTTCCTTAGAACTGATGGTGGCTGGGAAAACGTCAGTTTGCATGCAGAAAATAGGGAGATGAGTGGGATAGGGATAGGATAGAGCCAAAAGGAGAGAGAAAGACAGTTGGACAGACAAAGGAGTTGCTAATGATCAGGCTGGGAGGGTGAGTTGTTGTTAATGGGGACTGTTAGTGACTAACAGCAGGGAGTGTGTAATAGATGGCTATGTGGTAACAAGGCCTGGTGTGTGGGGTGTGGGGCTGAGACGTGGGAGAGTTTAGGCCCTAAAATTACTGAACTCAATATTGAGTCCGGAGGGCTGTAGGGTCCCCAAGCAGAAAATGAGGTGTTGTTCTTCCAGCTTGAGTTGGGCTTCACTGGAACACTGCAGCAAGCCAGAGACAGAGATGTTGGCCAGGGAGTAAGGTGCTGCATTGAAGTAGCTGGCAACAGGTAGTTCAGGGTGTTTTTTGCGAGCAGAACGTAGATTTTCTGCAAAGTTGTCGCCAAGTCTACGCTTCTTTTCCCCAGTGTAAGGGAGACCACAGTACGAGCAGTGAATGCAGTAGACTAGATTCTGGGAAGTGCAGGTGAAGTGTTGCTTCACCTGGAAGGTATATTTGGGCCCTTGGAGACTGCAGAGGGAGGAGGTAAATGGGCAGGTGTTGCACCTTCGCCAGTTACAGGGGAAGGTGCCGTAGGGCAGTAGGGTAGTGTTAGGGGTGAAGGAAGAGAGCACCTCAGTGTCCCAGAGGGAATGGTCCCTGTGAAAGGCGGACAAGGGAGGGGAGGGGAATGTGTTTCTGGTGGTGGCATCTCGCTGGAGGTGGCGGAAATGGCGTCTGATGATCTTCTGGATGTGGATGCTGGTGGGATGGTAGGTGAGGATAAGGGGAACCCAATCGCTGTTGCGGGAGTGAAGAGAAGGGGTGAGGGGCAAGTGCAGGAGATGGGTCGGACCTGGTTGAGGGCCCTGTCAACAACGGAGCTGGGGAATGCTTGGTTGAGGAAGAAGGTGGACATTTCAGAGAGTTCCTTGTCAAAGTTGGCCTCATCTGAATATATACGACGGAGATGGAGGAACTGAGAGAAGCAAGGCGTAGACTTGGTGACCGCTTCGGAGAACATGTATGTTCTGCTCATAAAAAAGACCCTGAACTACCTGTTACCTGCTACTTTAACGCACCACTCTGCTCCCCGGCCAATATCTCTGTCTCTGGCTTGAGGCAGTGTTCCAGTGACACCCAATGCAAGCTGGAGGAACAGCACCTCATTTTCCGCTTGGGGATCCTACAGCCCTCCGGACTCAGTATTGAGTTCAGTAATTTTAGGGCCTAAACTCTCCTGTGTCCCAGCGACCCCACCCCACACGCCAGCCTTGTTACCACAGCCTGCCATTCCACACCTGCTGTTAGTCACTAACAGTCCCCATTAACAACTATTCACCCTCCCAGCCTGATCGTTAGCAACTCCTTTGTCTGCCCATCTGTCTTTCTCTCTCTTTGGGTTCTATCCTATTGTTTACTCCCTACCCCACCCACTTCCCTATTTTCTGCATATATACTGACATTTTCCCAACCACTATCTGTTCTGAGGAAGGGTCACCCAGACCAGAAACATTCACTCTGTTTTTTCCTTCAGAGATAATAGGCACTGCAGATGCTGGAGAATCCGAGATAACAAGGTGTGGAGCTGGATGAATGCAGCAGGCCAAGCAGCATCAAAGGAGCAGGAAAGCTGACGTTTCGAGCCTAGCCCCTTCATCAGAAAAACTTTTCTGAAGTTCTGCTGCGTTAAATGTTTCCTGTTGCACGTACCTAGTTCAGAATTCATGTTTCAGTATATAGCTTTTGGTTTTAAGAATTAAAAAATTGTATTTTTGATAATGAGGCCAACTGGCTGAGACCCTGGTTAAAAAAAAACAACCCTGGTGTATTTGTAATTCAAAAAGATTGGAGTTTATTACATATAAAAGGTTGGGGCTACCCTACTTTAGAAGTTAACAGTGAGAACAGTAAGAATCAAAGTACCATGTGGAGAAGTGTGAAGTATTGGTAATGCTGATATTTGGAACTTCTGGTGGAGTCACAATCCTTGCGATAAGAGCACTCCAAAGAGATGCTTTTGTTTAGGGAGTTAGAACTAAATTACATTTAAAAGCATTTAATAAGCCATGGAATTTTGAAAAATCCACTTCCTCTTCAGGTAAAGGAATGAGTATTAAGTGACGGAAACTTCATCTAAAGATCTGTTTGCGGACATTTACGAAAACGCCACATCACAAAGGAGAAGCTCAAGGTTCTCTGATTTCAGTTTATGTGGGTGTTTGCTGAGAGTGTTAGCTACCACTTGGGTTTTTGTACGGTGCTGTTCTCTGACAGCAGATAACCAAAGTAACCAATAAGCAAAGTAAAGCTGCCAGACCTTCTGAGCCTTTCCAGCAATTTTGTTTTTGTTCCTGATTTATAGCATCTGCAGTTCTTTCGGTTTTTATTGAACATAAACAAAATATTTTCAAAATATTCTAGCATTTCCTATCTGAAAGGCAGAATACTGAGGATGCTGGAAATCTCAAAAGAAAACAGAAAGCTCTAGAAATATCTGACTTGCAGAATATTTCCAATATGTTTCAATTTTTTTCTAATATTTCATGGATTGAGATGCCATGCAAAATTGAAGCTAATTTCATTATAAAGTCTGCAAGTTGGCATCTAATAATGAATTGATTTTTCTCAAAAGCAAGCTGTAAGAGATCTCTGAGGGTAAACATGAATGGTATCTCTGTAATTGTGCTGTATCTTAATGGTTCACCTTTTGGCTATAGGAGGCCACCAGTTAGCTTGGAAGCAAGTTCCTCTGAATCTGCCAACAGTGCAAAAGCAGCTAAGTTGTAATAATTGCAGCTATGCTGTGTCTCAAACTAAACAAAATATTCAAGTTCCAGCAAAATCCAGTACAAGCAACATAGAAAAATGGGTTTCCTTCTGTCTGCCAGTGGTTTGTGCTTTCACGACTCAATTTTGGAGGCATAAGGAATGGCCACTTTTCAAACTAATGTCTGTTGTTTTATTTTTGAATCTAGAACAGAAAAGAATTTACATTGACATCATCGCATCAATGCAGACCAGTGCTTTTATTTTCTCTATTTCCATTGTATTACTCCCCATCTCCTGCCAACAATGAAATTTAATGCTTCTAAAGGTCACATTTCTTTGTTCCTCATGTGCATCCAAACATCCTAGAGATGGGAATATGCTTCAAACCCACTGGTAAACATTGTATTTCAGAGAAGCATTCTACTGCTCATTTCCTTCAGGGAGCTGTGGACTACTGTCTATACTCTACGGATTGTGAACCACTCAAACAGATTGCTGTTTGATTTCAGTGCCAGCGTGAAGCTGGCACTGTGTGTAGGCTATACATTGGCTGGCTGATTGAATCAAACAGCATGTTTCTCTGGCTGCTTGCAGTAGGTAGCGTGCAAACCATGCTCAATCAGTCTACATTACGAGACATCAAAGAAAACATGCATTATGATAGGTGATTCAGTGTTTGGACAGTAGTTGCTGAACAATCTCAAGTGTGCTAAAACCTCAGTCAACTGGCGAGATGAAATGGCCAAACTCATAAAATTATGAGAGGCATAGACAGGGAAGATAGTCAAAGACTATTTTCCAGAGTGGAAAGGTCAACTACAAGAAGGAACAAGGTAAAGGTAAGAGGGAGACGGTTTAGTGGAGAAATGCAATGGAAACCTTTTTGCATGGAGGGTGGTGGGTGCCCAGAACGGGCTGCCAGTGGAGGTGGTAGAAGCAGGCACATTAGCAACATTTAAACTGTACCTTGATAGACACATGAATGTGAGGCAAACAGAGAGATAGAAACTGTGAATGGGCATTAAGTAGTGGGTCTGAATTCAGGAATCGCCGCAGGCCAAAAGGCATGTTCCTGTGCTGTACAGAGATAATGGGAACTGCAGATGCTGGAGATTCCAAGATAATAAAATGTGAGGCTGGATGAACACAGCAGGACAAGCAGCATCTCAGGAGCACAAAAGCTGACGTTTCGGGCCTAGACCCTTCATCAGAGTCTCTGATGAAGGGTCTAGGCCCGAAACGTCAGCTTTTGTGCTCCTGAGATGCTGCTTGGCCTGCTGTGTTCATCCAGCCTCACATTTTATTTTCCTGTGCTGTACAGTACTGTTTTATTATTATATGACATAGGTCATTTATGTATGCTAGAGTGACGTATGTTCTTTCACTTGGGCTTGTTCTTTGCAAGCAAAATAAATATTTTCAAGTCTTAACAACTTTCAGTTACCTCAGGGCTTATATTTCCCTGTTGGTTTCTCTGTGGCAACACTTTGGCCAACAAGAGCTAACTTCACAACAAATCGGCACTCTTTTATTCCGTAGTATAAATTGTGTTGTGATTATTTTGAAATTTTGCATTTTTTATGTTTATTCTGATAAATGCAGGGCCGAAAGCTTTCTTTTTAATAGTAGTCAATTAGATCCTGAACAATTTGATCCATTTGAAAAGTAAAATTTGTCAATGATTCTGAAGTAGGAGGTTTGATAGATAATGCAATTTAACTGCACCAGGAGGTGGATAAGCTGGTGAAATGGGCAGACAACTGGCAGATGCAGTTTAATACAGAAGAGTGTGAGTTAATGCATTTTGGCAGAAGATGCCAACTTAGATGCAGGTGAGAGGTGCAAATTTATGACGAGGGTAGAAATCACAGAAAAAGAAATGATGTTCCCAGTTGCAGATGACACAAGGGCTCAAGGAAACAGTTACACAGTTTTGGACAGGGGATGCAGAGGGGAACGTGAGAAAGGACATTTTCCTTTAAGTGGTGATGACCAAGTACTGTTGTTTTTAAGAGTGGAGGCAATTGCTGATTTGAAAATAAAATTGGATGAGCTCTTGAAGAAAATAAACTTGCAGAGATTTGGGTATTATATAGATTGCGACTATATGGATTGCTCTTCACTGAGTCGGTGTGGATTTGATGGATCAAGTGGCCTCATCCTGTTAAGTAAGGTCCCTGATGCAGTGCTAGCCCAAATACAATATATAGTACTTGGTTAAGAAACCAAAAATGATTTGTAAAAGCTAATGAATTACAAATTAACAAAATGTGGAGCTGGATGAACACAGCAGGCCAAGCAGCATCTCAGGAGCACAAAAGCTGACGTTTCGGGCCTAGACCCTTCATCAGAGAGGGGGATGGGGTGAGGGTTCTGGAATAAATAGGGAGAGAGGGGGAGGTGGACCGAAGATGGATAGAGAAGAAGATAGGTGGAGAGGAGAGTATAGGTGGGGAGGGGTAGGTCAGTCCAGGGAGGACGGACAGGTCAAGGAGGCGGGATGAGGTTGGTACGTGGGAAATGGAGGTACGGCTTGAGATGGGAGGAGGGGATAGGTGAGAGGAAGAACAGGTTAGGGAGGCGGGGACGAGCTGGGCCGGTTTTGTGATGCAGTGGGGGAATGGGACGAACTGGGTTCGCAATAAACAACTGCACCTCCCAGTCATGAACCATTTTAACTCCCCCTCCTATTCCTTAGACGACATGTCCATCATGGGCCTCCTGCAGTGCCACGATGATACCGCCCAAAGGTTGCAGGAACAGCAACTCATATTCCACTTGGGAACCCTGCAGCCCAATGGTATCAATGTGGACTTCAGAAGCTTCAAAATCTCCCCCTCCCCCACTGTATCCCAAAATCAGCCCAGCTTGTCCCCCCTCCCCACTGCATCACAAAACCAGCCCAGCTTGTCCCCGCTTCCCTAACCTGTTCTCCCTCTCACCTATCCCCTCCTCCCACCTCAAGCCGCACCTCCATTTCCCACCTCCCAACCTCATCCCGCCTCCTTGATCTGTCCGTCCTCCCCGGACTGACCTATCCCATCTCCACCTCCCCACCTATACTCTCCTCTCCAACTACCTTCTCCTCTATCCATCTTCGGTACGCCACCCCGTCTCTCCCTATTTATTTCAGAACCCTCTCCCCATCCCCCTCTCTGATGAAGGGTCTAGGCCCGAAACGTCAGCTTTTGTGCTCCTGAGGTGCTGCTTGGTCTGCTGTGTTCATCCAGCTCCACACTTTGTTATCTTGGATTCTCCAGCATCTGCAGTTCCCATTATCTCTGAATTACAAATTATACAGCTTTCTCTGAATAATTCAGATATTCTTACAGTAAAAATGATCAAAAAATTTGACTTCGGAATTGTATCAAACACAAAACAGGAATTTAGAGCTAAATAATTGATGTATAACCTCACTTTATATAAGAAGGATTAGATTATTTGGAATGAACACTATTCATAGCAGGAAGAAATACTTGAGCAAAACAAGACAGTAATGATGAAAAATGTTGATTACAAATGATGAAATACGTTAATTCCACAAGTGCTTATGAAGAATCAGTGTTGGCATTTAAGCTGGAGGCTGAAAAATGCTGAATATCTAGTATAATAGAGTGATGTGTTTCAGCTTCAACATTCAGCAAATTTAAAGAACTGTCGATTACTTAAAATATTTGTACATTCCTTTTCAAAGTGAACATGGTTTCATACTCAAAGAACAAAAGCCTGTAAAGTTAACTGCAATCCAGTAATGGAAGTAAAGTTGGCATATGACAAATATCAGTTTTTTTACATATATTTCTGAAAGCGTACAGTACTTCTGAGTGTGATGAATGTAAATTTGCCATTTCATTTGTGAGGCTGCATTCAGAAGGCTGTAGTAGTTTTGTATACCAGAACTGTATTGTTTGATTTTCCTTTGCTGTCTTCATCTGAGGGCCATGATGTGGAGGTGCCGGTGTTAGACTGGGGTGGACAAGGTCAGAAATCACATGACACCAAGTTATAGTCCAACAGGTTTATTTGAAAACACGAGCTTTTGGAGCCTCAGACCTTCTTCAGGTGTTAGGACTGAGATTCCGAAATCTTGTGTTTTCAAATAAACTTGTTGGACTATAACCTGGTGTCATGTGATTTCTGCCTTCATGTAAAGATGCATTTTGTTTTGTTCTTACACAATGTAAACACCTTGCTTCTAAAATGGAACCATGCATTCTGATGTGCATGGGCATGATGAATATTGTACAAAGCAAAGCAAAGCATTTAGAGGAACAGCGCATCTAAAACTCTCTTGATGAACATTATACGCTTTTTCATAATGAAATGAAACAACTGCTGACCTAATCTGACCTAATGTTCAAGGACACTGTGCAAACCTGAATTGATGCCACACAAAATGCAAGGATTTCAAAGGGATTTGGATTGTAACTTACAATTATCACACCCTTTGCCTACCATTTCCTCCCAAATTTATTATCTTTAATAGGTTTCTTAATTCATTCATAGGATGTAGGTATCACTGGCTATTCCAGCATTTATTGCCTATTCATAATTGCCCAGAGGGCAATTAAGAGTCAAACACATTGCTGTGGGTCTGGAATCACATGTAGGTCAGACCAGGTAAAGACAGTAGATTTCCTTCTCTAAGTGACATTAATGAACCAGATGGGTTTTTACCAATAAGTGACAGTGATTTCATGGTCACCATAAGCCTGTCAATTCCAGATTTTTATTGAATTCAAATTGTACAATGGCTGGATTTGAACCTGGGTCTTCAGAACATTTCCTGGGTCATGAGATTAGCATTCTAACAATCCTATGACAAAGTCATTGCCTACCTAGTGTATAATAATCGGATACAAACAGTTTTCATTGGACTGGCTTGGATTTGATTCCTTGATAGAACCATGGAAGCCCTGCAATATGGAAGCTGGTCATTTGGCCCATCGGATCACACTAACCCTCTAAAGAGCATCCCACTCAGACCCATCCCTATTACCCTGCATTCTTCATGGCTAATCCATCGAGCCTGCACGTCTTTGGACTGTGGGAGTAAATTGGAACACCCAGATTACAAATTGATAGATTACAAAGACAATTGTTACATCCTGCAAATCAGAAAGAGTCCCAATGAAAGGTCAGAAAAATAAATAGTGTAATATTGTTTAATCCTATGTGAACAGCCGTTGGGAATGACATTCCACACTTTGAAGCATGTCCTTTCCAGGCAAGAAAGGTTGATAGTGGTAATTATCAATGTAATTTGCTGCATTAAGTTTAATTTTCAACTAAGTAACGTAAAAAAGGAGCAACTTATTATAAACTACTAGGAGGCTGAGTGTGAGATGTTACTTTCTCAAAACTGGTCACAAAAGAACCTAACTCAGCCGTCAACATGTACTAGTTTGCAATTTATGGGAAATCGCGAGATGTTGCAACCTGATTTATGCATGAATAATGATTGGAGATGTTCAGATTCAGTCACTGTTTACAATGCTGCAAAAGCTTCTGTTCTGTTCTGTTTTATTCACAGAGGCAGTTAATTTGTGACTTTACATCCCCTACGTACCAGTTTGAAACATACCCTGGCATGATCAGAGAACTGGGATCCAGCTTCTACCTAAGATTTTAACAGCTAGAATATTAGAAAAGCACAAAGTTAAAATAAGTATTCAATATTGGACTGAATTTTGACACAACTGGCAGTGATCGAGACCTTAATCAATTAGGTCAGTGGGCTGAGCGATGTCAGATGGAGTTTAATGTGGATAAATGCAACGTATTGCGAAGTCAGGACTTACACAATTAAAGGTAGGGCTTAGGTAGTGTTGTAGAACAGAGGGACCTAGGCGTTCAGTAACATGATTCTTTGAAGTTTGGGTCAGACCTTTGATTATAGGAATTAGGCATTATGTTAAGGTTGTACAAGACATTGGTGAGACCACTTCTGGAGTAGTGTGTCCAGCTCAGGTCACCCAATTATACAAAGAATAGTATTGAGCTGGAGGGGATTCGGGACAGTTCTCCCAAGATGTTGCCAGAAATGGAAGGTTTGAATTGTAGGCAGAGGCGAAGTAGGCTGGGACTTTCTTCCCCAGAGTTAGGAGGTTGAGGGGTGACCTTCTAGAGGTTTTTAAAATCATGAGGGGTATAGATAGGATGAATAACAAGTGTCTTTTCCCTGTAGTGGGGTATTTCAAGAATAGGGGAAATATTTTTAAAGTGGGGGGGGGGGGAATTTAAAAAGGACATCCGGGGCAACTTTTTTAGATAGGGTGGTTCGTGTGTGGAGTGAACTTCAAGTGGAAGTCGTGGATGTGGGTACAGTTGCAACATTTAAAAGACTTTCAAATAAGTACATGAATAAGAAATGTTTGAAGGGATATGAGCCAAGCACAGGCAGGTGGGATTTGCTGAATTTGGGATTATGGTGGGCATGGACTGGTTGGACCAAAGGGTCTGTTTTTGCGCTGTATGATTCCATGACTCCCAATCCAACGAAACACAATATTGATTGAGACAAGAAAGGCCACTCAGCCAGAAAAGTCCTAAAATTTCCTATAATGTCACCAGATGATTCAAGGGTCTCCAATTATTCTAAGCAGAAACTCATTTTCTATGTTGATCATTGCCATATAGGAAAAAAAATCAGACATTAATCTTGGTTTATTCATTAATTTGAAACTTGTTGTGCCTTAAGTCAGTATAGTTTTCTGGAATTTACGTATTTCATGACTTTTCCTGCCACTGGGCTGCTGGTTTTTTTCTCCTGTACTCCCGAATGTATGAAATGAATGGACTGCCTGTCCAACTTCATATCTGTTCAGTGATTTCCTCATGGGCCTGTGAGTATAACAGGTTAGCATACTGTGTTCCCCTTCCCACACCCCTCTGCAGACTAAACTCTAGACAGAAGCCCTAATCTTGGATCAAATAAACAGCTCAATCTGATTGATGGCCGGTATAGATTTTCATGGGAAGTGAGGGTCCAAAGAATAAATTAATACTTGCATTGTCTACTTGTTGAAGTGTCTCTTCAACACTTGATTCATTAACATATAAACAACTTCTTGTCTCAGTGGCTGCAGCTTTATAGCTGAGAGGAGAATTCAGTACCTATGTGAACAAAGTTTAGTTTCAAACGCAATGCTTAAATGTAACAATAATGTAATGCAACTTAGTTTTATTAACTATAGAAAAATGGGCAAACTATATGCTTGGCCAAAATAATTCAAGTATCATGGAAACTCTTTGATGCAGCGCCTGCTTTCTGAGTTCAGTGAGCTGGAGGTGAGTGGGTGGAAGGGTGCATATGCTCATTAAGCGCTGTAAGTGCACTGCCAATAAGGTGATGAAGGCAGAAAAAGTGGTGTCAAGGACTGTGTATCAAACAGGTGTTACTCCTGTCACAAATGCAAACGGGAAACACGGTGCCAGTGTAAGGCACACCCCATTGCATTAATTTATACTCAATCTTAAACACAAACCAGTCTGCATACTGCCAAACCACTGGTCCTTAAAGGGACCTGCTGGAGACTATTACCAAAAGAGGCTTTTAAAGAAATACTGTGCAGTGTGGAATCAGGAGGTCTACTTCTCTTGGTTCTGCTGCAGTGTGTAGAAAGTCAGGGGGTGGGAACCTCTGCTGCGTACCACATACAATAAGGCAGCAAAGAAACAATGGCAGGTTAAGTGAGTAAATTGGTTATAAAACAAAATCCACAGGTCTAGCTGCAGCTGTGGAGAGATGAACAGAGTTAATGTTTCGAGTCCAGTATGACTCTTCAGATCTGAAAATGTTGAACAATGAGTTTTCTTTGATATATTTGACAGAGGTAGAGGAGGAACAAGAGGGCAGGCAGTGTAGAGGCCTAATGCAAAACACGAGGGGTGTCCTTAATGGTGATGGGGAAAAGAAAAATGCAAAATTTGTGTAATTTAGGGTGTGAAGGAGACATGAGAAACATGGCGCTTATTAGATTAGATTCCCTACAGTGTGGAAACAGGCCCTTCAGCCCCAACAAGTCCACACCGCCCCTTGGAGCATCCCACCCAGACCCATCCCCCTATAACCCACACACCCCTGAATACTATGGGTAATTTAGCATGGCCAATCCACCTAGCCTGCACATCTTTGGATGGTGGGAGGAAACTGGAGCATCCGGAGGAAACCCACGCAGACATGAGGAGAATGTGCAAACTCCACACAGACAGTTGCCCGAGGCTGGAATCGAACCTGGGTCCCTGGTGCTGTGAGGCTGCAGTGCTAACCACTGAGCCACGGTGCCGACCCTATTAAAGAGAGTGTTTGTTTCCTTTCAGTTTCTGAAGGAGAGTCATCTTGATCTTGTAATGTTAACTCTGTTTCTGTCTCCATTTATGATACCAATCTGCTGAATTTCTGCAGCGATTTCTGTTTTGTTTCAGATTTCTATCATCCACAGTATTTTGCTTTTATGGCAGCTTGCTTATGATGTGTAGAACTATAAGATTATTCACTCTGGTAGTAAGAATTAAAAAGCAGTATTTTTTCTTAAAAGATGTGAAACTTTTATTGTCACTGTTCAGAAAGTTAGCTTCAAGGTGAAAGAGTGTACAGGAAGGCAGATAATATATTGGACTTGATTGCAGTGGAAATGGAGGACAAACTAAGGAAGTCTAGCTACTGTGCCTTTTAGTAAGGTCATGCCTGGACTGTGCAGTTTTGGTCTGTTCATTGATGTAAGAGTATATTTGCATTGAAAGTAGTGCATCAAAGTTTTATTAAATAGGCTTATGGAATGAAAGGATTATCCTGTGTTGAGGGGCTCAGTAAATTGGGGCAATATTGCCTGGAATTCAGATTAATGAGAGGTAGCCTGATCATAACATGCAGATTCCAAATGCTTAACAGGCCAGACTTTGTTTCTCCTGGCTGGAGATTATTGAATATGGGACACAGTCTAGAGATCGATCGTTTTGGATGGAGATGCAAATAATTTCTTGATGTAAAGGAATGTGTACTTTTTAATATATTGATTTGAGAAAGATCTACGGTGTCTCAGAATTGAGGGGTATTGGGAACAGCAAGTTGCAGATGAGGCAGAAGGTCAGCTTTGTTCATATTGAATGCCAGAACAGACTCAAAGGGTTATGTGAACTCCTCATTTTCCTACTTCTAATGTTCATTACTGGTTTAAGCTTGGCCCCAGTCTTCATCGCTAGATTGTGTCATCCTTAAATCCTTGCTCCCTGTACCTCTCTCAATATCTCCCTCCCTATGTCCTGCTCAGTGTCTACTTTAGCCCTCACTGGACTTAGCTGAGGAACACTGACAGTGATGCAGTAGCCAGACATGGAGATCTCCTGAGGTATTGAGCTGACACCCGCAGAGGCCTGCATTTCCATGGCGGGGGCAGGTTGGGATTGTCTGAATGACGCCTGATGCCTATAACAAGTTGGTCTTAGATGTACGCGGAAAGTGTTCAGTTTTTAAATCCATGCATTGCAGACATTTTTCTTGCTTGTTTCGATGTTGGTGGAGGATACAGTGATTGCACAATTAAAATGTTAAATACTTACTTTGATCCTGGCTGTAAAATTGGAAGACATGCCAGTGATATGAGGTCAGTGTAATACAGACATCCTGTAAAAAGGGTATTGTAAGTCTCTGCAACAATTGTCATAATGAAAGGTTACTTTTATTCAATATATGTTACATTGTCAGTGATTCATTCTGAGACCTAGGCTGGTAATTACTGTGGATATTGTTCACAGAGAAATGCCTGAGAGATGTTAAACTAACAGTTGGTGGGATGTTATCCCATTAAACCAACAGTTTCCAAATTCAAAGTATAATAGTTTAAAAAACAAGACTTGAGAAAGTCTTTTTTTTATGAGTCAGAATGTACATGTTCACTGTAGTAGTTTCTGATTTAAGTTGACATTATATACGAATGTAAGAAATATGCGCAGAAGTAGAAGTAAACCATTTGTTCCCTTGAGTCTGTTTCACTGTTCACTAAGATTATGGTTGATCTAGTTGTGTTTGTGTTTACACACTCCAATTCATCTCCAATTCCACAGCCTAATAAGAACTTATCCACCTTCTCCTTAAAAATATTTAATGACCTCGTCTCTGCCACTTTCTGAGGCAGAGAGTTTCAAAGTCGCACAATCCTCTGAGGGAAAATAAAAGTCAGCTCTGTTGTAAAAGAGTGATTCTTAATCAGGGTGATAGCAACCCCTAGTCTGGATTGACCCACAAGAGAAGTAGCCCTTCCACATCCACGTTCTCAACACTATTCAGGATCAATCAAATTTCCCCTCACACTCCTAAACTCCAGTGGACACAAGCTCAGCCTATTCAACCCATCCTTATGAGACAATCCACTTGTTCAGCTTTCAATGTTGTAAACCTCCTTTGAACTATCTCTGACACATTTACGTCCTTGTTTAATAAACTGAACACCATACTCAAGGTGTGATCTCACCAACACTGTGTAGAATTGAAGCATAAAATCTCACTTTTACGTTCAATCCCTCTTGTAGTAAAGGATAGCATCACGTTAGTCATTCTTGATTATATGCTCCACCTACAGAGTAACTTCTTGTAACTCTTGTACTGGAACATCTGAATCCCTCTGCCTGTCCAATTTCTGCAGTCATTCCCCATTTAAAAAACTTACTTTTTCATTCCTCCTGTCAAAGTGAACTGTTTCACACTTTCTCACATCTACGCCATCTGCTGGATTTTTGCCGTCACGCAACCTAAGTATATCCATCTGCAAACTCATGTCTTCCTCACAACATGCTTTGTCTGTCTCAGTGTAATCTATAAATTTAACTACTATGCCTTTGCAAACCTCATTTAAGTCATTCATGCAAACTATATATAAAGTTCAGACAACTGCATAGACCTTGGAGGGAGACCATTTATCACATCATGCCAACCAGACAAAAATTCATTTATACATTCTCTCTGTTTTCTGACAGACAGCCAATCTTTGATCTATGCTAATATATTACTTGCTGCGCGAGAGCTATAATTTTTCATGATATCCTTTGTTGTGGCACCTTAACAGATGCCTTCTGAAAATCCAAATATAGTATGTCCACTGGCTTCTCTTTATCCACCACACGTTCAAAGAAGCCGAATTAATTGTTCAGACACAATTTCCCTTTCACAAAACCATGCCCGCTCTTCCAAATTACATTGAGTTCTTCTCTGTACGTAGCTCTCAACTCTTTATTCGTAAATTCTAACACCTTCCCTACACACAGCAAGCAAATTGGCTGCCCTTTTCTGTCTCTCTCCCTTCGTAAATAATGTGTTTATATTTGCTAAATTCCAATTTGGTGGAACCTTCCTCGATCAAGGGAATTTTAGAAAATTAAAACTGATACATCTACCACCTCATATTAGTAGCTCTTCTAAGACCCTAGAATGAGGTGCACCTGGATTCAGAGGCTTGTCAGCCTATATCTGCATCAGCTTGTTTCATACAGCAATCCTAGCGATTACAATTTCATTAAGTTCGTTCCTCACTTCCACCTCCTTATGTACAGATATTACTGGGATGATTTTTTTCATGTTCGGTTGTGAAGCCGGATGCTATATATTTGTTAATTTCATCTGCCATTTTCTTATCATCTAGTATTAACTCCCCATCCTCTTTCTCTGAAGACCAACACGGCTTACTTTTTTCCTTTAAAGTACTGTACCTGTAGAAACTGTTCCTGTCTGTTTTTTACATCTTCTGCTCATACTCAAAGTTCTTAATCTTAATTAGGCTTTTAATCATTATCTTCTGTTCTTTATATTCTGACCATTCATTTGAACTGCCACTCATCTTTGTGCAGTTATACACTTCTTCCTTTAGTTTGATGCTTTCCTGAGCTTCTTTAATCAATCACGGATGGTGGGTCCATGCTTTAGAATTTTGTTGATAGTAGGAATATACTTATTCTGAAATATTCACTTAAATGTCTGTCGCTGCATCTCTATTGATTTATTCCTCCTACTCGAGTGTAGCCATCTACTTCAGCCAGCTCAGCTATCGTGCTTACTTAGATGCCCTTATTTCAGTTTAACATATGTATCTTAGACCCTATATTCTGCCTTTTAAACTGGATGGAAAGTTCCCACACATTGTGGTCCCTGTTAGCCAGGAGTGTCTTTGTTATGAGGCTATTCATTAATCCTGTCATATCACACAATACTGACTCTTACATAATCTCTTCTCTGGTTCCAAAATGTGTCAATTCTCCTCAGTATACTATCCCTACTACTATGACATTCCTTGTCACTTCCATTACTTAAATGGTTTCCAGCATCATGGTGCCGTGATTATTTTGCTCATTTACTGTGCAACCCCTGCTGTCGTCCAGCTAAAATCTGAGACAACCTGAACCCATTGGACAACTGCAGAAGCTGACATTCCTGCACTCCTGTCCTGTGGGACCCTTTACCTGCCTCAGTCAGTCACACCCTCCTGTCACTCACCACTAATCCAATCAGAAGACTCTATGCTAGATTGTGTGGCTACTTTGTGATAGTAAGAACCCGGGTAACTTTCTCCTCTCCTGATGTGTGGCAGTGTCTGTAGTTCAGCCTCCAGCTCACAAGTTCTTGAGTTGAAGCTGCTAGAACTTCAAATATTTTACCACAGATCTTTTTAGCCTGGATCACAATGACTTTCAGAAGCTCCCACATATTGACGTCTTGACACATTACCTGACCTGCCATCTTCAGTGAGTTTTAATTAATCATTTAGTTATGTTATTCACCAATTTATGTTCTTTTTATATTTTATTAGCTTTAGTACAAATTTATTTACCACATTAAAACTTAAGAATTGAATAGACTTTAGCTACTTACCAAAGGTGTAGCTCTTTTCTCTGTTGCATAGCCAGAACTTATGCATATAGGGCAAGAAGGGTAGAAAATCAAAAAGGAATAAATAGCTCCTTCCCCCTTCAATCAATTCTGCACTCACCAACCTCCTTGGGCTACAGTGATTTACCTGGTTGCTGCACGAAAGAAACCCTGTCTTTACAACCAACTGAGCTGGGCACAAGTGAACCATATTCCACCAGATAATCAGATAGTCAACTCTGACAACAGTCTCTGTTTGTCCTGTCTAAGTTGCAAGAAAGAAACTTAGTTTACTTACACAATGCTTTGCAGTTACCACTAATTACAGACTGTTGCATTTTTAAAAAAAATTTAACACTATAAACTTGCCACTCGTCAAACTGCCAGATTTGTACTCAGTTCCTTCAGCTACATTTGTTTACTACTACTAACCATTAGTTCACCCATTCCAAAATTTTTTGGGTCTCAAATGATGGTTGACTATCCTTCTGTGGAGCCTTGGAACATTTTACTACTACATTTTAATTATGCAAGTGAAAGTTATTGTTGCTGAACTTTTAAAACTGATCCCCACTGAGATGTGGCAATCAGATCTATATTAGATCAATAAAGGTGTTAGTGTTGGACATGGCTCAGTGAAAACCCTCTTGCCTCTGAGTCAGAATTTTACGTCGGTAACTAATTAGTTACGGCTAATTAGTGGTCAGGACTTCTGCAGATATCCTAGGTGTGTGTGCAAAATATTCCATCAGTGTGGTGAATTGATTGCTTGGTTCTGCTATATTCATCATAGATGTACCTAATCAATATGCTGTGGGACAGATTTTAAAACCGCTGTGTGTTGTTAGTGTTACTCAGTCCTTTTAGTTCAGTGTATCGACTGGTTATTTAGTCATATTGGCAGAGATATAAAATTGGTTACTTCAGAATGTGCCTGGTGGAGTTTTGGTCATCAGCTGCTCAGATCATCAAGTTAATTGTCCGAGTCCACTGAAATGCAGAACCAAACAGTTAATGGTGCAGAGCTTAATGTGTGATGTGGAACAAAAACTGATTAATAGTCAAGAAGCATTGAGGTTGAAGTCTGGTCTATTTCTGAAACCATGGCTTCTCTGAATTTAATTCTCTGGTTATTTCAATCAATACTAAGACAAAGCCATTCTACCAGCCCACAAACAACAATCATCTACATTCAGTACAGCACTCTGCAAGGTAACAGTGAAATCCAAGACATAATAATCACTCAAACAATCAAAAGAAATTTAATATTGATACTCATTAGGAGAGATAAGAATGAGTACAAGAAACTATGGCAAATGTGTAAATTGCCTTGAGATGAGGGATCCCAGACTTTAATGCCTGGGCAACTGAATTATTGTCATTAATGATGGAGTTAACTAAAAGCAAAATATTACAGATGCTAAAAATTTCAAATTGGAAAATCTGGCAATATTCAGCAGGTCAAGAAGCATCTGAGATCCTGAGTAAGGGCATCAAGACCTGGAATGTCAACCGATTGCTAGTTCTGCATTAATGCTATTTCATGGCTAACAATTTTGTTGCCTAATCATAAAATCTGTACGAGCTCAAACAATCACAACTGAAATCTTACTTTGGAAACCTCAGTTTGCCGTATCCTAAGTCTCACACTTGTAACAATTTTTTTACGGATGCAGAATGACTGTGGAGTGTGGCCAAATCTGGGAATCCTACTTCCATTCCTGCAGTTTTATTGCAGTGGGATCAGGATCTGTGTAGTAAGTCTACACTCTTCACTTCTGCCTGACTGGTTCCATTATAGAAGTTAGACATCTAATGAGCAGCATGTTTTGTACTGTCTCCCTGCCAAATCAATGTGAAATGCATGCCCTTTCCATGCTCATTCATCCAGTATCCCAAGTGCCATACAGTAATGAGAAATGTGGGACAGCTGAGAGAAAAGTATCATTAAAAAAAACTTTTGTTTGAAAACCTGCAGTTCCTACAACCTTTAAAATTGTCCTTAAAACGCCAATAATAGAAAGTTCAGGATTCACTCTTCCTAATCCTGTCCAAGTAAATAATGAGACACTGACCAAAGAGATCACATAGAACACTTAATTGTAGCCACTGAAAGATATCAGTAAAGCAAAGCCAACTACTCACTTAAGTTATTAAAACAGAAGTCACTGCTGAGCTAATTTTTTTAAATTCATCTGGTTCAGAGTTAAGCTTCATGGTGATAGTGGGAAATAAATTCAGGACCATTGATATTTATCTGAATTTCAATAGAAATTGATAAGGTGCATGTATCTTTTGCTGATCCTCAAAATATGTTTAAGGTGCTTTAGCTTTACTTGCACTGTGTTATACTGTACTGGAACTTGGAAAATAGGAATGCCTAATTAGAGGGATGTTGAATGTATCAAAATTTGTTGGCATAAATTAATTTAAAAGCATTTCACAGATGAAAATTAAATGACTTATAGTAACTCATTTTTAATGTAATAAAGTAAATAATGTAGCTGGAATGGAGCATAATCCTCAACGGTAATTATTTAGCCCATGTATTGCATTATTTTCAGTGGCCTTTGGAATTTGGATCCATGGAGAGCATTGATAGTATGGTCACTGAATTTATCTAAGAGTGAGAGGAGAGATATTTGATTTGGTTATTGAGAACAGGCAGACAAGTGGCTATAATCAGATCAGCCATGATCTGACTGAACAACGGAGCAGGCTAAACAGGCTGAAGAGGATGGACTTGCTTTTTTACTTCATTGTTGTACGTCATTTTGGCGTTGCACAGAAATGTTCCAGGCATGGATGAACAAAGGACTAATGGTACAAGGACACATTTGTACAGTATAGTAAGCTGACATCTAATTACCCAGATATTCTTTCAACATCCATGTTGTACAATTGTTCAGGTGACATTTTTGCGTGTAGACAAGTAGAATTGATCGATTGTGATTTTGCTGAGAGGTAATTATTCTGAAGTAACACATTGTTCTTAAGGGATAATTCAATCTTCATTGGAGCTTGCATGAATAAACCAAGTTACAAGCCATTATTATTTTCTAGTAAAATCTAAAATACTTAAGAAAATATTGTTTTGTTGTCACGAAGAGATGGTAGAAATGGCAATGTTGGAGGATTGGATTAGATGAGATTTATTGTCATTTGTGTCAAAATACAGTGAAAAGTGTTGTTTGGCATGCTGATTACAATGTGTTGCCACCCCATGGTGCCATCTTGGATCTCTTTTTGGATTGAATAATACAACTACAATAACTTGCTGTTGGTTTATTCATAGTCTCTAGTTGTTGACCATCCAAAGGTACAATTCATGATGACCCACTTAACTGTAGCCGCCCCCATTTCCCAGCCTTTTCCTCCCTCCACTCCTCACCCGAGACTCATCCTGACGTTGCCAGCTGGACATTGACCATGATCCCGAGATTCAGAGCTGGGAAGCCACTATATGCAAACAGCAGGACCAGAAGATCCTTTGCCTGATTCACAAAGCTTTACGGTCTGCTCCCTGGAACCAATGCTCCCTCTGCCCCATCTCATTGTCACTCCTTGTGGAGATGAGAAAACTAATATCTGCCCTGCCCAGGACCTCAGTCTACTCTGGACCAGTGACATGGGTTCAAATCCGACCATCACAGCCACTGGAATTCAAATTTAGTTTCTAAATCTGGAAATGGGATGACCATGGAATTTATTGGAATATTTTATCATTTGGTCTACTAATGTTCTATAGAGAAAGAAATCTTCCATCCTTACCTGGTCTAGCTTTCGTGTGAGCCCAGCCCATAGCAATGTACTTGCTTTTAACTGCTCTCTGCAATAGAGTATATTAATTAAGTATATTTGGGATGGGCAACAAATGCTGGCCTGGCCAGTGACCGCCACATCCCACGAAATAATAAAAAACATTAAACACTCCAGGAGCCAACTGGGTCAGTGTCAGGCCCTATGCACATGTAAATAAAGAGTGACTTGGTGATGGGATACTGGCCTTGTGGAGTTATTTCAGTGGTGACGAGAGAAAAACAAGCCCCTGCAGAGATACACTGACAGTAGTTGTCTTTGAGCTAGAGTGAGGATTTCTGGCATTATGCTGCTATTTGGGAAGCTTGACTCATTCGATACTGCTGTCAAAGATTGGCCCAGTATGTGGAAAGAATGTGTGAGTGATGATGGGAACTGCAGATGCTGGAGAATCCAAGATAACAAAGTGTGGAGCTGGATGAACACAGCAGGCCAAGCAGCATCTCAGGAGCTCAAAAGCTGATGTTTCGGGCCTAGACCCTTCATCTGATGAAGGGTCTAGGCCCGAAACATCAGCTTTTGTGCTCCTGAGATGCTGCTTGGCCTGCTGTGTTCATCCAGCTCCACACTTTGTTATGTGGAAAGAATGTGTTTTTTTTTTGGGCAAATGACATTGGGGCAGGTGAAAAGCAGCGAGGAATTTTCCTGACAGTGTGTGGACCCACAGCTTTTTCAGTTATTAAGAGCTGGACTTTTCTGGAGGCACCACTTGCTAAAACCCTTCAAGAGCTGACAGATTTAATTAAGGAATATTACAACCCCAAGCCATCCATACTGCTGAGACACTATCAGTTTTACTGGCAGAGGCATGTGACTTTGCTTTACCCCTCAGTGAAACGCTACAAGATCATTTGGTACATGGATTAATGATGTGACCATGCAAAAGTACCTACTAGTTGAAGCCTAACTGGGCTTCACGCAGATACTAAAACTGGCATTGTCATTTGAAAATGCGGCAAGTGGAGCATATAGGTTGCAGGATATTCTGATGGAAGTGGGCACCCTTGCCAGGCCGACTCAGCATGGGGAACACCACTTGAGTGAAGGTAATTGTATAGCCTCACTCATGACATATCCTGAACAGAGGGGCTTTAGGTCAGTCCACAACTAAACCCTAAAACAAGGCCAAGCCTCAGCCAAGCAGTTAACATTTTCTCGAGTATCTGGCCAACAAGCCATTGTAGATGCTGCTGGTATGTGGACTCAAGGCAGAAGAAGAGTCCCACTGGACTTCAGTTGAGTGAGAGACCTCAGAGGCTAATATCTAGGAGAATGCACACCTTGGAAAGTCCACCTACATCTGGTTTAGAGCAGTTACATTGCTTGGCAACATCCATATCGGAATGAATCAAAATAAATGTCTAGTTGAATGGTCGCCTGGTTCTAATGGAGATTAATACTGGTGTGGCTGTATCAGTGATTGCTGAACCAGTCTTTACCAGAATTTGTTCTAGACTCCAACCCTTAGATATGTGTAAGACCTCAGCCAGGCTCAGAAATTATTATCAGAGAACCATTGCAGATTAAGGGTGTAGTTCTGGTCTCTTATGAAAACTGATGGTTCAGTTATCACTGATTGTTGTAAAGGCTTAGGCTCAAGCTTGACGAGATGAAATTGGTTGAAAAAGACTCACCTTGATTGGCTCAGCATTCTTCAATAGAAAATGGCTGCCTGAGTGAAGTCCTTATTCAATACCCAGACGTTTTTCAGGGAGGTCTAGGTACTATCAAGGTGGCGAAGGCCAGTTAAATATTGACCAGGAAGCAATTCCATGATTCTGCAAGGCCTACCCACTGCCATTTGCCTTTTGAACAAAAGTAGAGACAGAAATCAGGAGGCTGGAAAGTGAAGGAATCATCAAAGCAGTGCAGTTTGCAGAAGGAAAACATGGGTTGTACTGATTGTGAAGCCTGACGGGTCAGTTCGCCTTTGTGGGGATTTTAAATAAACTCTGAACTGCTTCTTGCAGCTGGATAAATACCCCAATCCCTCACATAGAGGATTTACCTGCAAGTCTGACCAGGGTGTCTGTCGTTCACAAAGTTGCACATGAGCCATGCGTACCTGCAATTGTGATTAGATGAGGATTCCCAGAGGTATGCTACAATTAATACCCACAAGAGTCTGTACCAATATATGTAACTGCCTTTTGGGGTAATGTCAGCCTGTGCCATTTTCCAGTGCATGATGTAGAACATTTTACAAGGTCTACCCCAGATTGCTGTTTATCTGGATGATGTGATAATAACTGAGAGGACCAGTAGAGAGCATTTAGAGAACTTGGACAAAGTGTTTAAACATTTCTCCAAGATGGGCTTACGCCTCAGAAAGGAAAACTATGTGTTCCAGGCACCCCAAGTTACCTACCTGGGCCACAGAGCTGACAAGGCCGGGTTGCACCTGTTCAAAGTTAAAGTGAGGGCAACCAAAGATGCCCTGGCTCCCACGTTGGTACTAGAGCTTAGATCTTTCCTTGGGTTGGATAATTATTACAGAGAATTCATAATTAACCTGGCCTTCATCCTGGGTCCCTTACATTTGCTATTGAAAAAAGGTCAGCCTTGGAAATGATCTTGTAGCCAAGGTATAGCTTTTAGGGAAGTGAAGAAGCAGCCATTGTCATCCAAACTATTGACATACTATGAACCCAAGCAAGATTGGCTGATCTGTGATACCTCCCTGTATGGTATCGAGTTAGTGTTTGGCACACAATTGGCCCAGCAGAGAGGGACGCCCAATAGCCCATGCTTCCTGATCTTTGGCTGATGCCAAACAAAGATGCACTCAAATAGAGGTGGAAACTTTGGTGGACATCTTTGGTGTGAGAATGTTCCACCAATACCTCTTATGGATGCACATTTCTAATAATAATGAACCACAAACCCTTACTAGGGCTACTTGAAGTGTACAGGACTGTGCTGTCCATAGTTTCAGGTCGAATTCAGTGGTGGGCTCTTCTTCTGAGTGCGTACAATTACAAGTTGGAACACCTTCAGGATGTGGCAAATGAGAATGACTTGAGCTGCGTCCCACTGGCAGATACATCACTGGTTCAGGTTTTCAACTTTCTGGACACCCATCTGGTCACCACTGACAACATCAGACTGTGGATACAAAGATCTCTGGGCCTGGCAAAACTGAAACAGCTGGTGGCAATGGGGGAAATGAAAGGGCCATCACAACCAAAATTGAAACCTTTCTGGACCCTTCAGACCAGAACACCGTAGAGGATGGTGTTTCATCATGGGGAAGCAAGAGTGATTGTCCTGAGCAAATGTCGCCACCAGATACTGGCTGAACTCCACCAGGGTCATCCAGAAGTTTCTAAAATGAGGATGTTGTTGAGAGGTTGTGTCCAGTGACCAGGACTGGATGCTTACAGACTTGGTGGGGCAGTGCCCAGAGTGCTGGCAAAATTACTGCCAGCAACTCCCCAACGTTCATGGGATTGGCCGGGTAAACCCTGGACTCTGTTACACATCGACTATGCAGGTCCTTTCACTGGTTTTATTTTTCAAAATCATTTTGGTTTCCCATTCCAAGTGGTTGGACATGCACAGAGTTCATTTCTCAAACACGGGGTTGATCAGAGACAATGGACCAATGGATAAGCAGGGATTTCGAGTATTTCCTCAAGTCAAGAAGCATTCAGCATATAACAACAGCTCCATACTGACCATCATACAGTGGTCTGGCGGAAAGAGCAGTCTAAACTTTAAAGGCGGGCTCAAAGAAACAGCTTCCTTATTCATTAATGGAATGAGGGCATCGCTGGCTAGGCAGCATTTATTGCCCAGAAGGCAGTTCAGAGTCAACCACGTTGCTGTGCGTCTGGAGTCACCAGTAGGCCAGACCAGGCAAGGATCGCATCTTCCTTCACTGAAGACATCAGTGAACCAGATGGGGTTTTCAACAATTGACAATGGATTCATGGTCATCATTGGATTCTTAATTCCAGATTTTTATTGAATTCAGATTCCACCATCAGCCATGGCAGGATTCGAACCCGGGTCCCCAGAATTTAATCTGGGTCTCTGGATTAACGGTTGAGCGATAATACTGCTAGGCCATCGCCTCCCTGTTGTCACTAGATACCAAACTGTCCCAGTTCCTATTTAATTATAGGACCATCCCTGACACAACTACAGTGATCGTTGGTAGTGGGGAGAAGACTCCATGCTAGGTTAAATCTGATCTTCTGGGACCTGGTGGGGGAGAACGAAACAGCATCAGGAACACCAGTGCTGGATACGAGACACCTCTGCAAGAGAGACCGTTTACTTCAAGGGATGAAGGTTGGTGCTGGAACTACAAGAATGGCCCTGCATAGGTAAGAGGCACCTTCGACGTGAGGTCAGGCACTGTGACATACAAAGTTTGGGTAGGTGAGGCAGTCCTGCACGAGCACGTGAACCACTTGAAATCTACAGCCTCGCAAATGGGTCAAAACATACCGAGTCCCTTAGTACATCTGGCAGGCTATCAGAACCCATGGGTTCTCCCGCTCTCTCCAGCATCAAAGAAACCTCTGATGACATCATGGTCATGGCAGATGTCACAACCTCGACACGGTTACCCAACTGATAAAGAAGATGAGTTTTGGCCAAGACCCCCCAGGTGAAAGGGATCGACTGTGGTCCAGTACGTGCTGCCAGTGGCAAAGGTAGAGTCAGACGAACCGTCCCTGGTATGAAAATGGCCCAGAGAAACTACAGGGAAAAGAACAGGCCTATGTCCCCGGACTTAGAGGGGAGGGATGTGGTGATTGGAAAATGTCAGCCAAATGGATCTCATTGCGCGCAAATTCGCTGATTGGACCGGGTCAACAGCCCCAATCAGCGACCCCTGACTGACAGATATAAACAGGAGTGTCAGGGATTCTGCTCACTCTCGCTGGGTCAGTGTCACGTACAATGCACATGTAAACAAAGGGTGACCTGGTGATACGGGCCTTCATGGAGTTGTTTCAGCTTTCTAAAGCCTTTGTATCAACCAGAAAATTCTGTAATTAAGAAATGATTGAGTTCCAAAACCTATCTCCTGGACTGGAGAAGTTGCAGCATATATATATTTATACCTGTTAAGTTTCTGAGCAGTAACTGAGACAGCCAGATCAAAGATTCAGAGTAACTGAATGAGCAAATGGAATTCCAAGTGGGTTAGTGTGAATTTATACATTTTTCATCTAAGGAAACAAGTGCAGTAGGAAGATTTTCTTAAAAGATAGAGAATAGGAACTGTGGAAGATCAAAGTGATTTAGGTGTCTACTTCGTATCTACTCCAAAACCTTAGGTTTCGGTGTCTGTATGCACAAATCCCAATGAGCGCAGGGCATTGGCCCAGAAAGCAGTTGGAAAAGCTAATGGAAATTTCACAGTTAAAAGCTGACCTTTCAGTTGTGGAGAGAATTGGAGAGACCTTTTTTGAAGCATCACATTCAGTTGCAGGCAACAAACCTCAGAAAACATTTATTGACCTTGGAAGGCAGACAGCAAAATTTCACCAGGATAATTCCAGGGTTTAAAGGTTTAAATTAAAAGCACATGTTATACAAACGATGCTTGTCTGTGCTTAAAGTTTGCACAGTTGTGGCCTAATATAAATCATGGTTGAAAATGAGAAGACTTTAGACCAGAAACTATTGCCTGTGCAGGTTAATTATTGACAAGGGCAGCACAAACTTCAAATTAGAATAAGTCCTCTGAGAAGGGAAATAGTGTATGAGTAATGAAAATCTGGAATTTGTTGTCTTTAAGAAAGCTGTGGACATTGGATCAATTAAGATCTTCAGGACAAAGCTGGATTGATTGTTATTGATTAAGGCCATCACGGATATGGAGCCAAAGCAGGTCAATTGGAGTCCAGGTTCAGCTTCGCCATGATACAGTTGAATGGCACAGCAAGCTAAAAGGATGGGATCCCCACTCCTGTTTCCAATCCCATATAATTGGATAAGACCCAAAACTGCCCATGTTGCAGGTTACAGGCCATCCATTTTTCCGATGTGTACAAGACACAAGCACTGTGCTGTGTGCTATTTGTATCATTGCATCTTGCAGCCAGTATTAAACATGCATTTCAATGGCTGCAGCACTAAGCAAGGGCTCAAAATCATAGTCTATCAACAGAAGTTAAGCTAGCTTTCTCCCCTTAATGGGGAGACTCATTGTGGCTGGGCCATTTGCTGGAATTCGTTCTAAATGTGGTTGAGACCGAGAAGCAATCAATAATGGTGGTAACTGGCTGAAGGCAGGCTCCTGTGATTTTCCAAGGCTAAACTGGAGATTTTGGAGCAGGAGGTAGACAGGAGGAGAGCCGTCCATGCACAGAAGCTGGGGGCAGCTGATTTAGATTGCCTTGGAGTCAAGCCCAAAGTACCAGAGTACAGTGCCGCAAGAGATTCAGTAAAGTAACATAGTGAGTCCAGGTCAGTGAATGTATCTTCAAATGTCATATCTTAACACCTGGAACATAGCCTCTGTCCAATATTTTCTAACCACTCTGTCCAGAGATGCTTTTGCATGAATTCAGCATAGATGGGATTTGAGCCTAGGCCTCCTGCTTCAGAGGTAGAGACACTGCCACTGCACTCCAAAACACTGATAGACCGCAAGCTACAGAGCAGAATTAGGCCATTTGGTCCATCGGAGCTGTTCGACCTTTCAGTCATGGCTGATATGTTTCTGAACCCCAGTCTCCTGCCTTTTCTCCATAACACAGATTCCTGGTTAATGAGGGAGTCTATCTATCTCTGTCCTAAATACAGCCAATGACTTCACCTCTGCAGCCTTCCACGACAATGTGTTCCACAGATTAACCACCCTCTGGCTGGCGAAATTATTCCTGATCTCAGTTCTAAATTGTTGCCTCTTCACTCTGAGGCTGTGCCCTTGGATCCTAGTCTCTCCTACTAGTGAAAACATCTTCATCAAGTCCATTAAATGAAGGTGTCTCAGTATCCTATAAGTTTCAATGAGATAGCCTTAGATAGTATTGATCCTGCAGTCCATCAATCACCTACTAATCATCAATCAATCATGTCTAATGCTCATCCCCTTTACCTACACATTAGCAGTGTTCAAAGGGGCTTGCAGTGAGTCTCAGCTGTCCAGCTATCTGTCCTCCAGCACATAACTCCAAATGTTGAGGCCCAGGTGTGGCAGTGGGCTGCATGGAGCACAAAGGATTTGCCCTTCCACCAGTGTCACTCCATCAGTGCCCAAGCTGTTGCCTGTTAAGCTACTGGCTCAGGCTGTTGCCATACATGCTGACATGGCACAGTCTAAAGCTAAGCCATCCAGTATCAGAACACTACAGTGCCATTTCTAGAAGCCCCTCTGAATGTCAGAATTCTTCCAGTCGTGCTCTGCACTGAGTTATTGAGGCAATCGAGCATTAGGACAGGTGTAATGCAGGATGGGTGTTAAGGGAGTGCATAACTGTGATTAGTTTACATGCAAAGTGTTAATAGTTTGAGTGATTATTTTGGGTTTAAATGGTTATTCTGCACTGATATTATCATGGGCACTGTTCTGTCAGTGATAGGAGGAAAGGAAGATATGGGATTTTCAAATGGTGAATAGTAGTTGTGTTTCCTGGTACTGCAGTCAGGTGAGGATTTCACAGGTATCTTAGCCGGAAAAAGTCAGTGTTATTTGCTTCCTCCATCCAGGTCCTCCATGTAGTTTGTATAACAATATCTGCAAGGGTTTGGTTAGCTCAGTTGGCCGGATGACTGGATTGCTGTGCAGTGTGAGGCAAATAGCATGGGTTTAAATCACCTGCCACCTGAGGTTACCATGAACGACTTTCCCTCTCAACCTCTCCCTTCACCCAAGGCATGGTGTCCCTCAGGTTAAACCACCATCAATTGTCTCTGTCACAAGAGAGCAGCCCTACGGCTTTTTGGGCCTACAACTGTACCTTTACCATTCGGTGTAGTGTGACCTTAGTTTCTGTCATTCATAATTTAAGATAAGTACCTCTTTTTATTAGACGACTAAGTGGCTTTTGTTGACCATACAAGGCCAAGTGCACCCTGTTGATCCATTCTCTAACACGGGGTAATGGCAACAAACTGACCTCATAGTGACCAAGAATGCAGGTAGTCTCATATAATCTGGTGACCGATGGTGTGAATTATCCATGCAACAACAAAGAGATTTCTCAAGATGGCGAGGACATGCGCATGACCGCCATAGATTCCATTATGACTGTGGCAAACTGTGCAAGCCATGCTCCTCAGGAGTGGCCCAAGGAGTGTCAATGTCAATCAAACACCCCAAAGGACTACTTAATCACATTTCATATGGCAATATTTCATAATATGTGAGCTTTTTATTCTTTCATGAGATGCGGGTATGACTTGCAGGGTTAGAATTTATTGCCCATTTCAAATGCTTAATGTGGAATGTCATCTTGGGGCCTGGGATGCAGTATACCACATTGTAACCTCCGAATACAACGCATCATCCTCCGACACTTCCGACATCTACAATCCGACCCCACCACCCAAGACATTTTTCCATCCCCACCCCTGTCTGCTTTCCAGAGAGACCACTCTCTCCGTGACTCCCTTGTTCGCTCCACACTGCCCTCCAACCCCACCACACCCGGCACCTTCCCCTGCAACCGCAGGAAGTGCTACACTTGCCCCCACACCTCCTCCCTCACCCCCATCCCAGGCCCCAAGATGACATTCCACATTAAGCAGAGGTTCACCTGCACATTTGCCAATGTGGTATACTGCATCCACTGTACCCGGTGCGGCTTCCTCTACATTGGGGAAACCAAGCGGAGGCTTGGAGACCGCTTTGCAGAACACCTCCGCTCAGTTCGCAACAAACAACTGCACCTCCCAGTCGCAAACCATTTCCACTCCCCCTCCCATTCTTTAGATGACATGTCCATCATGGGCCTCCTGCAGTGCCACAATGATGCCACCCGAAGGTTGCAGGAACAGCAACTGATATTCCGCCTGGGAACCCTGCAGCCTAATGGTATCAATGTGGACTTCACCAGTTTCAAAATCTCCCCTTCCCCCTCCCCTTCCCTAAACCAGCCCAGTTCGTCCCCTCCCCCCACTGCACCACACAACCAGCCCAGCTCTTCCCCTCCACCCACTGCATCCCAAAACCAGTCCAACCTGTCTCTGCCTCCCTAACCTGTTCTTCCTCTCACCCATCCCTTCCTCCCACCCCAAGCCGCACCCCCAAATACCTACTAACCTCATCCCACCTCCTTGACCTGTCCGTCTTCCCTGGACTGACCTATCCCCTACCTCCCCACCTGTACTGTCTCCACCTATCTTCTTTTCTCTCCATCTTCAGTCCGCCTCCCCCTCTCTCCCTATTTATTCCAGAACCCTCACCCCATCCCCCTCTCTGATGAAGGGTCTAGGCCCGAAATGTCAGCTTTTGTGCTCCTGAGATGCTGCTTGGCCTGCTGTGTTCATCCAGCCTCACATTTTATTATCTTTTATTCTAAGTCATTGGTTTGTATCGGAGAAACGCAGACCCCAAAAGTCAAATCGGGCTTCTTTTCATGTATTTTTCCTTCTTATCTTACTCCTTAAAATCTATTCAAAAGGTGTTAAAATCATACCTCGCTGAACGAATTGTCAGTGGTGAACTTTTATGCAAAACATAACTGTCAGTTCTGACATAGTAACTTCACTTGAAGTGAGTTTATGACCCAGTTTATGCACAAACCGCTCTGAAACGCTGATGATGAAAGAGGAGCACTGTATTTGTGTACAGCATTTCTGCACTCAGGAAGTAGTCAGAGTCAATACTGTGACCAGGATTTAACAAACACTGCAGTTCGCAATAAAACAGCACATTGATGGTTTATGTATGTGAACAAGATACTTAAGGGTTCCTGCCACTTGAAGCCCTGAATGCAGCAAGTTGTGAAATTTATCAAGAATAGGAAATCACAAAGGGAAAGAAAATGGCAAAGAGAGTAGCAGTCAATGGTTGACAAACTACATTTTGCTTAATGCAACACACCCAGTATATGTAGTATACAGAACTCAAATATTGTGAAAATTGTATTATTGTAGCTGTCTAAAATATGATATATAATACTCATTGCTGAATTGTATGAAATGTTATAGGCCTGGAAGCGAGCTTTATGGCATTGACAGTATGCCAGATCTGCGTCGAAAGAAGACAATGCCTATCGTTCGGGATTTGGTGAGTTATGCCGTGGATTTGTTCCAAAATTATGTTTTATTTGAGGAAAAGAAAGTTGTCTGCTCTTAGATGGCAAACTAAATTCAAGTCAGGTGATTTTATAAATTGAAGGAAAACGCAGTCTTGTTTCTCGGGTTTTCAAGTGCTGACATTTTGGAAGCATTTCATCTCCCTTTATCAAATCAGATTTCCTGAAGCATGATCCATTGCTAGACTTTGGCCAGTGTCTTTGGGTAACCATCAACTGAAGGGCATGTGCCCTGCCATGTTAGTTACGTTGCCCACCATTTTGTCTCCATGCAGGCTTAGAACAAAACAGAGACCCTTTATGAATAGTGGTTTGTTACACTTTCATATTGTTAAATAATTAATACATGATGACCCTGATCACATAATGACATTGACATATCATTGCAGTTGCTAACTTTATTGCAAGTTTATTTATACCTATATTAAAAAGTCACCGATGTATACTTTGATAATTTACTCACAACTGTAGTCAGTGACACTAACAATGTCTTTCCTTTACTTGCTTCGGGGATTAAACAGGCTTTGGTAAGTACTTTTCAAATATGGATCATGTCGAGTAAACTACTGTGAGAGCACTTGCAGAACTTGTACAGGTAGCAGCCTCAATCTTGCTGTAATTTTAATATGATGCATGGCAATGAGGCAAGATGAAACTCAGCTGGAACTATGACCAAACCCTGTGCTGTTGGTATAATTCTGAACCATACTCTACAGATCCATCCATCTGAGCTAACCAACCCCATTTGTAACAACTACTTTAAAAAAAAGATGAGCAAGTCAAGGATGATTTCCTTTCAATACGAAAGGAATGGTTTCTCCTGCTCAGCCAGGCTAAATTCCTCTACCGTGTCCAGGCATGTGCAGGCTAAAAAGGTTAGCTGGCAGAGTTCCAGGAATAAGGCAGAGGGGTGGGTCTGGGTAGAATGCTGTTCGGCGGATCACTGTGGACTTGATGGGCCAAATGACGTGCTTCCACACTGCAGGGGTTCTGATTGTTATGATCTCACTTTTGTCTCCAACATACACTCATACAAGAATATAGTAGCTTCTCTTTGTAAGTATGCCTACTTGAAATTTGAAGGGCTTTGCGAAGAGAGGAGAAACAACTGGATAGCTGTTTTATTAATCCGAATTGTATTTCTTTGCAATGAAACATTTGGTCTCTGAATTAGCTGAAAGCAGGATTGAATAGATGGTTTTCACTCTGTTGAAGTATATAACACAATGGTTTTGTGTTGACATCAGATAGGTATTAAACAAAAGAACAAAAACAAAGTTGCTGGAAAAGCTCAGCAGGTCTGGCAGCATCTGTGAAGGAGAAAACAGAGTTAACGTTTCGGGTCTGGTGACCCTTCCTCAGAACTCTATTTGCTCCTTCACAGATGCTGCCAGACCTGCTGAGCTTTTCAGGCAACTTTATTTTTGTTCCTGATTTACAGCATCTTCAGTTCTTTTGGTTTTTATTATATAAGTATTAAAGTTATATTAAAGTGACAAGTCCTGAAGCTGCTCTGCTGGTGACTTTGTAGAAGAAGCTCTAGCTTGCTTTGATTTTTTTTAACCTTGATGCTCCCTCCCTACACCCAGTAAAAATCTGACATCTTTTTATTGCATAAATATACTTTATTCATAGAAAATCTCTATGGACATACAGAATTACTAAAGCAGTTCAGTTCTACACGATCTTTGTTTATTGAGAACAAACATTGGAGTGTGACTTTCTCAAAATTACAGCAAACCCAAAGCCACTTCTTAATTATGCAAGGTACTATTTACATGCATTTGAGGCATCAGGAAGGTCTGATACCTGAAGGGACCCCCATTATACTTTAGCAGAAAGACCTTAGACTGTGGTCTTTTCCTCAGAATCTGAGAATGATGTGAAAGCTGGAGTTATCAAAATGGAAACTGGTCATGTTACCAATGCTTTCTCTGAACTGTTCAAGTCTGTTGACTGCCTCTCAGTGCGAAATGAGGAATTAAAATAAGTACTCCATTACACAACAGTTTGTAAAGTGTATGAAGAGATGCACATATTCAGAACTGAAGCACATTTTTAAGGAAAAGTAAGGATGTTCAGAAAATAACCTAAATGAATGGAAATCCTTATTCAACCTCTATAAGAATTTAGTTGCTTTAGTGGTTAAATATTCACAACTAATAATTGTGATTAAGTGATTTTAGTCTTTGGTATCACATCCAAAATCTGATGTTAGGAGAAATTAACAGCATTTTCATCTGCTGAGCTGAGCTATAGTTTGACAAACATGAAATGCCAAACTTAGCTGCAGTAGTTACATTTTTTCTTTAAACACAGCTGCAATCTTTTATTGTATGATGATATTTTTAGCTGTATTCTTTCGTCCTTCAGTAAATATTCCACAATATTTGCATGCTGGCATCCACGTTTTAACAATGCTCTCCAAACATTTTTACAAATTGTTGTATGCAATTAGATACCCTGGAATTACAGTAATTCTGTTCAAAGTTGTACATATGCAATATGATAGCTTTTGACAAATAATGAAAATATTTAAAATAAACTGATTATATGTTTCCCCAACAACTATATCAGCCTGAATTTTCTTTGTTTGGCAGATCTTACGTGATTAGTAGGTTTCACAGTGAAATGAATTAATGCTGTTTATGCTCAATATTTCCAGGTCAGCTAATTAATATGGCATGAGGTACAGTATTTTTGGAGCGTTTTAGGGAGTGTATGTGAAATAGGAGAATCCTCTTATCTAAATCTCATCAAGTGTTAAATAAGATTTCTTCTCTAAATATCTCTTTTGCTCCTATCTTTCAAACACTGAGAAAGATCAGACCTTAAATTGCTGAGAGAAAGTTAATGACCTTGTATGCTTTTTTACAACTCAGAGCTCGTATTTGCCAACAAAACTTGTAAGTATCTGAAAGTCCAATTCATATTCATGGCTGTGGTTTCAAGCAAGTACAGTGAGCTGGTATTTAAAGTCAAGACGGCTTGTCAGTTTCAGAAGCAACAATCTAGCAACCACGTTGTTTACAGGATAGTTCCAGCTTTCAGCCACAGTACTGACATGGCTCACCTTACTGAGCATTCATGCTATATCATCTTATGAAGAATTGTAATGGAGGCAAAACCTTTTTACTTCTGCCTTACAGCCTGTTCATCCAGCCTCACATTTTATTATCTTGGATTCTCCACCATCTGCAGTTCCCATTATCAGTGAACTCTTCCTGGTTGATTTGCTTTAAGAGAGGCTTTTATTTGCTATACCAAAGTTGGATTATTTTGGTAACTTTCTTCTGTGGACAGCAAGTGAACAACTGTGAACACCAACCCATTCAATATCGCACAGCCACAAATCTACGAATGGAGTTAGCACATTAAATGCAATATCTCAGGCTCACTCTGAATGGGGTAAAGAGTTTGCTGTTTACTGTAAACGTCAGTAGGTAAAGCCAAATCTAATTGATTACATTAGTAGCATCTATTTATGTGTGGATAACATATTGGTTCTAAATCAATCATTAGCTACAAACCCAAAAAATCCTTCCCAGAGTATTATGGGATTACAAAAGCATTAATAGACATTTTATGTTCCAAAGAATTACAGTAGGCATCCATTAGTTACCTGGAGTATATTTTTGAAATGTCTTCTCATCATCATTTGCATTTTATTCCATCTCCACAGACTCTAGCTGCCCGAAAAGCAGGTATATCTTTAACCATGGTCAACAGAACTTCAATAAATAATGAAGACTTGGTAAGTGTGATTTGCTGACCTGAAATGTGAATCTTAGTTTCATTGACTTTGCCCATTGCTATTTACCATCTCTCTGCTTACCTGCTTTCCCAGCATGCAAAGAAAGGTGGCTAGTTTCCCTACTGGGAAATCGGAGAGGCCTTAGTACCAGGCTTGGATGGAAGGGAGAGGCTTAATTGCTCCAGGATAATGGCCAAGTGGGTGGCCTCTTCAATCCACAGTCCTGCCCTTGCCTTTGACTGTGGCACCCAACCCAACCCATTCTTCCCCTGACACTCGTTCCCCTGAAACCCCATCCTGTGACCGGAAGATGAAGAACACTGACCTTCCTGCCACTGGATCTCTAGGCCCCAGTTGTTGGCCTTTAGGGCCCACAAGCTGCCAGCCTTTAAATGGTTGGCCAGCAGCTTCTGAAATCCTCAGATGTCGGTGTAGGGGGCCTCTGATAAGCCAAAATTGTTGCTAATGACATGTATTTCAACTCTTATCTAGCAGATTGGCACATGATCAGTCGGGTTACCCCAGCAATGGAGGTGGGGGGTTTGTTACTATTCACTTAACACACCTGCGTTTCAGTAATAACCATTTTCAAGCATAGCCAGTTTTATGAATTTAGTTGTAGCATGGTATATTGCAATAAATTTGATTAAAGTTTTTAAAGTAGTGCTTCTAAATAACAAATGCCAATTTTTCTTCACCCTATTTTTTAGACAAAGTGAGAAAATTGTGTCGGCATTCATCATCTCAAATTCTAGACAAATTGAAAATGCAAAAAGTGAAAGCATGAGCTTCATGAAGACTTTGTGTCTTCGCTTTAGAAGCGTTCAATCCGTACTCTGACTGAAGTAGCTTCTAATATCACTGACAGATTTCACACATCACATTACATTCCTTGTTACAAATGTAAAACATTTGAAGAAAAAGTTCAGTCATTTCATGCTAGCTCTGACCTGGAGAATTAAATTTCCAAGCAACTATCTGACCCCTAATTCACCTCAGAAATTACAGCAGATACAATTACCTGGCTTCCCACAGAGAGCACCTGAGCAGTGACCTTGAGAAGACAGGCTAAATTAGAAATTAATCCTCAGAGCCAGGCTATCGGGAAGCTACATGACAGAGAGCTTCAGAATTCAAAACACAACACCACAAACGTATTACACTCTATTTCTGAGAAATAATCTTTAATGGTGTTTTTACAGATTCAAAACCCTAGACGCTCCTCTGATAATTGATACAAACATGAACACTGAAGAACTACATTGATAAATTCTCTCATTTCTGTTTTTCTGGGCAAGCCTTTCAGTGTTGCCACGTTTGCTTCATAGATTCCTGTTCCTTGTTGCTAAATATTATCTGCCACAGCTTATTTAACTGATCTGAAAGGAAAAGATTTGGATGAATCAATTGGCAAGAGCAATGTGCAGAAGAATTCTCATGTCCAGAGCTAAAGAAATGATGTTGGTTTCAGTAATAACCATTTTCAAGCATAGCCAGTTTTATGAATTTAGTTGTAGCATGGTATATTGCAATAAATTTGATTAAAGTTTTTAAAGTAGTGCTTCTAACTAACAAATGCCAATTTTTCTTCACCCTTTTTTTTAACAGAAAGCACATGTTTACAAGAAGACATTGCAGGCCTTAATCTATCCAATATCATCCACCACTCCACATAACTTTGAGGTTTGGACTGCGACGACCCCCACCTACTGCTATGAATGTGAAGGGCTACTCTGGGGTATAGCCAGGCAAGGCATGCGTTGTACAGAGTGTGGTGTCAAATGCCATGAAAAATGTCAGGACCTTCTAAATGCTGATTGTTTGCAACGTGAGTATTTTTGCTGACATAATTATGCTCTACTCTGTGATAGGGAGAGAAATGGTGAGCAAATGCGAGAAAAAAGAATGTCAGTTTTACAGCCTGGATTTTACGGTCAGTAGTAGACACACAGAAACTGCTTGTCATGCTTAGAGCTATCTATCCGATTGATTCTTTTCTCGTGTGGATTTTCTTTCAGGCAGCAACGTGTAGGTATCTCCAGAGGGACTGTAGGACCTCTGTGGGGACAAAATGCAACAGTGTATCTCTTCAACTGTTCAGATTGAAGATTCTTCACTGAGACATGCAGTATCAAAGCAATCATGTGCAGAGAGCAGAATAAAGAGAGGGTAAAGGATTGAATTAAGAGAGAAAGGGATAGAAAGAGAATACAAACAAAAGTCAGTAATTGGAATGCAAAGGAATAACAGTCCAAACTTTGTTTAAAGGATTATTTTCAGTGCGGGAGAGGTTCCTGTCCTGACATACTTGTAGTTACTCCTACCAGGAATGGTATGACACCTGAAGAAGGAGCGAGGCTCTGAAAGCTTGTGGTTTCAAATAAACCTGATGTACTTGTTCACCTCAGTCCAACAGCAGCACCTCCACATCAGGAATGGTATGGCATGGTATGCTCACCTGTCTAACGCCATCCTCACATGCTGCTGTAGCATGTCTATGAATGTCACAGAGCTCAGTTTAACCCCTCTTTCTGTTGCCCTCCTTCTCCTCCAAAGCAATTGGTTGGCAGTGATAATAACCTCACCATTATTTTTATTGCAAACTAAAGGGATGCTTCAGTGCAGCACTACCCAGTGATGACTGAAATAACAACTCCAATCTTGCTCAAGTTCTCTCATTCTCCTCAGTTCATTCAGGTGACATGGTGGCTCAGCGATTAGCACTGCTGCCTCATAGCACCAGGAATCCAGGTTCAATTCCACCCTTGGGCAACTATCTGTGTGGAGTTTGCACATTCTCCCTGTGTCTGTGTGGGTTTCCTCTGGGTGCTCCGGTTTCCTCCCACCGTCCAAAGATGTGCAGTTTAGGTGGATTGGCCATGCTGAGTTGCCCAGAGTATTCAGGGATGTTGGGTTAGGTGGGTTACAGGGGGATAGGTCTGGGTGGGATGTCCAAGGGTCAGTGTGGACTTGTTGGGCTGAAGGGCCTGTTTCCACACTTTTGGGATTCTATGATGATTAAAAATCAATGCTTCCAAATCCCCAATTGTTTCTATTGCCCCTCCCCATTGCATCTTCTTCTTTTCTTACTCCCACAATCCAGTCAACCTGCAGATTGTATATCCTTAGGACATTTGAATTCCATCTATACTCAGTGATTCTGTGTTCCAGTCTCCTTTTTTCTCAACCACTCTCTGACAGCATTTTCTATACCCAATGCCACTCACTCAGGTTTTTACAGCTCCCCAGTCTCCTCAGTTCTTTCAAATGAATGTTTAGATTCCTCCTGAGTGGTTGCACCCCTCTGATAACTCACACCCAGTGGCTCCCCATCTACAAATGTTTCCAAATTTGCTAGGCCCTTGTAACATAACCCACGCACTGCGTGAAGATAATAAAAGGGTATTTCTTTATTCTACTGGCAATGAACTTTTGTAAATGTGAATGGAAAAGTGTAGCATAGAGGAATAAACTACATATAATTCATGTTCCAAGGAAGGGTCACTCAGCCCAAAACATTAACTCTGATTTCTCTCTACAGATGCTGCCAGACCTGCAGAGGTTTTCCAGCAATTTCTGTTTTTGTTTCTGATTTACAGCGTCCGCAGTTCTTTTGGTTTTTATATAGAATGGATATTTGCCCGGTGTTGCACGTTCCATTGAGATTTTGTGGCAGCGCTCAACTCCTGATCTCTCATCAAGTGGCTAACAAGTTCAGTTGGATGAGCTCCTGCTAACTTCCTGTGGGCAGTCAGGTGGATCAGTATTGAAGAGCCAGGGTTACAAATAGTGCAGCCTCCTGCTTGGTGCCCTCTGTCATTCCTACCCCTTCCGTGAGGCTTCTGCAGCTCAGGGGTGTTGCCAGTCATTGAATTACAGCATTAAGATGGCGTACAGCCAACTATTTGGCCCACCCTGTCTGTACCAGCTCTGTGAGCATGATGACTCGGTTCTCCATTCTCCTGTCTTTTCTCTTAACCTGAATTGTGTTTCAATAAGAATCCAATGCCCTGTGAATGCCTCAACTGAACCTGCCTCCACCACACTTCCAGGCAGTGTATTTCACAGCCGAACAACTTGCTGTTCAGTGTTTCCTTCCATATCACATTTGCTTCTTTTGCAAAGCTTGCAAATCTGTGCTTTGTCTTTCTCAATCGTTTTATTAGCAGGAACAGATTCTCCCTCCCTACAATGTTGAACCCCTATGATTTTGAACACTTTTATCAAATCTCCTATCAGCCCTCTCCTATCCAGGTCTGCGCTAACATGCAAATTGGGACACATTGTTTTGCTTTAAAGCAAAACACAGTAACAGATGGAAAGGGGTCCCCATATCAAAAAAGTCCCAACTTCCCCAAACCGTTTTTATAACCAAAGTGTCCATCCCTAGAACCTTTGCTGAAAACTGCTTCTGAACTCTTTCCAATGGATTCACATCCTCCCTAAAGTTTGGCACCCAGAACTGTACACAGTACACCAGCTGAGTTCTAACTTGTGCCTAGCACAAGTTCAGCATAACCTCCTCCCTTCACTATTATATGCTTGAAACAACTCCACAAAGGCCAGTACCCTGTCATCAAGTCACCCCTTATTTAAAAGTAGAAAGTCCTTGACACTTGTCCAGCTCCCTCAAAGCAAGCTTTCAGAGCGAACAAGATCTCAGAGATAACAAGGTGTAGAGCTGGATGAACACAGCAGGCCAAGCAGTATCAGAGGAGCAGGAAGGCTGACGTCTGAGATCTCTGACACTCTTGTTTCCACCTCTCAGCCAGGGATCCCTGATTGAACCAGGTTAACAGCCCCAATCGGGGAACTCCTATTCTATGAGGTCCACCTGGCTGATCTCATTCCAGTCACTACAGGGGTCCTGTTAATGAAATCTAGGATATTGTCTATTTTGTTAACTGCCGACTCCACCTGTCCTGTCACCATCAGTGACTTAAGCATGTATCAGTCTCTGTCTTTCTGCTCCTGCACACTTTAAAATAGTGCCTCTCTTTTGATACTGTATCTCCGTGTTCTTGTTACCAAAATGTATCATCTCACACTTTGCATTGAACACCATCTGCAACCTATCAGTCAGCCCCATTGGTTTGTCTTTGTTCTTTTAGAGCTCTATACTGTCCTCCTCATGGTATCCATGTTACATCTGCACACATGAACATTGTCCAGGTCATTAATATATATCCAGAAAAGCAAGGGTCCAAAAACCGACCCTTGAGGAACACCATTGCAAACCTTTCTCAGCTCAAAAAACACCACTAATCACTAGTGTTTTTCTAACCATGAATATACATGTAGCTAATGGCCTATTTATTGCAAGAGCTACAAATTTTTACACAGGTCTGTTGGGTGACAGTATAAATGTCTTTGGAAGTTCATATACAGTACATCAACAGTATTACTCCTGTCAATTCTCTCCATTACCTCTTCAAAAACTGCAAGCAAGTTAGTTCAACATGTTTTTCCCATCAACATTTCAGTCTAGCAAATTATCCAGTATCTAAATGTCTGCTCCATTCCCCAAAGATGTTCTCCAGTCAGCATCAGAAACTTTCTACTTGCACATCCTGGCCTTCAGCTCCTTCACTCCTTGTCCCTTGCCCATGACCTCTGCCCCCATATTCTACCAACTTGCCAAAGACATTGCTCCCAGCAGGAAGGGGCCCATAGGAATTGATATACTCTCCCCCACTATCACTACTTGTTGTAAGCAGGCCCTACTACATTGAACAATGTCATTCCAAATTCCCTCCAGCCCTCAGTAATATCCAAGGGCAGACCTCTGAAATTCTTCTAGACTACAGACTGCATGCCCACTTTGCAATTAAGTCACAAGCCTTCATTGTGTTTATGATACTGAAGCCTATTCTCTAGTCCCTTCCTCAGTCCAGCATACATTCCCAACTAAGGCCTTTGTTTCTTCCTGCCCGCACTCTCCCCATTTCCTCCTCCATGTCTCTGTCTATCCTTCTACTCTCACCTGTGTCCCCCCCCCCAATTCATGTTAATATCTTACCCCTTCCCTTCTAGCGATGATATACCGGTACATTCTGTAGATAATTAAACGCATGTATGCAAACATTGGAGGCAAACAAGTAGTGGTTTAGAATGTGGGACAGAAGTGTTTATGGATTTTAACCAGTGCTCCAAAAAAAATTGCAGACAGGTCAAATTTATCCATTTAACTGAGATACTTAACTTCATTGTATAAAGATGAGGCAACTATCCATGAATTAACATCGTTACCAGTTCAAATTTGCTATTTATAAAAATTGCCAAAATTTTAATTAATGTGATGGAAAGGTCTAGGAGTGAGCTAGGTACAAAGGCTTTAGGAATCAGGTACATAACTATATTTTCTTGTTAGATTGTCTTTGAGGTTTATAATTAAAAGTAGTAGAACATATTGATTTTTGTTGTCGAGATGTAATTGAACAGTGTGATGTAAGGAGATTTTTCAGCCAGGAGTTATAGCAGTTAGGAATTCAGTTTGAGAGAAAAGTAAAGCTATTTGAAATGGCTCATACCATCAAAGTCAAGCCATCGAAATAGTTTCGGGTAGCTTCGGTTTTGTAAACCCAGCTGATTTGTAGCTATTACTTTATAAACGCAACTCATTTCAAACTCTAACTGACTGACTGACCTTTCGATTCCAATGTCAGGAGCTGCTGAGAAAAGTTCAAAACATGGTGCAGAGGACAAAACACAAAACATCATTGCAGCCATGAAGGAAAGGATGAAAATCAGAGAGAAAAACAAACCAGAGATCTTTGAGCTGATCCGTGAGCAATTTGTAGTATCTAAAGAGGACTATGCACAACATTTGAAAGCAGCAAAGCAGAGTGTATTGGATGGAACTTCTAAATGGTCAGCGAAGATAAACATAACAGGTCAGTTATCGACAGAACATTTTTCAGAAGTAACTACAGTTTCATTAGACTAAATCACATCACTGAAAACATCTCAGAGATAGGAGAATATATTTATTTTGGGCATTTCTCAGGCCTGATGTATTAAATAAAACGCATACGTCCAGTTACCTTATTAATAACATTGTTTCTGATGGACATTACTTCTGTTCCAACAGCCTCCAAACTGGTTAAGTTTATTGACACATTGTTGGAATAAATTCAAAAGCTGCTTTACATCACATCTGAGGATACTGATGGTGCAGTAAACGTTTCCTTTTCATGTGATATTGTAACGATCTTATGAAAATTAGTGAGAATGAGGTAAATTTCACAAGATATTAAAAGGATCTTTCCTGGAAAAGTTACAAAGAAGGCTTAAGCGTGAAATGGAGCATGAAGTTAGTGCATGAAGAGGTGTGCTTCCGGAGTTGGCTTTCAGCCATAATATATTATTGGGTCAGTCATAGGTGTTCTCGTGGTTCATCTGAGGCACGCTGCAATGCGAGAATGTTTGATAGTCTAACACAATGAGAAAAAAATAAAAAGTATTCCACTCCATAACACATTACTTAAGACCCTCACAGAATACAATTTGCATCAATTCTTAAATTGGTTGGTGGCACTGGGGGGAAACAGCATGGCGGTTCAGTGGTTAGCACTGCTGCCTTATAGCGCCAGGGACCCAGGTTCGATTCCACCCTCGGGTGGTTGTCTTTATGGAGTTTGCATGTTCTCCCCTTGTCTGTCTGGATTTCCTCCAGGAGCTCCAGTTTCCTCCCATAGTCCAAAGATGTGCAGGCTAGGTGGATTGCCCATGCTAAATTGCCCATAGTGTCCAGGGATTTGCAGGCTAGATGGATTAGCCATGGGGAATACAGGGTCACGGGACTAGGGTAGAGGAGTGGGTCTGGGTGGGATGGTCTTTGGAGGGTCGGTGTGCACCCGATGGGCCGAATGGCTTGCTCCCACATTAGTGGGATTCTGTGATTCTATAAACGTACTGAAATGTGGTATTCTCAATAGATTTCAGTAATAAATATCATAAATAGTGGAAGAAGTTGTGCCTAACTCAAACCACCCAAATATAAAACAACTGCATCTATTCCCTAGACCACGACTAGCTACTTTAGTCTAACTTGTACCTCACCAAAGAATGCTTCATTGACATTTTCATTGTGTTTTCAGCAGAGCTCTGGAGCTTCACATTTTTGTTTATCAAGTTACGTTTTGGATCAAATTTGATTTGCCTTTAAAGTGTTTGAATTCTGACCTCACGAATAGACAGCTCCTTTTATTCATGTGGTGTTCTTTTGATGCCAAGCAGCTTCAACAAAAAGGATTTTATCTTAAACATCAAGCCTTTTAATGTCAATCCATTTCTTCGGTAATGTCAGTATCTGCAAGTGTATAAGTTACAGCCTGTGATAGAATGAATCTGAAGCAGGCCATTGTAGAGGGAAATACAGAACTACAAATACCGTGTGCACACACAGGCACACGTACACACACACACACACACACACACACAGACACACACACACACACACACACACACACACACACACACACACACACACACACACACACACACACACACCCCTCCGTCTCCATCTCTCTCTGTCTCTAGGCATGATACAGTAGTAAGTCTATTCTAATGCGAGTTTGCCCCTTTAAGAGTGCATCATGTGAAATTTCATGCTTTTCCCTGTTCAAGTTGACAAGAAATCTACACAGTTTAATCCCATTTTAAATTAGCGGAAGTTGCAGTGCATTAGTCACAACCATACAGTCATTTGACATTGCACAAAATAGATGTGGAATTGGGAATTTGCATCCCTGACTGACTTCCTGTGCCGTGCTTGCTCGTGCTGTGTTGACATCCCCAGAAATGCATGACATGACTGTCTTATAATGTATTTAGTAGGAATTGCTTCTTGTTCAAATCCTTGAGCACTATCTTTATTTGATTGTCTATATGAGAAAAGTTCATGGCACATTGAAAACAATTTTCAACATGCACAAATGTATTCTAAGTAATTCCTTGTCTTCTGGGAAATCTCACTTGCAGAGATTTAGAGAGCTGATCTTGTTTTAAGAATGATATACCATTTGACTGATTGAATTATAGAAATATATGATTGAGTAAATTGCCTAGAACGTTCTGATGTTGATTTCATTTATTGACTTCCTCAGTACAGAACTGAAGACAGTTGCATTTCAATTAATCTGTATGGCATCCAGAATGTTTGCTTCAGATGCTCAGGAAACCAGATAAACCCCAAATCACATTAGGTATTTTTCTGAAGATCAACATAAACATTTCTATCAAGCTGTGGTCCACCGTCATGACCCTTAATATGAACTCGATGAGAGTAACTAAAATGTGATCTGCTGGAGTTGATGTATTTGATTTTGGAGTTGACATACATTGCGTAACCAAATGCTGAGAAACTCATCAGCTTCAGCCCCTTTAATTTCAATCTCACTGATAGGGTTTTCAACAAATCGTCATACAGCACGAAAACAGACCCTTAGGTCCAACTAGTCTATACTGACTATCATCCCAAACTGAACCAGTCCCACCCACCTGCACTTAGACCATATCCCTCCAAACCTTTCTTATGCATGTGCTTATCCAGATGTCTTTTACATGTTGTTACTGTATCCACATCGACCATTACTTCTGGAAGTTCATTCCACACACAAACCACTGTTTAAAGAAAAAATGTCCCTGGTATCTTTTTTAAACTTTTCTCCCCTCACCTTAAAAATATGCCCCTATTCTTGAAATTCCCCCACCTTAGGGAAAACACAGCTGCTGTTCACCCTATCCATACTCCATGTTATTATGTAAACTCCAATAAGATCTTGTATCACAAGTCCCTACTTTGTGCTTTTTGCATTCTTACATGGAATGTGGGTGAGCCACATTGGATAGGTCAGCATTTATTGCTCATCCCTCTTTGCTGTTGAGAAGCTGGTGCTGATCTCCTTTCTTGAGCCACTGCAGTCTGTGGTGTATAAGTACGTCCTCAGTATTGCAGAATAGACCATCCTAATGCCTATAATTTTCAAACTTTTGCCAATTCAGCTCAGGATTTAATCTCAGAGTCTACAAGAGCAGGCCAGAAGCTGGGAACACTGTGGTGAGTAACTCACCTCCTGATTACTCAAAGCCTGTCCACCATCTACAAGCCACAAGTCAGGAGTGTGATGGAATACTCCCCACTTGCCTGGATGAGTGCAGCCCCAACAATGCTTAAGAAGCTCAACACATCCAGGACAAACAGCTCACTTTATTGGCTCCACATCCACAAGCACCCACTCCCCCCACCACCGACGCTCAGTAGCAGTAGTGTGTACTACCTACAAGATGCACTGCAGAAATTCACCAGTGATATTCAGACAGCACCTTCCAAACCCATGACCGCTTCAACCTGGAAGGGCAAGGGCAGCAGATATATGGGAACACCACCACCTCCAAGTTCCGCTCCAAGCCACTCACCATCCTGACTTGGAAATAGATCGCTGTTCCTTCGCTGTCGCTGGGTCAAAATCCTGGAATTCCCTCCCTAATAACATTGGGGGTCAACCCACATCAGGAGGACTGCAGCTGTTCAAGAAGGCAGCTCACCACCACCTTCTCAAGGGCAACTAGGGATGGTCAATAAATGCCGGCCATCCAGCAACGCCCACATCCCACAGATAATATTTTTTAAAAAATCCTCTCTTCCCTTACACTGTTCAGATGGATGGCTCAGAAAATGCTAGGTCAAAGTCTCCCTTTCTCCTGCAAGTAAATTACCCCAATGGCAATGAAAGAAAACTGAGATGAGGAGAAAATCTTCGCCCAGAGAGTGGTGAGCGTGTGGAATCCTCTGCCACAGAAAGTCTTTGAGGTCAAAATATTGGATGTTTTCAAGAGGACGGTGGCTGTAGTTGTTAGGGCTGAAGAGATCAAAGGGTATGGAGCAAAAACAGGAACAGAGCCCTGAGTACAATGATCATCTGTGATCATACTGAATGTTGGAGCAGGTTTGAAGGACCAAATGGCCTACTCCTGTTTGTATTTTCTACGTTGCTAGGTAAGACAGATATGATAATGGTTTTACAGAGCATAAATTCAACCCAGAGAACACAAACTGTAATTTTAGCTGAGAGGCTGATTAAGCCCAGCTAACCTCTGTGGGGTGTTCGCATTGGCACTGCAGTGACTTTGGGTAAAGAAGGAGAAAATTGGCCAGGAATCCAGCTGCTTAGAGTTAGGCAGTAACTTCTAATTGAACTGTGTTCACTCAGGGGTAAAGGGCAGGATGACCTCAGCTATGATAAAATTGCCTGCTCATACACATAATGATGCTCTAATTAAAGTGCTGGAGGATAGAACAGAATATAAGTAATACATAGTATTCTGGTGGAGCAGTGTTTAGTGCCATATTACTGAACCAAAATATCTGGGTTCAAATCCCACCTTCCACAAAGGAATTTCACAGCGTGTTTTTCTCTTGTTTATTCATTCATGGGATGAGGGCTTTGCTGGTTAGGCAGCATTTATTGCCCAGAGGGCTGTTAGCGTCAACCACATTGCTGCGGGTTTGGAATCTCATGTAGGCCAGTCCAGGTAAGGATGGCAGTTTCCTTCCCTCAGGGACATTAGTGAACCAGATGGGTATTTCCTGATAGTCGATAATGGATTTATGGTCACCATTAGAGTTTTAATTCCCGATGTTTATTGAATTCAAATTCCACCATCTGCTGTGAGGGGATTCCAACCAGGGTCCCCAGAAAGTTATCTGGATCTCTGGATTAACAGTCCTATTATTGTACCGTTAGGTCATGTTAAGTAAAAGAAAAGATAATTTTAGAAATAGAGCATTATTTCCTTCAGAAGAGAAGCAGAAAGAAATTAATGTTGAGAAAACAAAGTTTTTTTATTGTAGAAATGTTTTGAAAAGTTAATTTGAAAAAATTCAGTTGAAGTTTTTCTCTAACCGTTCTGGTCACCATAAAGCTTCATTAGCAAAGTGACTTGTGATATGTTTTAGATTTGTGCTAAAATAGTTCCAGCCCGAGGACAAAGCTGTTATTGTTGCAGATTTTACAATTTCATTTGGATTAACAACCACAACTAGGTGAATAAATTCACATGACTAAAGTTAAAAAGAGACTTTTTACAAATTTGTTCTCAGTGGGAAAAGTTTGAAGGACATTGTGTAACCTTCCTGCAAGAATGCCATTCCCTGTTCCCACTTCCTTCACTTCTGCTACGTCTACTCCCAAGATGAGGCTTTCCACTCTCAGACATCCCAGATGTACTCATTTTTCAAGGATTGCAACTTCCCCACCACAGTGGTCGAAAACGTCCTCAACCACATCATTCGCATTTCCCGCACCTCATCCCTCACACCACTTTCCCACAATAACAACAAAAACAGAATCCCCCTCGTCCTCATGTACCACCCCACCAACCTCCGGATTCAATGCATCAGCCTCCACCACTTCTGCCACCTGCAATCTGACCCCACCACCAAAGACATTTTTCCCTCCCCACCCTTATCTCCCTTCCGGAGGGAACACGTTCTCTGTGACTACTTCGTCCACTGCACACTCCCCGCTGACCCCACCACCCCCTGGCACTTTTCCCTGCGACCGCAGGAAGTGCTCTAGCTGCCCCTACACCTCCCCACCCCCACCCCCATCCCAGGCCCTATGAAGACCTTCTACATCACGCAGATATTCACCTGCACATCTGCTAGTGTGGTATACTGTATTTGCTGTTCCCGTTGTGGCCTCCTCTACATTGGGGAAACCAAGCGGAGGCTTGGAGACCGCTTTGTGGAACACCTACACTCGGTTTGTGACAAACGACTGCACCTCCCAATCCCGAACGATTTCAACTACTCCTCCCACTCCTTGGACGACATGTCCATCCTGGGCCTCCTCCACTGCCACAATGATGCCTCCCGAAGGCTGGAGGCAATCATATTCCGCATGGGAACCTTGCAACCCAATGTGGACTTCACAAGCTTCAAAATCTCCCTATGCCCGACCGCATCCCAAGATCAGCCCATCTCGTTCCCGCCTCCTTGATCTGTCTGTCTTTTCTCCCATCTATCTGCTCCTCCCACCTCACTGACCAACCCCTATCCGAACTCCTCACCTACACTCACCTTTACTGGCTTCATCCCCACCTTCTTGACCTGCCCATCTTCTCTCCTCCTCTATCCACAGTCCGTCATCGCCTTACTCTCTCTCTATTTCTGAGTCCCCTTCCCCTTCCCCATTTCTGAAGAAGGGTTAGGGTTAGTTTCCAAACCCAAAACGTCAGCTTTCCCGTTCCTCTGATGCTGTTTGGCCTGCTGTGTTCATTCAGCTCTACACCTTATTATCTCAGATTCCAGCATCAGCAGTTCCTACTGTCTCTTAGAGTAACCTTTCTCATTTTATCTATTTCCCAGAATTCAAAGTTGTTTCATTTTAAAAAGTCAAAGTCAGTGTTATGTTGCTTAAATTGCTTAACTTGTGCAGCTGGATAGTTTTTTTTAAATGGAGCAGTAAATTACAATGAATTAATAGGAGTACGCTTAGAGTCACAGAGTCATACAGCAGGAAACAGGTCCTTCGGTCCAACACATTGGGCGTGTTCCCAAGTTAACCTAGCCCCTCTTGCCTGTGTTTGGGCATAAATCTCTAAACCTTAGATAAGACTATGTAGAGCTGGATGAACACAGCAGGCCAAGCAGCATCAGAGGAGCAGGAAAGCTGATGTTTCAGGCCTAGACCCTCCTTCAGAAAATTTTTTAGGCCTGAATGGCAGACTGGGCTAAAATGGCTGAACTGCCTAACCCCACTCCTAGTTCCTAGTTCCTATGAGATGAAGGCAAAATGGCAGCCGGCACAGGTCAGGGACTCTCTGTATGTTTGGACACGAGCAGCAGAATTTTGGGCAGCCCCAAGTTTTTGGAACCGGCACAGGGCACAACTCTGCACTTCAGAGGCCTTCAGGCAGGGCCCCAACTGCGCTGTCACAGTGCATTCTCAAAATACACAGCCAACACTGGAAGAGCAAAGAGTGTTTTCTCTGGTGTTCCAGGGCCATTATTGGTCCCTTGCCCAATTTCACAACAAATAAAGTGGACCATTAGCTGGATAAGTTGGCTGCCACCATGACTATTTTAAACACCTCATTCACCTAGAAGCGCCTCAAGGTGCAGAGGTTGCAACAGGTGCTGTAAAATTTTAAATTCTGTCTTTCCGAGTAGAGATACTGTTTAACAGGACAGTTGCTTAAACCCATCACTTTGCAGCTTCAAAGGGTAAAGAAAGAGACCCTGGTCGCTGTCCCCTCAAATGGATAGAAAGATCATTGGCAGCAGAAACATGCGCACCCAAAGGGGTGTGTGGGCGCCCATCAGAAATGCAGATTCCCACAGCACTGGAGGCCAGCCCGACGGGGCGGGGGAAATGTCAAGTTTAGGGGTGGCACGGTGGCTCAGTGGTTAGCACTGCAGCCTCACAGCGCCAGGGACCCAGGTTCGATTCCAGCCTAGGGTGACTGTCTGTGTGGAGTTTGCACATTCTCCCTGTGTCTCCGTGAGTTTCCTCTGTGTGCTCCGGTTTCCTCCCACAGTCCAAAGACGTGCAGGCTAGTTGGATTGGCCGTGCTAAATTGCCCGTAGTGTTCAGGGGTATGTGGGTTATAGGGGGATAGGTCTGGGTGGGATGCTTCAAGGGGCAGCGTGGACCTGTTGGGCTGAAGGGCCTGTTTCCACACTGTAGGGAATCGAATCAAAAAAAAAATCAGGGAAGAGGTATATTTATATAGCTCCCTTCAGGCTGTGGGCCAAGTGATGGAAAATGGGACTGCTTGTTTTTGACCAGCGCAGACTTGATAGGCCACAGGGCCTTTCCTAGTGCTCTCCGACCCTGCAACTTCATGAAGAACTTTACAGCAAAAATTACATTTTTCTTATAAAAATTCTGTTAAAAACCTGGCTGACAGAAGGAGGAATACTGTGTTTGGAAAGACAGTAGGGGAATTGTCATTGGGGGTGGGGAAGAGGAAGGAAAGAGATTCAATGATCTGATGGAAGGTGGGTGAGTCGCTGACAAAGCTAATGTTTGTTTTCCCCCATTCCTCGCATTGGCCTTAGGGCTTTTGGCCTTGCTAGGCCCATTTCAGAGGGCCAGCAAAGGTCAAGCTGTCATGAGGCAGCCCAAAGCTAGTAAGGATGGCAGATTCCCCTCCCTTTATGGGTTGAATTGCTCCACCAAGAAAGAAGCATCTCTGACGAGGCTGAAAACAGGACACAACCCCTCATTGGCGGACTGTGGGTTCCTAGGTGGCAGTTCAGCAGCGGTGCCCAATTAAGAAGTTACCACTGGCACCCACTGGGAGCTTGGGGTGGGGGGTTGGAGGCTCTTCCCAGAGTGGATAGCCCAGAGGCCTTAAAACAGTTCAGCCTGAGCTGCACCAACACTGGAAGCTGTGGCCCTTGCTGAGGCTGAAGGACTAAAGAGAGGACTCCTCTATGCTGAGGAAGCGATGAGATCTCTTTCTTTCTGTGCTGGAGTCAGGTAAGCAGATGCAGGTGATTAGGATGGCTCCTTTCTTGGGAAGTGAGGTTAGGAGGTGACAGGGATTCTCATTGCTGCCAAGGGGCACATGCATTATGACAAAGGAGGGGAAGGAAGCTCAGTGCACTGTGAATCTGCAGAATTGCCCATGCTGCTGTTGGTTGTATCACTTGGTGTGATGCATAGTGGTTGGAAGACAGCAAGATGTAGGAACAGATGTAGGCCATTTAGCCCATCGAGTATGTTCTACCCCACAATGCCTGCCTTTTTCTTGCCACCTTTGATTCCCTTGTTTATTAATAATCTGTCTATCTAAGCCTTGAACATATTTAACAACCCAGCCTCGAAAGCCCTCAGTGGTTTAAAAAATAACTCCACAGTTTCTCTACCCTTGCTGCCGTCTTAAATTGGAGATCCCGTACTCTGAGATAATGCTCTTTGGTCCTGCACTGTCTGAAGGGGAAGCAGCCTTTCTACATCGACCTTTGTCAAGTGTTTTCAGAATGTTGTATGTTTCAGTAAGGTCACCTGTCATTCTGAATTCCAGCAAGGGCAGGACCAATCTGCTCACTGTGGCTTCCTCCTCCCATTTTACCAGCCCTCCCATTCCAAACGTTTGATAAAGTGCATCCTTGATTACATTTCTCAGGCATAACTTCAAAGGCCTTGACATGTACTGAAACGGGTAACACAGTTGGCAAACACATGCTTTTTGGTGTAAATTCACTGAGGCTGAATTCAGAAGGCACAGGTCAGAGCATTGGTGGAACAGTGTTGTATTCCTGTATCAGGTCTAAGTTCCATTGGGAGTGCCAGACCAGTGACCTTCTCCTAATAATCGAACACATTTTTTGCAAGAATTATTGATCAGTAAGAAACTATTAGGCATGTGCATAAGGTTAATATGTTGGACTGAAGTTATTTGTTCAGTGTTGTAAGTTTTCCTTTGTACATACAGTGCTTTGTGCTCAGGGTTTACAAGCGAAGGACAAGACAGGATCAAGTGACCCGTATGTCACAGTGCAAGTGGGGAAAACCAAGAGGAGAACAAAAACCATTTTTGGCAATCTCAATCCAATCTGGGATGAAAAGTTTCACTTGTAAGTACAGGAGTATTACTGCATTTGTTTGCAATGTGTTCTCTTACCTTTATAAGATAATTTTTAAATTTATATAGCTGTGAGATTCTTCTGACATTTTTCTTACAAGTATCCATATAGATTAACTCTTAATCACTTCTTGTAACTTTACAATTTTCTAATAAAATGTAAAAATTAACAAAAGTCATGCTCAAGTTGTGTTACCAAAGTGTTTTTTTGTCATAAATCTTAATACCATGCACATCAAGTCGAAAGGAATCTGTTTCATTGAACATTGATCTGGTGCAAAGTTAAAAGTGTCAACAATTTCCTGTCGGTGAATATAATCAATTGGAAAATACATCTAAGAATTCTTTGAACTTCTGTACTTGACTTGTACCTGAGAGAGACGCAGAACTCGCTCAAGTGGCTATGCCATCACTGTGTAGAGACCCAAACCATTTTCAGGCTCTGCCTTTTATCTGAATTTTTGTCAAGCAGGTATCCATCCTGCTCCTCCCTCTCTGTTATGGGAGGGGGGACAATCTCCCAAAGAACCGAGAGCCAATGCCATGAATGCAGTGACAGAATGACATGAGCATGAAAAGGATGAGCTGATCATGAAGCATTAATGATAGGAGAGAAGTGTAAGCTACTGTAGCACGGGGTCATTTTGTGAAGCAGTAGAGTCAAACAACATGGAAACAGACCCCTTCAGTCCAACTAGCCCATACCAACCATAATTCCAAATTAAACTAGTCCCATCTTCTTGCGCCTGACCCATATCCCTCCAAACCTTTCTTATTCATATACTTAAGAACAAAATAAAATGAGCCACAATAAAAATGTTGTACGACTGAAATCTAATAACTATAAGAGATTTAGAATGACGCAGTCATGCACCTGGATTGTGGTGGGGGTGTCATGGGGAGTGGGTTGGGAGTTGGGGAGTTGTGATGACTGTGAAGTGTTCAATAAATTTGTGCCCCCTCAAATGCCTGTTTCCACTGTTGAAGCCACACTTGCCCATGCACATAGCTCTAGGATTTCACATTGCAGCTTGGGAAAACATGTTTGATTGCATTAACAGTACTTCAGAAGACAACAGGCCAAGAAAGATTACTTTACTTATCCAGAGTTAATTCCCAACAGCTCCAGGTTTAACTCATGCATCCATTCACATTCAGTGGCCGCTCATACTGAAATGCCATCCCAGTCCTCTCCCACTCCAGTGGGCCCTCATAGTCTCTGTGCCAGCCTCTCTGATTGGCCAGCAGTCCTACAAGCAGGCTGACTAGATGGTTGCTTATCCCCTAAGAGTTGCCGTCATAGTTCCTAGGGACAGTCATAATAGGTTGTTCCCAGCATCCTGGCCATTGTTTGTACGTGCTCAGCAATTCTAAAATTCTGCCTCTGGTTTTACTGTGGAGGTACAACACAATACAGTTCTTATTTCCTACTCTGAATTTGGTTCACGTGCTGAGATTAACAGCTAAGGCAACAATAGCTAGAATCAAATCCCTGAATCCTTTAGTATTTGAAGCATCAATGTAGGTCAGTAGAAAATATTAGTCTGGGATATGCACATATTTGTACATTGGCAGAATCAGAGATTTTAAATTCCAAACCAGATCTCTGCTTAGCTATTGTTCCAACCATAATCAAATGGGAGTTTGCATACAGCTGAAAGCACTGTTTGTGTGTGGACAAAAGAGAGCATTTCAACATATCACGTTCATAGCACAGCATTTTTTTTTTGCCTGTTTGAACCCCAGAAATGTGTATCTTTTGCAAAAGGGCTAAAATATCTGTTGCAAATGCAGCTTTCATTCCTTGTCCCCAACACCCCTTAGCACAAATGTACAGAGGACGTTGGAGCCAGAAACATCAATCTCTGTACCCTTGTGCTATGTAAACATTGATCTATGTCGAACATTCAGGCTTCACGTTTAGACCTTTTGTCCTTGAAGTTTTATCAGTTCACTGGATCAAATTGAATAAAAACTTTTACAATAAGCTTCGTAAATGGATAAATGCAATACATGGTTGGCACTGGACCAGGAAGAATGAGAATATCTCACATTCCATCCTTGTTACTTCCTTGGGACTTGCAAGGGGGTAAAATAAACTTCCAGGATTTATTCTTTTGTACAGTGTGTGACTCCTGAGTCAAGGCATGTAGGGAAATGGAGGCAATATAAAGAGTCATAATGCAGTTTCCTGGTCTTTAAAGGCTTGAATTATAAGGAATGACAGAAAAGGTGGGGAGGGGAGGTGGGGTTTGTGGGTTGCTGAAGGGAGTACATGGTTGTTATGGTACTCATTTCTCAGATGAAAAACATGGATAATAAGGAACTAGTTCAGCACCAGGAATAATATTCTGGACAGAATAGTTGACGGAGGGTTTACGTGGTGTAGAAGGACTGGGTTCATGTCCTACAGAGATAATGGGAACTGCAGATGCTGGAGAATCCAAGATAATAAAATGTGAGGCTGGATGAACACTGCAGGCCCAGCAGCATCTCAGGAGCTCTCTGATGAAGGGTCTAGGCCCGAAACGTCAGCTTTTGTGCTCCTGAGATGCTGCTGGGCCTGCTGTGTTCATCCAGCCTCACATTTTATTATCATGTCCTACAGAGATGTGTTCTAACCTGTCTGAGCAGGCTGATTAAAAAGACATAGAATAATTGAGGAAAACCTGGTATCATTTCATAAATAAATGGATGCTGCAGGATGAGAGGGATTTGCGGAGCATTTCCCTTTAGTTACATTTTGATAGTTTCCTCACTCACAATTATCTTGTGAAATAAAGTTAATAAGCCTTTGTTTGTTAAAAACAAACATTTCAATCTTATATAGGTCAAAGTCAGTTTGAGATTTAGAACTCATGGTGAATATGACTTGAGCATTAGAATGTGCATAGCATAAGGCTGTCATTTGCTGAGAGTTATTGCATGAATGGTTAACGGTGGGATGTCCAGCCGGCGTCTGGTGAGCCACAGAGGCCTCCTCCATTCTTATAGTCGGATTCTTGACTTTAATTAGCTCTAATGCCAGGAATTCCTCCCTGATGTGAAAGGAACAGAACAAAAACAAAACCAGCAGTACTCCTTCCATTCTGAACTAACTGAGCCACATATTTAGAACGAATTATAATCTATTAACTGTTCACTGTTGGATGTGCTCAAAATATACTCATGCCTTCACACCTATAGCTTGACACATATTGGAGCCAATTGAAAAATGCATATTTGAACCATTCTGAGAAAAGACATTTTCCTTCCCCCTGTAATGATAGTATTTTTGTGCGATGGCTTTGATTTGCGTCTTAACAAACTTCCACACATCCACGCTCATCATCAATAACTATCCAGTGAATTAGATTGACCTAGAAAAGTAGCTTCAAACCTTAATTACCATTTTTCTATTACATATCCACAGACAAGCCCCTATTTTAATTGGAAGCGATAGTGATGGTGTAGCAAGGGACAAGTTCCTTCAGCAGAAAGGATTTTTTTTTAAATTGTACGGTATTGAACTTTGGTAATCAGTTAGGAATTGGATTGCAGGATTTTATTCCAATATTATGACCTACAACACTCATTGTATTCCAATCTGATGTCACATCTAATTGTTGGTGTTTCTTCGAACCTGGTTTTGAGACATGTTTTGGACTGTCTTTCTCTTCTCTCCATCATAAAACTGCTCTGGCTATATTTGGGAAATGATGTTATTTAGGGGAAAGAATTTGTGTAATTTTGGACAAGGTTTCACTTTTTTGGGGTCATCTCAACATTTTGTATTAATCCTATGAAAATCACACTTTACACGAGATGGAAAATATACTCATTGAAGCTTATGCCTCGACAAAGCTGTGTTACCGTTCCTACAATTGCACAGCTCTTTGTTTAGGCTTTCTACTTCCTGGTCACTCCTCTCAAACTACACTGCTGTAGAACAATAAATATGTTTAAAAACAGCTTCCATCTCATTGAGGAAAAGGAATCAGATTTTCCTTTGAGCTGCCTTTGTACTAAGTTTCATTGAAATCTGTTCTTTTTATTAAGATATATTGGTTAGAGATAAGCAGACTCAAGAAATATGGGCAACAACACTACCTTCACCACCAATGAAATCTGTTATCTTCAAAGGATAAAAGCTTAAGGAGGTGGTATACTGATCTGCCAGGGCTTGATCTGAGCAGACACACAGTCTGGTCTCAGTTTAAAAGACTGCTGTCACAAAAGTGCCTGATTGAAATTGTGATTCGAAAATTGGCATATTTAAAATTAGAAATTTGAAACAGGAATAATATCTGCATGCATTAGTTATATTGCTTCTGAATATTGCAGTTCAATATTTACAGCGTGTACTCTAGCTGTTAAAAATAGTCGTACAGATTTTTGAAATGTTTTCCATATCTCACTTAGCGCAATGATATTAAAATCCTTTCTTCTGTTTTAGCTGAAATGCTGTCTGATATAAAATGTGCAGACTAGTGCCCCCATTGACAAGACACAGTACAGAATTTAATCTTGACTTGTCGGCAGTTCGTGCAATAGCTTTGCCTAGACCGGTTTGTAGCCTGTAATGCCCAAATCTCTCCACATACATGGTCATCTCTTACAGCTGCTTACATTAATTCAAGAAAGTTGCAATGATTTGCCACAGAGGATTAAAATTGAAAGGAGGTTGGAGAGAATTAAAACTCACATCGTAAACAGGGGATTTAGTCTGAAGCGGCATAAGCACTGGAGTAGGCTATTCAGCTACTCCAGGCTGCTCTATTCCATTAATTAGATAATGACTGATCTGTGGCCCAGTGATGTTTCCATTCTTTCATAGAGAATAAAAGCCTATTGATCTCAGTCTTGAAAATTTCAAACGATGCAGTCTTCATAACCTTCTCTGTGGAAGAGCTTCATGTTTGCACTACCCAACGTGTGGGGGGAGAAAACAGCAATGGGTGTCAAAGGGCATAAATCCACCATTGAAGGGGTGGGGCACCTGAAGAAGAGGTGGGATGTGCTCCAAACCCCTTTGTCAGAAGGATAGTTAACAATTAAGAGATAACAAGAGATAATTAAGAAATGAAGAAGGGTCTAGATCCGAAACATCAGTCTTCCTGCTCCTCTAATGCTGCTTGGCCTGCTATGTTCATCCAGCTCTACGCCTTGTTGTCTCAAATTCTCCAGTATCTGCAGTTCCTACTATCTCTGTAACATGGTTAACAATTAAAATGTTTTAATGAACAATTTAATCCGATCAGCAGCTTTTAATGTCCATCCTTTATCCCAACTGTCATTTTCTATATTACCATCTAGCTTACCTATTTAACACAGGGATGCTTCCCCATGTCCCATCCAGCCTCCAGTGGCATCAATTAAACTCCATCCTGCAAGCCCCTCCCTCTACTGCCTGCTCCCATCACCTCCTCTACAGTGCTGTAGATCCTATTGCACTCAAAGTCTGAGATCAACTTTGACTCTCAGGCAGGAAACATGTCAGTGACCAATGGCACAATGCTATGAAGTTAAAAGATAACAAAGTGTGGAGCTGGATGAACACAGCAGGCCAAGCAGCATCTCAGGAGCACAAAAGCTGACATTTCGGGCCTAGACCCTTCATCAGAGATGCTCCTGAGATGCTGCTAGGCCTGCTGTGTTCATCCAGCTCCACACTTTGTTATCTTGGATTCTCCAGCATCTGCAGTTCCCATTATCACTATGAAGTTAAAACGTGGGTTTGCAGTCAGAGACTCCACTCCATCACTTCTGCTCAATCCTATTGATATCCACGTCACAGTGTAATAAAGCAGAAGCAATGAATTAGGTTTAAATTCCGTGCAGAAATAAAGATTGAGAAAGGCAGATAGAACTAAAGCAGAGACAACAGTAGAAAATATTCCTTTAAAAGTTGATTTTCTAAAACCCTCTGAAAGAATGAGTTCCCACATTCATGGAATTGACTTTTCAGCACCAAAAAAATTGTTCAGCAGTATTTATCACTTCCATACTGTCAATTCCTCCTGAATGCATCAGCCTTAATGTTATTGCCATCTTTAATAGTGCTTGAGTAAGCAAGTGCAATGAGTTAAGGCTGTTCTAGTTATTCAGAGCCATGTCTATCAGCTCAGAAAGAAACTACTGATTCTGTGGAGGAGTATTGTGTGCAATTTATTGCAAGCAAAATCTCAGCCAGTCATTTCTTAGTCTTCCATTTTTTTCCCACTAATTTACAAAGTTCATTAAATAGCTTGTCATTATTTTTTATCTAATCCTGCTTTTTCTGTTTCTGTTTCCATGTTACAGTTATTGCTTTTGTGAAGTCTACTGATGACAAGTGCGCATTATGCAAACTGAATCACTTGAGACAGATGAGAGAAACCATATTTGCAAAGTAAATCTGAACTTATTAAATGTTCAGTGCTACTTTATTCAATATTCCATCATATTTTCAGTTGCAATAAATGAATAATGATATAATCTCTATAAATAAAACACTGCTGAGCTCAATGAACCTCAGAATATTCAATAGCCAAATTGATGAAGACTGTGTTCTGTGCTAATCGAGGTAGATAGCGGGGAGACGTCAGAGGTAGGTTCTTTACTCAGAGAGTGGTAAGGGCATGGAATGCATTGCCGGAGAGGGGAGGGGAGTCAGCCTGATAAGGGACATTTAAGCAGCTATTAGATAGGCATATGGATGATAGTATAACGTAGGGGTGGAGGTTAGATAGACTTTTGGTTTGGGGTAAAAGTTCAGCACAACATCATGGTCCAAAGGGTCTGTTTTGTACTGTACTGTCACTGCTGTAGTGGAAATGTCTGCTATACGCATCTCAATTTTGCATGTGTATGATTGTGTTTGAGCATATAGAACTACCCAGAGAATTCTAAAGGTGGCTGTAACTCTGTTACATTAAATTAAAAGTGAAGGCTAAGAGTATTATTGTGCAGTATAAGTAGTTTCAGTAACCCTCTGAGATACTTATTGGATTGAGTAAACTTTAGTTAAAATGTCATTAATTAGCTGGAGATGGGCAATAGCTGTTACTGGTTTTTTTTATTAGTATCCTGCTGAATATACTTATAGAAGTGTTGAACCTCATGTTACAGAAACTGCAGGTTAACCACTAATTTTGTGTGTCCACTCAGCCACATCTAATTTGTTTCTTGCAGTTGTTTTTCCAGAATGAATTAATTCCTGTAATATTTGAATAGTGGTGGGAAGTATGAAAGAATCCAATTTCTTATATTTACTTTGTTTTGACTGAAATTTGCTTTATTTATGCTTATATACTGTAAAAATTACCTATATTTTCATCCCCTTTATAGCTCATGCTGCAGAAGAACACTACAGAACTTGATTTATTCTGATCACATACAGCACCAGAATCTAACTAACACCAAAGCTCAATCTTTACCATTGGCAATGTTTTATTTGATGCCTCATTTGTCTTTATGTAGCATAATGGTTCAAGAAAAATTGCAATGAAAGACGAAATATGTTTTCCAAGCAGTAACACGTGGCCAAACATGAATAAACATTGTGTAATAGATGGGTAACATATCTTAATTGCTCTCGTGAAAGTTGTATTTATAGTCCAACAAATCATTTCCTGTTGTTGTTAAAAATGTTATTTCAGTTATTTGTTTTTCTCTGAAGAAGTGTCCTGACAAGAAACATCAATTTTCCTGCTCCTCTGATGCTGCCTGGCCTGCTGTATTCCTCCATATTGTGTTATCTCTAATTCACTTATAATTATCTCTTTTGTAACTGAAATAAGAAGGAGAGCATCTCCAATCAGGTGGCCAATGCCATAGTATGATTTTAATCTCTATTGTTTTATTTATGGACAGTGAATGCCACAATTCCACTGATAGAATAAAAGTTAGAGTTTGGGATGAAGATGACGATATTAAGTCTCGGGTTAAGCAGCATTTCAAGAAAGAATCAGATGATTTCCTCGGACAAACAATTATTGAAGTACGAACACTGAGTGGAGAGATGGATGTCTGGTACAACTTAGGTACGTGATTATTTACTGATGCCTACTTGTAAAGCGCTACAGTGACTTTTTGACTTCTACAGTCATGGTTGAATGGAATAACACAATTAGCCCCTTGAGTATATTCCATTAATAAGACATGGCTAGTCTGTACTTGAACTTCATTTATCTGCATTTGTTTGTTCATTACCCTTTATTACCCACTCCCACCAATAAAAGAGTTATCTGTCTTAAAAATTTTAATTGACTATAATCTTTTGGGTGAGGGCTCCAGATTCCCAATATTTGATGGAAAAACGTCTTCTGGATTTTATTTCTAAATAGTTTGGCACTAATTTTATGATTAAACCCACTTAAGTTTATATGATTTTAGACTCCTTACATTTCTGTTTCTTTCTCCTTTCCTTTTTATCTTATGCTTACATTAGCTGCTTTATGCCACAGACTGGTAGTTACATTTGTGCCACACAAGTCCTAGATCATGACCATTTCCAACAAGGGAAATTCTAAACATCGCCCCATGGTTTTTAATGGCATTACCATTGCTGAATTCCCCACTATAAACATTCTGGAGGGTATCATTGACCAGAAACTCAACTGGACTCACCCCATAAGCACAGTGGCTGCAAGGTCAGAGACTGGGAACACTGTGGTGAGTAACTCATCTCCTGACTCCCCAAAGCCTGTTCACCATCTACAAGGCTCATATCAGGAGTGTGTTGGAATGTTCTGCCCATGCTTGGATTAGTGCAGTTTCACTAACACTCAAGAAGCTTGACACCATCCAGGACAAAGCAGCCCACTTTATTGACATGATACATTTCCAGAAATTTATCAGGGTTCCGTAGACAGCACCTTCCTACTACAACCTCAACCACCTAAAAGGTCAATACATGAGAACACCACCATCTGTAATTTAGCCTCCGAGCCACTTATCATTCTGGTTTCCTTCATTGTCGCTGAATCAAAATGCTGAAACTCCTTCCCTAATGGAACTGTGGATCTACTTAAAACAAATGGTCTGCATTGGTTTAATAAAGCAGCTCACCCCCACCTTCTCAAGGCCAACTATGCATGGGCAATAAATGTTACCCATGTTCACTGAATGAATACTAAAAATAAAAAAATTAAAAGCACTATATTCTCGGTAATATATTAAATCATCAACTTAGAACAAAGTTGGCTCACAGTTAATTATTTTTTGTCCACTGTTCTTCGTGAAAATTTAAACACTGAATGTGGGTGTGTTCAACTTTACATACCATTAACAGCTTGGGGAAACTCGAGTGGATTGTAAAATTAATGAATCAAAACAATAATTCACTGCATAAGGCATTCAGTTTGACTTCAATGGTACTTAATTTACAA